>NC_133799.1:22235501-22566724 GCF_043250625.1 Sebastes fasciatus | reverse complement strand
GGAATCTTTCATCACCAGAAAGTAATTACTGTTATAAATATCTGATGCATAGACGGGCATCAACATGTGCGTGACACCTAAAAATAACATGCAGCGTGGTGGTGACATCTGAGAGTCCAACTTCAGCCACGTCTGAGGATATTTTTCGTCTCCTCCGTCCGTCCATGTTTCTCTCGGCGTTTGCGCTGTCTTGTTTTCAGCCTCTGTGCCTGCAACAGCCGAGTTCCTAAAACCACAGGGATGTGGCTGAGTGCCACGGAGGCTCTTTAGCTCAGAGCTGCAGAGCTTTACATCACACATTTACAACCCCTCCACTGTCTATATGATCTTCGTACTGTGAAATCTTGTTTATCCAAGCTCCATCTAAGATGACACAGTGATGATTTTCTGCCAATTGTGCACATTTGTTGGACTTAACGTTGATGGCCTGCTCGGAATGAAAGATGTGTGACACATTTAAAGATGAAGAAAGAGCATGAACTTGTTTTTTATTAAAATAATCTTTCAAATAAGGGCTGTTTTTTCAGACACTGACTTCTTTCTCTTGCTGTCTTTTTCTGTTTTCCAGGTTAGCTTTATATGTGTACGAGTATTTGCTGCATGTCGGCGCACAGAAATCAGCACAGACCTTCCTGTCAGAGGTAAGACGTTCTTTCAGTTTCCTGTTTCTAAAGCGTGAGTGTGGTTCCCCCTCTATTGTATGACCAGGAATGGAATTCACATTATAAGGTGTTCTGGGTTCAAGCAGCTGTTGAGCAATATTACTAAAAGCCGAGCTCTGGACGCTGAAAAATGTGACTTTCTTTTTCACCGCTGCTGAACAACAGCAATGTTCTTTTGAGTATTTATTAATTCGGGACAATGTAAACATGGCACCGGTCGGGCTACATAATATGATTACCCGCCCTTCATTATTAGCTCTAATTTGTAATCATAAACATTGTTTAATTAGAGCAGTTTGACATATTGTGAGCATGTGCTGTTGCTCGCTTTCTGCCATGACATTTAAGAAGCGAAGCCTGTCCCTGCTACGTTAAATCAAGTGTAATTTTAATATTTGAAACCAGTCCAAACATGGCCATGTGTCCCAGGTCTGCTGGACTTATTAGTCTCTTATTAGGCCCCTGAACTGTTGAAGAGGTAAGGTCTCTAATGTGTTGCATCCTCTTCCTTAATGGACATCCTTCCTGCTAATGGTCCCGTGTCCAGGCCCTCTCCTGTACAACACCTCTCCTGCCCGCTGGCTTTATTCAGCTCCTCTTAATAATACACTCAGAGGGCTTTAATGGCAAGCAAAGGCAGGTCTGTGTCATTCAACTTTAATACTGACAGCGTTTATCTGTCGTTTCATCAGGTGAGCTCAGTGCAGAGTCACATAGAGATACTGTTGCACCTGCATAAACTCTCTCATGCATGCTGCACACCCAGAAGTGAGAGTCTAGTGAGCAACAAGCGGTTCAACTGATCATCTGTATCTAAAAACGCGTGGAAAACGCCAGCCGTGCCGCTTTTTTTGTCTTTCTAATGTGCTTAGGAGGTTGTGCTCCTGTCACGCCTGTCGTTACTAAGCAACTAAAACCTGCGTGCTGCGATGACAATAATGATGAAGTTGCGGAAATTTAGCAGGAAGCCTCACTAAACTAAACTCAGTCAAAACAAAGATAAATGGTAAACCCCTCACAGTAGCTGTACACTCTCATTTCTCTGTGTCAAGTTGTCTGACCTTTCAACCTGTGCCGGAGGCTGAAAAGCAGGTAACAGATCGTAAAGCTCTGGTTCGTCCTGCACTAAAATGATTAACTTCTCCATATATTTACCATAGACAGATATTTACTGAAGAAAGAAAAGATATCTGCCGGCTGTGATTGGTTGTTCTTCGTCACATGACATGAGGTATCGCTGCAGCATTTCAAAAGTTGAACTATTTTTAGGGCCCGAGCACCGACAACGTCGCCTTTTTGAGGCCTTTGCCATGCTCAAAAAGTTGTTAAACTTGGCACACTTATCAGACGCGATGGAAAATTTGATATTTTAAGGGTCTCGGGCTTGGGTGTTAACTGATCTAACTGCACTAACAGCAGGTGCATGTCAACAAAGCAGGGAGAAGCTCTGATTACACTCTATATATTTACATAGCTAATAGTTATTTGATATTATATTAATGCTCTGGATATTGTATAGAGCACCATAGCTCAACATTTTTGGAAATACACTTATTTGTTTTGTTGCCGAGAGATAAATTAGAAGATTTATAGGCTACCACTCTCATGTCTTCACAATATGAAGCTGCAGCTGGCAGCCATTTTTAACTTGGCATTAAGACAGGGGAAAACAACTAGCCTGTGTTAATTGCTCACTATTAACACATTATATCTTGTTTCTTTAATTCATACAAAAACTGATGTATAAAAACAAGAAGCTGTGGTTTTATTGGGGTGATGTCCTGGACTATTTTTTGGTCGGGCACAGCAACTTCCTGGTCTTCACAGTGAAGTCGCCAGGTATCCAGTGCCGACCCTGTTTCCAGTCCCTATGCTAAGCTAAGCTAACCTAACCGGCTATCTGGCTGTAGCTTCATATTTACAGGACAGACATGAGTATTATCAATTTTGTCATCTGACTCTCAGCAAGAAAGCAAATAACCGTGTTTCCTAAAATGTCAAACTATTTATTTATTTAATGGGCAGCACCTTTAGAGTTGATGTTGTATGAGCTTCTGTGAGGTTCGCTTATGACTGCTTTCAACCGCAACCATTTATTTTACGTCTTACTTGGCCTCAGCAACAAAACAAGCTGTAAAAGAAAACACTATCAATATGATCATTTTAATTCTTAAAAAAAGTTATACCTCTTCCAGTTGTATTGAAAAGGTTTTTGAAAAAGAACAGATCTCCACAGATCCAAACTCACTCTATCCGGGACGTGGATGTATCAATCAGACAGAAATTGGTTGCCTTCGCTCATAGTGTGCAGTGCGGGCAGGGCTGCTGGAGGCCGGCCCAGCTGCCAACCACCAAGAGCGGACGTCTAAAATATGAAGCAAAGATGGGGGGGATCAGCTCAGGGAGATCAAGCGGTCGGCCTGCGGAGAGCCTCGTTCATTTCAAAGCCCTCGTGGGTGAATCTTGTTATTGGTGAGCTGCTGGAAAGAGGTGAAGTTCTGGGTCGCAGGCAACCGGAGGCGCGCACATTTAAACGGCCTCAAACAGGAATTAAAACAACGTCTACACAGACAGGGATTAAAACAACATACGATGCAGACACACACAAACAATCCATGTCCACGAGGCACGCATGCAAAGACGGCTAAGTCAATTTGACGCCAGTTGTCTCAAATGCTGCGCCTGCGACCGCAGCCTATATTGCTTAATGATTTTGTTTATTTCGACCACAGCGTCGTTTGTGTTTAGTTGTCTTATATGGTCAGAGTCAGTGTGTTTGGATTAGACTGACAGTAATGGGTACATATCCGAGCAAACACAGCAGCTTGACCTTTCACCTTTTCATGCAGTTCCAGCAGTAGGCTTTAAAGTGTTGAGGGATTTCTCACGAGTATTTGAGGAAACGGTTGCAAACAGACATGATTTGTTATACATCGCTCAATGTTCAATTACCATGTTAGCGCTCATTCAACATTTTCCAGATCTGTCCTGAAACACACAACACCCTCTCCTTGCTTTGATTTTTTTTTTTCCTGTGATCTTTTCTTCTCGTTGAGCATCTGTCCTCCTGTTAAACCTCCTCGCTGTTTAGTGCCTCCTTGTTTCCTCCTTGTTCTCCTGCTCGTTTCTCCTCGATGTACAGTGGCTGAGAGCCCTCAATGCACTGCAGCTTAAGAAAACACAAGCAAATGAAGAAAATATTTCCACCGTTTTTGACAAGATATACAGCCCATTAAGAAGATAAACTGCTGCAAATAAGTAAAATACAGGCAAATTGAGAGATACATAAGGGGCAAAAAAGATGCAACGCAGATATAGACACTGGTCTAGAAAAAGCTACAGTAGTAAGTGGACTATTGCTGCAAGTAATGATTATTTTCATTATCGATTAATCTGCCATTTAATCTTGATTAATCGATCAATCATTTTGTCTCTAAAATACAAGAAAATAGTAAAAAAAATATGTATTCTCATATTTCGCATAACCCCATGGTGATGTATTCAAATAGCTTGTTTTATTTAATTTGTATTAGTCTAAAACAAAAGCTGCAATGATTAATCGATTAATCAATTACTATTTTGATAATCGAGTCATTTTGTGAAAATTCTCTGATTCCAGCTTCTTAAATGTGAATATTTTCTGGTTTCTTTACTCCTCTTTGACAGTAAACAGAATATCTTTGAGTTGTGGACAAAACAAGACATTTGAGGACGTCATCTTGGGCTTTGGGAAACACTGAGTGACATTTTTCACCATTTTCTGACATTTACAGACCAAACAACTCACTGATTATTTGAGAAAATAATTGACTGTTGATTAATCAACAATGAAAATAATCATTAGTTGAAGCCCTACTGTATTCTAAAACCAAAAAGATGCAGTTTACTAAAATATGACAAAGAAAAGCATCAAATCCTCACATTTGAGAAGCAGAAACCATGAAATGGTCGACTAATCGGCAAATCGATTAGTCGATCGTCAGACTACTATTTTGATAATCAATTAATTGTTGTTAATTGTTTTTATTGTCATTTTAAAACACAGTTCAGGACATCATGTGTATCCCGTTTGACATCTATATTTGCAGTGTGTTTCTTTATGCTGCACATGTGTTGTCAAACTGGTGGACGTGTTTCTCAGTTTGCTTGTGTTTTATTTATTTGCTAAATCCAATATGTGTGTTGTTCATTTTCTTTGCAATGCGTTGAGATTTCTCAGCCTCAGCAGCACCTAAAGTATGTCCCTCACAGTCTCTTTCTCTCATACACACACACACACACACACACACACACACACACACACACACAGAAACACACACAAATGTTTCAATAGATAAGGGACTTCTATCCTCGCAGGTAAACTGAAGACACACACACACACACACACACCTGCTCATCTAATGAGAGCGCTATCATCACCTGGACTCTCCTGCCTCAATTAGCCTCTGTTCCTCTTCAGTGAGGAGCGCACACACACACACACACACACACACACACACACACACACACACACACACACACACACACACACACAGACAAACACACACTCATATTTATAGTATACACACAATACACTTCTGTCCCCGGGAGGACTTTGCCACTCTATGCTCTCCTGCACAGTGCAGCACTCAGCTCTTTAGCAGCATTAAATCAACAAGCCCAACCCACATACGGCACATCACATCACTATAAACTGCACTGGGGAAATCTATAGAATAGACACTTTAATAGAAATCTGAAGCTTGGATCTAATTTTCTATATATATAAGAAAGAAAAAACAAAGACAAATCTTGCTGCTGTCCTCAGACCCTGGTGAATCCTGTATGTATGACTATGTGAATGTGTGTTTGTGTGTGTGGAGCCATGTCAGGAGGAGCGTATGTGAAGCAGGCGGCGGGTCTGCTATCTCTCACAGGATCTTATCTGGGTGTCCAGATACAGGCAGGAGCTCTGCTGGTTTGTGAGGGCAGTGGAGAGGGCCGCCGCTTCAAGACAGTCACAGTTTCTTATCCACAAACTCAGCGCTGCACTGCACTTCACTGCGCTACCCGCTGGCCTATTTTTCTGGCCGACTATCGCTCTGTCTGTCAAAAGTTGGGAGGACAGTTGAGCAAAATGATTACATTATGCATAAAACATGCCGCGATGTCTAATCTTTCATTTCCCTCCTCTGTCTTCTTCCTCTCAGATCCGATGGGAGAAGAACATCACACTTGGGGAACCTCCAGGATTTTTACACTCATGGTGGTGGTATGTATATGTTGTATATATCCTCTTAACTCTTCTTCTCTCTTGACAACACACACACACACACACACGTTCTTTCAACAGCTCACATTCATACTGTAGAAGTACTCTTGATGGTCTGAAAGAATGTGCAGGGGTGGAGAGGGACAGTAATTGCAGGGAATGCTAAGTGCATCATCTCACACATGTTTAAGTGCTGTTATCCTGGCGTCCCTCTGATTGACAAGTGAGCTAACTTGCTTTGCTCTGTTATTTAAGCGCAACTGTTTTTTTAATCTTAAACCTCACATCGAAGTGTGCACTGTCCAATCAAAGTCAGAATCAGAGACAGATCCTCGATCACAGGGGTTTTCAAAGTCTGACACTGTGGATCCCCCCTCAGACAAGATCGAGACAACTGCAACGCGCCTAACCTCCCATGTTTTACAATGTCAATCGCGATTAATCACAAATTTATCACCCATTTTTTATCTGTTCAAAATTAACCTTAAAGGGAGATTTGTCAAGTATTTAATATTCTTATCAACATGGGAGTGGACAAATATGCTTCTTTATGCAATTATTTATATATATATATATATATATATATTTACATTTAGTATTGGAAATCAATTAACAACACAAAACAATGACAAATATTGTCCAGAAACCCTCACAGGTACTGCATTTAGCATAAAAAATAATATGCTCAAATCATAACATGGCAAACTGAAGCCCAACAGGCAACAACAGCTGTCAGTGTGTCAGTGTGCTGACTTGACTATGACTTGCCCCAAACTGCATGTGATTATCATAAAGGGGGCATGTCTGTAAAGGAGAGACTCGTGGGTACCCATAGAACCCATTTTCATTCACATATCTTGAGGTCAGAGATCAAGGAACCCCTTTGAAATTGGCCATATCAGTTTTTCCTCGCCAAAATATAGCGTACGTTTGGAGCGTTATTTATCCTCCTTTGCGACCATCGGATAGGTTTTCTAGTTTCATATGATACCATATGATACAAGATATGCCAAATTAGCTGTTAGTAGTTCTTGTTTGCAATGTACCCATGGATGTACAGACAATTATCACTGGATTACTTTCATACTGAAGAGAACTTAAAACGTGATGATTGTCAGGCAAGTTCTGAGTTGCAAGGGGAGGTTTTATTTTCTATGATTTTTAAGCAGAATTATGGACATTTGTTTGGCATTGACACCAGAGGTAATGATATCCTCAGAAAGTATAAATCACACTGAATCTACAGATATGTGTATCAAGTCTGTGTGATCAGATTTGACTGAGTTATGACTCTGGGATGGGAGTGCTGGTTTTGACGCAAATAACTTACTGTAGTTTTTAGAACACCACCTCTCCCTTTCACTTCACGCAGCACATCTGTCCCGCCACGCCTCCTCACAGTTTGCAAACCTCTGCTCCATCGGTCTAGATTTTGAGGCTTTTTAACCTCATGCTCCATTTAACAGAACAAGTCTCTGACGTGGGTTGTTCCTCTTTTCTTTCTGCTTCTTTAAACAAATCTGTCAGATCTCTTAATAGAGGACAGGGAACAGGGTCAGTGGGCTTTAGGGCCTGACACGTGCACTGTTTTTTTGTTTTTTTTCATGTCTGAATTCGTTGAAACGGGAACACCCAAATGTAGGATTCCCCCCTTTTCTAGTTGTCCAGCCAAGAGCTAGAAAATCCAACTTAAAGGCAAAGAGGGAGAGAACGAGGAGGAAGCTGGGCAGCTGGAAAGGATGCATACAAAGAATGAAGGAGGCAAACAAGCAGGGAGGTTGAGAGGCTGAATCCTCAGCAAGCAAGGCAGCACGAGAGGCAAAGAGAGCCGGGATAAGAGGTTTGACAGGGCCCGCTTTGTTTGTCATTCATGCTATCCTGCTCATCCCCAAAGCCCCCCCGGCCGGCCCTGTGTAATAAACCCGGACATGCGGCTTCATTCATTCATCCTCCCTGGCCCCAGTGTGTGTTGTAATTGTGCAGCCTGTTGACACGGTTCATAATGGTCCTTAAAGAGCCTGGCTTCTCTCAACCTGACAGCTCTCAATTGGACAGCTACCAGTAATACTGACAGAATGACATACACAAACATACAGCGCAGCGCAAGTTTGCTCTCGCTTCTGCCTGAACCAATAAGAGGGCTCAGGGAGACCGACCCAGTGTGTGTGTGTGTGTGTGTGTGTGTGTGTGTGTGTGAGAGAGGGAAACCGAGCGCTCGTAGTGTGTTCTGACTGTATTGATATATTTCAGCAGAGTGTGGGAGATGACCTAGTGTGTGTGTGTGTGTGTGTGTGTGTGTAGGCTGATGATTAGCCGGGCTGAGCGGGGCAGGGCTCCGGTGTAGTATGACCTCGCTGAGGGGCGTCTGTCTGGGCCACGCAGCACGTGGACATGGAGACTCTCTGGGGGTGGGGCCCGGGGGTCGGCTGCTGGAGGAGGAGGAAGGGGGGGGCGGGGGTCCCCTTGTCCAGCCCTACGCCACACAGCAAACCCCCCCCCTCCAACCTCCAGCCTCCCCCAAAACAAAAGCTCCAGATGGTAGGAAAGCCACCAACCTCCCTCATCCCTCACCCTTCGCTCCCCCTCCCTCAACCTTTGTCTGGAGGCCTGTCCCTTTGTTTGCGGAAGAGAGACCCCCGAACGGATTAACTCTTTGCATTCCAGCCTCTTTTGTGTTAAACAGCCAAATCTAAGACCCCGACCCCGCCGCCACCCCGGCCCCGGCCCCGCCCCTGCCCCCGCCGTCCCCTCCTCAGCACCTCGCTGGGGTTTTCTTCCCTCCTGTCTCTGCTTCTGTTTCCTGTAGGATGGCGTTGGCGGGGGGAGCTTCAGAGCTGTAAGAGGGGGAGGGGAGGGGAGGGGGGGGGCGAGGGGAGGGGGGGGGGGGGGGGGGGGGAGCCTGGTGGTGGGGGTCACTCATCCACATCTGTTGTTATGGGTGGAAGGATAAAGAAAAGGCTCAGCGAGGGCTGCAGGTGTTGATTGTGTCATTAGCTCCCTCTCTATTGGCTGCTGCTAGTTGTCTCCTCCTTATCCCCAAATCGATTGCTTTAACCAGTTTTCACTGGATGGTCGCTGAATCTTCAATACACCCCCCACACACACACACACACACGCACACACACCCCTCACCCCAACACACAAAACATACACACACATGAAAACCTCAGCACAACAACAGTATGTCGAGGGATCCTCTGTGTGATTGCCTCTAGCTGAAATTCTTGTTTGTGAGGGGCAGAGAAAACAGTGAGCCGTCCTCTGCTCCTCAATGTCTGGACTGTTCTTTATAAACGCAGGTTTCAGACAGTCTTCTCCACCTCTTCCTCCTTCTCCTCTCGTTTCTTAATTTATCCGTCTTTCCTCACCACGTACGCACGTTCATATCGTAAATGGGAACAGCTGAGTTTGAAAATCAAGGCTCCTAGTTGCATTTCCAAGTCAGAGATGGACTAGTTACATCTAAATAAAATCCAATAGTAACACTAATACAGTCGATTCAGCTAATTTAAAAGGAGCTGTACACTGTTTGTTTGTATCTGGTTTCACTTGTTAACGAACTGCTACAATTATGCAACGAAACAAAAGACTAATTAACGCTGGTGTGCCTACAAGGCCAGCAAGGGGGTTAGCCATCTTGGAATAATGCATCAACAGTCTGAAGTCACAAGAGGTTTTCCTGTTTCTTCCCATTCCTCCGACATCGCAGCAACTCTAATCCTAGTGAATGAGAATAATGCAGATATCAGTTCTGAAATCGCAGATCGCCTACTGATGACTTCCTTGGATATCCTGAAATATGATATGACACCGACATTAATAACAGCAGAATTTCAGAACAAAACTAAATTAATTTTAATGCAGTTGTTGCCATCAGTGGATTTAAAGTAAACCTGTGCAGAGCTTTCGTAATGAGTCCAACTATGCCGAGCGAATTAGCATCGTTCGCCAACTTGGAGAGTCCAAAATACAAGAAGCTCTCGTATTAGCTGCGTCTCAAGGTCATTTTATATGACAAAAGAGATGCGGCATGGTTTGCAGTCAGTCGTGAGACGTGTATGTGGTCAACCCGGTCTCATGGGAAGGCGTATAAATAGCACGACATTCCACGTGTCACGAGAACGCATTTTAGCCTTTTCGCTTGTTATTTGTACGGCACACAACAAAACTGCGGTAATGTCCGCAGTGAGGCTTAGGCAACAAAACCACTTAGTTAGGCTTAGGAAAAAAGTCATGGTTGGGCTTAAAATAAGTACGTAAACTAAGTAAAATACGTACGCATAACTATGGAAAACGTGCCAAACGTCACTAACGTAACTAGCAAAACAAAACACTGACTTCGAACCTCGGTCTTGTACGTCACTAGCTCTGAGCGTGGCATATTTATCCAGATGTGTTAACCTTGGACTCAAATCAATCAATCAAGCTTTATTTATATAGCACCTTTCAAACAAGTCAAATAAAATGTAGAATGTTACAAATGGATTTAGAGACTAATGGCGTACAAATGACACGTCAAAAGCAAGACAGGTGTTAGTGTTGCACGTTAAATGCCTTGCGCATTATCGTGGCATTCCTACGCCTTTTCTTGCGAACAGGCTGAGATGGTACAGGATTACACCTCTTGCTAACATTCAGTGAGCGAGTGAATTCTGGCAAAGGGAGCGCAAAAAATTGCCCGGATACACTACGAGCGATGTCACTCTCTATTACATAGAGAGCGTAATATTGATTAACTGTCAGTTACTGTCAGCGCTAATTTTGACCAGTGAAAATGGGTTGGTGGTGTGCGAAACTTAACATAAATAGAGCCAGGGAGAGCGTTTTTTCATACAAGCGACACATCGCTTTGCCTATTAGCTGATGCACGGAGCAGGTTAAGACATCTTCATTGTGAAAAACCGAAACAATCTGATGTTTGCTCGTTCGCATCGCGTCCAATTAGTAAGAGGTGTTACCAGTTACCGACCAAAAGCGCGAGTATTCACTACATCACCAAGCTTCCAGGGCATGATCGGGCATGTTGTGTTTGGCGTGCAGAAGGTCTCTGAAGTCTCCACTATGTACCTGAATGCAGGAATATCCTCCACCTGTATGTGTGAACATCTACCAACAACTTTATTTTATTGTTGGTTCCTCTCAAGCCGTCAGTCTGTATTTATTAGTCCAATGGGAGTGTTCCTGATTTACATGGAACATGATGATGTTTCCTCCTGCTTGCTGAATGCATTGCTGCTTCCAGGAGAATAGCTGGTACTTGAGTCAAGGTAATAAAGACAACTGGAAGGGTTGCGTTTCCCCACCTCCGCTCTTTGATTGCAGCATTTCGCCCCATTAAGAAGAGCCTGTTCTGATAAGAGGAGGAGACGGCATTGGTCGACTCTCTGTAACTTTGTTGTTGTTTTTCTTGGTTCTTTCACTCTCACGCTCTGTCTGCCTCCTTATCTCCATCTGTCTCCATCTCTGTCTTCATTTCTATGTATATTTCCGTCTCTCCTGACTCACTGGCTGAAGACGCACACGGGATTATCATGTAGACCTGCCACCAGCAGTCTGTCTTTCTGTGTCTTTGTTTACGCTCCTTATTATAATGGAAAAGCACATTGTAACCACTGGCTTTGTCAGACCACAGTTAATTGCAAATAATTATCGTGATGGCATTTAATTTTAGTAATTGTCTTCTTCTGGACGGCTGGTCGCTAATCCCTTGCTCCTCTGTTCTGGATACAAAGTGTGCGTGTGTTGACAGTGCCAGCTTGTATTTTTTTAGCCTTGTTTCTCATTTGAATGAATAAAAAAAGAGTTTGCATGACCCCCAAACTGCAATTTAAATCTCTTCCTGTGACTCTTGAAAAGTAAGAGTTTTCTCCTATGCAGAGTTGTGTGGCTCAAATACCATCAGTTACTACCCATAATACCATAAAGAGCTTCCCATGATGAGATGATTAGATTGAAATGATTAGATAATTGGATAGAAAATGTACTATTACAAGGGTGTGCAGAATACAAGATTTCTTACAGATTGCTGGTGCTAATTAGCCGCGAATGTTGACTTCCCAGATAATTTCTAAAGATTAGTGTCTCTGAAAAGGAAGCGACAACAACTACGACATGGGCTTTTTCCTCGAAATGTGGGTGGGGATTGTCAAATCAGAGCTAACAATGGTCCCATCCAGACTTGATTTTAGTCCCAGTGATACATGAGATGGCAGAGTAGATGGGAATGGATTTTTTCCCCTGATTGCACCCTGAAAAGCTGCCTTTCATTAGTACAATATTGGAGTAATTCCTGCTAATCTAACACCTTTTCATGGCTCCGTTGTAGCTATACAGAGGAATGTATCCTATGTCAACCACCTGAAATAATATCAGCATAATGAAAGCCATGGTTTCTGCGTTTAGTCTCGTCCACCAGCGATCCTGCTTCAGATTATGCAGAGACGCAGAGAGAATGAGATTTCCCTGCGTGGCTCAGACAGAAGCAGGTCAGCTGTTCAAATCGCAATATATTTCAGACTTCACAGGCCGTGAGATGTTAGATCACCTTTCCCCCCCTACCCGCCCCGCACCTGTACCTGCTTGTGTCTTTTCGGAGTAACAAACTGTAACCTACGTTCCATTTCATTTCCCTGAGAGCTGATTGGATTTGCGATGGCCGAGCCTTTTTTCCACCAGCGGCTCGTGGCTGACGGAGCAGCAATCTCTTTAACACCAACCGATAGATATGATAATGTACACTGGCTTTATTGTCGAGTGACAGAAGGGCAGCACGACACACACACACACACACACACACACACACACACACCATATGTGTTCACCGCCGTCTTTGCACAGTCCCTCTCTGTTCCTTCAGCGCCCTCCTTGTCTAGAGGGGACCCCAGTGCTCACTGAACGCCTCGGGGCACCGACTCTGTCTTTTAATCTTTAAATACTTTACCAACACATTTCTATTGTAGTTCATATGCTTTCAGAGGTTTGCTGCCGAAGGCTTGAAATGTATCATTCTTTGTTATTTTTAGGACACCTATTGTTAGCGGGGCAGTTAAGCATAGCAATTGTGCATTTTGCGATAAAAGCAACACATTTGGCACAGATGTAGGTTTATATGTTGTGAAAAGATATAGATATCGGGGCGCTGCAAATTTGGCCCCCTGAGAGCCGTGGCAGCCATTTTTCCAAATGGCCGTCAATTAGGCGCTTATTATTCCTAAATGTTGGAGAAATCTTATTTTATGACTCTTGATGATTTCCAAAGTTTGTTCAAGCGGGCAGTGACCCTGATGAAGACCAAACGCGTTGGTCATTTTAAACAATTATTGCCATGTAAAATAAAGGCATTTTAATTTTGTTCAAACACGATAGTGTGTCTTGGATTCTTTTTGAGGGAGACTTGCATTTTGTACTTTTTAGAGGCCATAGTCCACCCATGCAACGAGCCCTTCACAAGATTGAATGAGCCCAATACACCTGAAGGATCCAAAGAGCACCTGTATGTGATTACCACAAAGACCCAGCAACGCTTCTACTCCATTGTCTTCGTGTTCAAGCTGATTAAATCAAATGTCAGAAGATCACAGATATGATCTTTCTCTGTTTTTTGAAAGCTTTTAACCTGAGAAAAGTGTGAAAACAAAATAAAAGGAGCATGGTCGCCTCAGGATCAAACTTCAGCCCATCGCCTTCGTGATAGAACGACGAGATCTCCAGCTTTCCGTCGGTGCATTTCACGTTTTTCTCAGTTTAAAAGCTTTTAAAAAGCATCCTTATAAAGTAAAGAGGGGAAAAAATCATGTCTGTGATCTTCTGACATTTGATCTAATCAGCTTAAACACACCTTGGAAATCATCAAGAGTTGTAAAATCAGTTTTCTGCAACATTTAGGAATGGTAAGCGTCTATTTGATGGCCATTCTGAAAAATGGGTGCCATGGCCCCGATGGGCCAAATTTGCAGAGCCCCGATATCTATATCTTTTCATAACATAGACATCTGTGCCAAATTTGTGGTTTTTATCATAAAATGCATAGTTGTTATGAATATTTCAGTGTAGCTGCCCCACTATGTTGCACTCTTGTTTTCTTGGTGTCCTCGAAAGAACATATCAGTGATCAGAAATGTTTTATAATAACCGTATTCAGGAGATAATAACACTAAACCATGAAACTCAAATACTGTGTTCAATGAAAAATGTCCAACATGTGACAGGGTGCTGGTGAGCGATTCTCTGACAGTTATGGGCAATCAGCTAATATTTTCTGCTCCATTTCGCAGTCTGTCATATCAAGTGTCACGGCTGTCCCGGACATCAGCACAAAGAATGCATCTAACACTTTATTTGCACCTTTTTAAATGATGACAAGAATGAGCTCAGCATTTCCTTTTTTTATACGCTGTCCATGAAATCAATATCTTGAAGAAGGAGAAGTCCTTAATGTGGACCAGCTTAGCAGGTACTTAATTTCAGTGCAGTAATTAAGGGCCCATTTGGAGTGGGACCTGGTGGCCCCTGCTGCCCTGGAGGAGTGGGATTGGTCTAATTAACTAATATGAGTGCGGCTGATTGGGCAGTAAGTAACATAATCACAGCTGATTGGTCACTAACTTGCAGGTCGCCAGGGCGGATTGAGAGGAACATTTGGTGACCCGTCCCTCCTGGATAACAGCTCTTTGGCGCTGAGTTGCCGGCTTCAGGCTGCTGTAGGACGGCGTGGCGCCGGCCAACGTGCATCTGATCTGTAGAGGGTTCCTGTTTTTACAGGGCTTGGTATCCAATCTCTGGGGCTGTTGTGTTGAGTACTAAAATGCCTAGTCGATTCATGAATAAGACAACACTTCATTTGAGTAATTTTTTAAGCAAAAAAAAGCAAAAAATTCAGTGGTTCCAGCTTCTCAAATGTGAATTCATGCTGGTTTTCTTTGTCCTCTGATAGTAAACTAAATATTATTGGGTTTGTGACAGTTGGCTGAAAAAAACAAGTAATTTGAATATGTAAACTTGGGTATTGGAAAATTGTGATGGACCTTTTCACCAAACAATTATTAAAAAATAAGATGAATCAATAATGATAATGATTTGAGTTGTAGCTCTATCGTAAGTTGGCCTGTCAAGATAATTATTGACTTATCGTACGATATATGGACATGACCTTGATCATTTTTACGTTATCGACTTATCGTATGATGTATGAACATAACCTGGTCTTAAAATGACAATAATGTTGTTTATCACAATTATTTCTGGGACAATATATCGTCCAACAAAAGTCGTGACATGCCATGTGTTGAAAGTTCACATCGAATGCTTTCCAGGTCCTGTTTACATGTTCTTTGATCAGAAGTATCCTAAATTATATCATGACTTTGCCTGTAAGATAGGATTTTATATGGTAAAAATAAGCAGTTTCCCGTATTTATCCACATTATCCACATTTATTGGATCAGTACATCAAACTTGTGCTTCTGCTCTCAACAGACTATTTTATTCTTGCAAAGTTGCTTATGTCACGGCACTATTTAACGCTGCCGTCACAGTTGTGGTTTGATAAATAAAAACTAACAAATGATACGGACACAAGTCTCCCAGTGTGTGAGTGCTGAGCACAAAGCCATCCTTTTAAACGCTGCTGTTTCAGAGACGTTTGGCTTGCTTTGTTAAAGGAACTGAAAAATGTGTTTATATTACTCCAAAAAGGTTTGAAAAAGGAGAATTTTACTTACATACTTAAACATGTCAGCTCTTCTTTAAAATGATCTTAAGGCTGAGCCACGCTAAAAGATTTTTTTAAATTTTAACAGATTTTGAAAATGTAAGAGAGCCCATGAGAGTCATGTTAAATTTAACAGTTTTGTTCCTATAGTGTGTGGTGTGCAACAAGTTGCCCAAAACAGCACATCACACACTAACAGTCCATTCATGAACAACAAGAGTCCCGACTTAAAAAAAACAGAAATCTCACAAAATCTCTTGCGATCAAACGTGAGGTTAGTGTAAACAAACATGACGGACGACGGGCAGGAAGAATTAGCGATGTTAGTTTTTGCACTACTTTGTACTGAAAATTCATGAAGGATGGATGGATGAAGTCACGGAGACACGATAAATAAACACTTACGTTGTTGCCACAAACTAACAACTTGGTCCTCTATTCCTGAGGTCCATCTTACTACTACTTTATGCATTAGCTACGGCCAAGATGACAGCGGTTGTTGTCCTTCCACTTCAGTCACCTCTTTCCCACGTGACTGCGTCATCGGCTGTCCTCGGGGTCCAACAGGATATCTGATCGTAAATATTGAACATGTTTAATATTTACGATTTGAAATCGGAGCGGCCAGGATGGACTTCCGAGCCGATTGGGAGATGTAAAAAACACTCTTAACATACCTCAGACCACAGGAATATCTGGAAAGATCATCTTTAGAACCATAAAAAAATCTTTGCTTTGCTGACGATTGTCAGGAGGGGGAATCGGGCCGGAAATCTGCCTGATTTTCGTTTAGTGTGTACACGTGCACTTTAACCACTATCACTCAGATCATTGTACACAAACTTGTCTTCATTGCAACCACATATCCACATCAGAAACCAGGAAAACCCAGAACATAACATGTCTTTGGATCCCACATAGGGAAGTGTCTAACTGCTGTCTCTCTCTTGTCCTGTGTGCACAGTGTATTCTGGGATCTGTACTGCGCTGCCCCGGACCGGAGGGAGACATGTGAACATTCCAGCGAGGCCAAGGCTTTCCATGACTATGTGAGTGAACTTAACCAACCCTCCAGTATGCACACATCCACCACTTCTTGGACACACTCACACATGCACACGCAGAGAGAGCAGAGAGAGAGATGGGACTCTTCTGTCTTCTGTGGTAATGCTGCTGCTGGTTCTTGTTTTGACATGTCTGGTCTGCCTGCTGCAGCCTCTGTTCTGTTCTGGATGGGACGGTCTCTGAGCCAGACGTCTGAAGTAGCATGCTTTTAAAAATGCAGCACCTATGAACACCGCTTCTATATTTTATGGGAAAGCCCTTAGACTTCCATCTTTTTGAATTTTTAAAGTCTAATCGAGATGCCATTTCTGCCACATGATCAGCCTCGGTTAGGTATCTTTAGCTCAGCTGCTGACCGCACTTCCTCAAACACCGACCCCCTGACCCCATTCAGGTCTCGGCGAAACTGTCTCCCTGAGGTGAAAGGTTGCGTCGCTGCCTGGCTATTTATTGGTCCACTCAAGGCTTCAGCAAAGGTCAAAGCACATAAAGCAGCTGGCTGATCACACAAGCACATTAACACACACATTCACCAACAATACATATACACATAGGACACATTTAGAGCTGGCTAGTTGTGGCTGCAGGGGGCTTGACGGGCGGTGAAAGGTCAGGGTCCGCGGCCCTCTTGACCTGCTCATCTTATGAAGAGTTGGTGCAGTCGATCAGTAACCTATCGACACACATGAGAGCCAGTTGATGTGTGAGCGGATCGACTACAATTGAAAGTCTTTGTTGGTTCAGCTCTCATTATTGCAAATGACCGTTTTGATGTGATTGTGTCTCTCATGTCTGCCAGTTTGGGTTTTAAAATGTCTTCCTTTTGGGCTCGTCCATACTATGTGTTGCCTGTCGCGTATTTGACTAAGGATTACACGGGTGTTAGGATGTTGACTGGACAGACTGCTTCCACCACCAGATCATCGTTCCACCTGGGCGGCAGTGAAACCTGAAATGGATTAGAGGTGCTATTCTCACTATTTCATTCAGGCTGTTTTAGCCCACAGCCAGTCACCCATCCATTCAGTTGAACTCTCTTATGAGGTTTGACAGCAAAAGTGTGAGCACTTGTCAGCTGAACAGATTACATTTGTTGTGCATGTACTACGCATGTGTGTGTGAGGGGGGGCGCGAGTTTGATGTCTGCGCTCCTCCGTCTGTGTATGTGTGTGTGTGTGTGTGTGTGTGTGTGTGTGTGTGTGTGTGTGTGTGTGTGTGCATGTGTTGGACCACCATAAGATTAATTACATGGTTAATTAAACCTAGTAGTTAATTAAATCTGACAACTGTGTCTAATTAATCTAAATGCAATATAATTTCCTACACCTTTCTCCAGAGGTAGGCCAGCTGGATACCTGCATGTCAGCTCTTTAGCGGCTCCGGTTTGACAGGCCCGGTCAATATATGGCTGAACAACGAGCTTCAAATTCTGCCGCCGTAAAAAAGACACATTTTTAAAAAAGTGTTTCAGTCTCCGGCGACATAAATCAGTCAAGATCACTGATGCTGCTGTGTGTTTGACTGTTGAACGAAACACAGTCTGGTGTTGTAATTGATTGAGGACGCTGTGTGATCTTGTTTTTTAACAGACAAACACATAACTTTGTTGTAGTTGAAGCATTCAGACAGTGTTGTTTGACCTTCGACCCGGCTCAAGTTCATGAGGTCATAGTGTGTGAGCTGTCCGTCTGAGAGGGCTGATCTGTTGGTGACGTGTTAGATAAAAACATTATTAATTAAATAATTATTTGTTGGCCTTTAACTCCTTAAGATACAGTTATAATATTCTAAATATCTTGTGCATCTTTTTTACACATTGCGCCAACACTCATGTATGATTCATGTATTTGCTCTCTTTGGAAAATTTGGGATCTTAAAATAAAGTCTTTGAGGAGTGTTTGTCTGCACAGCATGAGTTGGTAATGACTGACCCAGGGGGCCGCTGCTTTTTAGTGTTGCTATTTTGTAATAAAGGAATACTGTACTTTTTCCTCCTTTTGATTGTAAATGCTGGAACCAGGGCTGTCAATCGATGAAAATATTTACTCGCAATTAACCGCACAGTTTTTTTATCTGTTCAAAATGTACCTTAAAGGGAGATTTGTCGAAGTATTTAATACTCTTATCAACATGGGAGTGGACAAATATGCTGATTTATGCAAATGTATGTATATATCTTTTATTGGAAATCTATTAACAACACAAAACAATGACAAATATTTTCCAGAAACCCTCACGGGTACTTCATTTAGCATAAAATCTATGCTCAACTTATAACATGGCAAACTGCAGCCCAACAGACAACAACAGCTGTCAGTGTGTCAGTGTGCTGACTTGACTATAACTTGCCCCAAACTTTATGTGGTTATCATAAAGTGGGCATGTCTGTAAAGGGGAGACTCGTGGGTACCCATAGAACCCATTTTCATTCACATATCTTGAGGTCAGAGGTCAAGGGACTACTTTGAAAATGGCCATGACATTGTTTCCTCACCAAAATGAAATGTAACTTTGGAGCGTTATTTAGCCTCCTTCACAAGAAGCTAGTATGACATGGTTGGTGCCAATGAATTCCTCAGGTTGTCTAGTTTCATATGATACCAGCATCTTCACTCTAGCTTTAAAACTGAAATGCATTAAAGAAATTAGTGGCGTTAAAACTAATTTGCGTTAATGCATTATTATCGCGTTTACTTTGACAGCCCTAGCTGGAACTTTTTAAGATTCACCCCCAAAGTGACAGTCAACAGTGAAGTGTGTGTGCACGCTCAGAGGGTGTGTCAGAGGCTCTGACAACAGTAAAATGCAAGAGTAGGTATGTGTGCTCACACACATGCATTTGCGACTGTTAGCGAGTGTGTGTGTGTGTGTGTTGTATGTGCGTCTTTGTGTGTTTGCGTGACAGAGCGAGGGAAAGAGAGTGTCAGGGTCGAAGCGTGTGAATCCCCAGGGTGACGAGGGGTCTGTCTGTCTCTGATTAACTCTGGCTCCTCGGTCCCCGCAGACCGACGGCCTGATCAAGTCTCTATCACGGCCCCTTGCTGATAACGGCTCCCTCATTCCCCCCGCCGGTCCCCCCGGATCACAGAGTGAAAAACAACACGGCTCCCAGGAGTCGCACGCGCTCCGCTCTGTGCGTCGCTCCAGTGAAAGAGGAATGTGTGGAAGATAAAGCGGGATTGGTTTTTATTAATGTTTTATTTTTATATAATTTATGGTCTTCTCCGCTAGCGACGCCGTCAGTTTGTTGTGGATAACAATGAGAAAATAACTGCCGTGCTATAAAACTGATATTTAGAAATGCTTATTTGTTTCCTGGAACTAATGTGGTTGCTAGGCAACATTGAGCCAGTGTACAGTGTTAGTTACAGATTTGGTTTGGCTCAGCTCAGCTTGGCTCAATTTGGACCCCGTTTGAAGGCCCCTCTCGCTCAGCCCTGTCCTACTGGCCCCCATTGTGAGCGATGATGTAGACTTTGTGGACTCTCCAGTTTGGGAAAGATAATGGAATATAATGTGCTAATCCTCAAATCTGGGGACTGGTCGACAGCTAATCCAGGGGAATGTGGTGGGATTGGAGCCCTGGCCACACTCCCAGAACTGGAGGCCTCTGACTGGCTGGTTGGCTTCACCCCTGGATGGCGAATCTACTATCATAGCCACTCGAACACACACTCGCACATGCAGGCACGCTTGTATCACATACCCACACTTGCATGCTAGAAAAAAAAAAATGCACATACTCAAAGTGAGCGAGATGATTTGGTATCATAAAGAGCTGAAGTCTTGCACTTCTGTAAAGTAATTTAAGTGGTCTCTCTTGTCTTAGTTGTTAGAGTTGTGTTTCTGTCCTTCCTCTTCACGTCGCCGTTTAATCATGTTTATTTCCTAAAAGAGATCCACACATCTTATAGTCCTCTTCTCTGCTGGAATTTGGATGTTCCTCAAAAGAGCACTTTGTTGAGGAAACGTGTTTGATTATAATAAGAACATGGCACGTCTTTAGTAACTCAATATGAATGATTAAAGGACGGGAGCTTTGTGATGAAGAAAGCATACATATTGACGAGCGACGAGGCACGCTTGTTCACATTCTTGCTCACATTAAAGCAGGCAGAAGAATGAGTCTCTGTTTCCTCCGTCGCACACGCACGCACTCGCAATCACAGACAAACAGTCTTTCAGGAAGCGATACACTCGGCCTTGTTGTTGCAGACATTTTGCTTTGCCCCAGCCAGAGGTCGTGATCCCGAACATCTGCGATTCATGCCAATCCGGGTTCAGCGCCTGCGGAGTGTCACAGATTTAGTGCCACAAGTGCGTCATTCCCATCGCAGCGCTTCACTGACTCCACTCAGCTCTCCGCTTGTTGACGAGAACCGTCATGATGGTTGAGATGGAAGAGTCAAATAAGGGCATCTAAACATCTTCTTTTCAGCATCAAAAATAGATTCTGTTAGGATCATAAATACATTTGTGAATTTGATCTGAAATGATTAGTTGTCGTATGTCAATGACATTCACTTGTTCCAGCTTTTCAAATTGCAGTTTGTCTTTGTTATATCATTTTAATTTGAAAATATTTGGATTTTTTAAAAATATTTTTTGGACAAAATGAGCATGTCATGTTGGGCTTTGCAAAAATGTGTTGGGTGCTGATATATTGTAGACTAAATGACTAATCAATTTAGGGCTGCAACTAACCATCATTTTCATCATCTATTAATCATTTTGTCCACAACATAGTGAAACATGCCCATCGTGGTTTCCAATACACCGAGGTGACATCTGCAAATGTCTTGTTTTGTCAGACCAAAACCCAGAGATAGTTTAGTCCAATGGTTCCCAACCTTAGGGGGGCGCCAAAGATCAAAGGGGGTGCGCCAGGATTTGTCTGCTCTGAGGTTGTCAAAATTAGATTTGCAAATGTAGAACTAAAAATCATAATCGTTGTAAAGTCCATAAGTCAAAATGTATTGAAAAGAGATAGATGTAGTCATTTACGAAATTCACAAATTGTTTTAATCTAACGCAATATTCTGCTTCAATGGATATTTGTTGGCGTTTGGCCTTTCAAAAAAAACAACATTTTCACTGCTGTCAAAAAACTGTTAAGTTATGTTCATTAAAGAAAGTTGATTTATTAAAAAAAAGACCAACTCATTTAATACACTGAATCACTTTATTCAGACTAAGGATTTTGTTCGAGGATTTGTAATTTTTTTAGGGTGATGACGTCAGAAAGTAGAGGAGGCTTCAAGGAAAAAAGGGTTGGGAACCACTGGTTTAGTCAGTTTTCTGTCATATAGTAGAAGACAACAGAAGGAGTAAATCCTCACATTTAAGAAGCTGGAACAAGCAAATGTGTGTCATTTGTTTTTCTGCCTGAAAAATTACTCAAAAGATAAATAAATTATCAACATTTTTGCTGATTAATTTTCTAGTCAATCGACTTAGCTAATAAACAGCTTTTGTTTCAGCTCTAAATCAGTTAATGTGAACGAAAAAAACAATGAAAAAAGGTGTTAGTTGAAGCCTTTTAATCTGCTGTGTTCCCAGCATGCAGTGTGCAGACGGTGGATGGATGGAGGTGCGCTGTTGGCTGTTGCCTGGGGATTCTTTGAGAGGGTTAAACATTTGTCAGGCTGGACCACAGTAACAGGTGGCACGAGGGGAGGAGCGGCACTCTGTAAACAACCGTTGATGGCCAAGCCTTTGTCTGGACTCTGTGTGTGTGATTTCGTGTGTGTTTTCCATCTCCACAACTCGCCGTGTGTCACCGTACCAGGTGCTCGCTCGCCTCGTTTTAACGCCACACGTCTGCCGAAGCCCTTCCTTCCCTTTCATAGCCGTCTTTGTCTCTGTCCTTTTTTTCTTTTTCAGAAATACAGAATTTACTCATCCTGCACCGTTTTGCCTGCTTCAATTCCTCTCAGGTCTTTTTCACCGCCAAACCCCCCCCCCACCTTCACCATCCTCCACCCCCCCGTCGCTCTTTCTTTCCTTTCCTCTCTGTTCCACGCTCTCTTTCTTATCCTCCCCCTCTCTCCTTTTGCCTCCCTCCCTCCCTCCATCCCTCCACCTCTCCTCCCGCCACCCTCCCCCCCCCCCCCCCCTCTCTCAGAGGAGATTGATTGGGTAATCTGGCTGGGTGCCAGTAGTGCCCGCTTTCTTGCTCGGGGGAAGGAGAGAAGCGGGGGCGACATGACGACATGCAGGAATAATAATAACATCCATAATATAGGCAGAGTGGGTATGGATGGAGGGATGAAGAGGAGAAGCAGAGGAATGGAGTCAGCGTTGGCACGGCGATGTCTCCTGGCCGTTTAAATATAGCCTACACACAAACGGCATGCCACAACATTGTGTCTCCATTTCTGTCCGTCTCTATCTGTCTCTCTATCCCCCCCCCCCTCCTCACCTCCTCCGTTGTGTCGTCTTTTAATATCAAACAGTGCGTGGAGTGCAGGCTGCAGGCAGACGGGCGTTGAGCGAGATGACGCCGTCTTTGTGTGCCGTTGTTTACCGTTGTTACCGTCTAAATGAAAAAGGCCAGTTGGCTCCTCTGTCTGTGTATACCTTTCCCTATCTGAGGGAAGCAACAAAGCCTGAAAGTGCTGCCCTCAAGCTGTGTGTGTGTTCGGCTGGAGGTCTGGAAGTGACAGAAGCAAGAAGATCAAATATTGTTTATGATTCCCTTCCTCACAGGTTCATTCTGGGCAAGCTTAAAACGTGCTGCGGTTTAGCATTTGATCTCGACTCGGCGAGCGTGAGCTCCCGGATCCGTGTTTGACAGAGACAGACATGACGACAGACAGATGGAGACAACAAACCGGGGACAGGAAGACGGGCGACAGAGGGGAGAAGAGGAGGAGAGACGGGACGCAAAGAGGGAGTTGGAGAAGAAGGGAGGGAGATGTATCGGCGTGCAGGAAGAAAGAGGTGTCTGAAGACACTGGGGACTCTTTTTGAAGTGTGCATTTTTCATAGTTTATCTGAGTTTTGGGTGCTAGCTATACGCCGTAGCCAGAGCAGCGTAAATGTTATTGTAGGAGCCAAACCCTGCAGCGCTTACTTTCCATCCTTGCATGCAGATTTTCAACCCAGTCCCATTTAATTTCCCTAACCCAGTTACCCATGAATGCCCTCTTAGTTGCAACATCTTCATCCATAAAATGTAAACGCATGCTTTTAAATGAATACTACATTCTGGGAAATAGTAGAAACTCCTCGGGGCATTTGTTTATCTCTCCCAGAGAAACCAGGGTGAATGCTGCCAATTCTGTTTCAGTTTAGTCATTTTCAGGAAATAGATTATGGTTCAATAATTAAAAAAAGCAACATTCATCACTTGTTTGCCTCGACTGTAACCAGTTCGCTGTGGAGAATTGAAGTGAGTGATTTGTCAAGGGGTTGCAAGTTCGAGGGCGACCTTCCATGCCGGAGGTGTTTCTGTTTGTGGCATCTTGTCTGTGATGGTTTCTCCTGCCAAGCCTGCATCTCCTGACTGAGCTCAGACATTCACCAACACTCTCCCTCTCTCTCTCTCAGCATCTTTGAAGTTCACCGACATTGGTGACTCCCAAACCACATCCACTTACAGTATCCATTTATCCATTGTGTAAAGAGACCCTGTCTTGCACAATATGGCATAAATTACTGCAATTATGATGTGTCTGCTGTGTTTGATTCTGCTTACGTTGGCAACCTGCTCCGACTTAGTGTTGTTATAACTTTGTGTCCTAAGTCTGTGGGGAGAGGGCAGAACAACCTGGTGTAATTTTTCTAACAACAATTGTGAGCGTTTTACTGAGTAAATTTCAGAGGAGGTTGGTTTTCAAAGTGACGTGACGCTGCTGGTCTCACTTTTCCAGCTGCGTATAGCTCCCCGTTCTCTCCTCTCGGAGCAAAGCTGGGAGCAGCACTCCATTACTGCCGTTCCTCATTAGGTCTAAAACACTGACGATGGTTACGAGGATTGTCAGGCGGGTCCCAGGGAGTGAAACCTATCTTTAAACACACACTCCTGTTGGTTAACTCTGGGAGCTGTGAAGCCGTTTCCTTCTTTTAACGCCAAGTCCTTAAATTAAATCAGCTCACGCTGGAGCTGCTGCGGTGGACATCATATGAGAAAAGTTTGATTTTTTGAAGTCGAGCGTGATTGCTTGCTGTTGTACAGGTCCAGGAGCGCATGTTAACTGTCCGCTGAGGAATTTAGTGTTTGGCAAACTGTGCGGGTGGAGGAAATGAAGAGCTGGGACGTTCTGTGAAAGTGTGTGAGGACACTTTAAAGGCTGCAAGATTATGGATTAAACAGGAGTCACAACATTTGAGATCAACATTGTCACTCATGAGTCTTAGAGAGATAAAAACACTTTGTATATGTATACAGTGTTTTTTTTATTTATATACAGTATTTATTTGTGCTCAGCAATCCACATATATAAGATGTAAGCCGTTATATTAAAAAGTCCTTGAATTATAATAGTGTTTTGTCAAGTGATAGGAGTTTTTCCGCAAAAAAAAGGGGAGAAAGTAAAAAATAAAATGTTAAATGCATCTCACGAATAAATGTATGATATTTATTTATTTATTTATTTTTGTCTCACCTTTGATGTTCAACTCTAGTATCTTTTCAGGAGAATATTTATTATTATTATTATTAATAATAATAATAATAATAATAATAATTTAATAAAAACTTTGACTGTTGGGTATAAAATTACCCGGATCTTCCACATCCATGGGAACCGTAGAACAAGCGCACTAGCGTTTCCTTTAACTCTTCCTCCCAGCTGCTTGGTCTCGCTCTCTTGAATGGCAGTTCATAATGCCGAAGAAAATAACTCGATTTGACTATTAGTGAATTTTACATCTTATAGGACCCAATGATTTGAATAAAGGTTATTCAAGTGTCTCTTTCTCAATGTAAGTCTACGGGGAAAAAGTCTTCTTGGGCCCAACGGTGCTCCTCCTGAGGGTTTGATCCAGCCTCTAGTGAAGCCTGTTGCTCTGAGCGCACAGTAACAATAACTGAAAGCCTCTCACATGAGAATATCAACATTTTCTTCAACTAAGATCTCATCTCTCATCTGGACTTTGGTGGCAGGACAGTCAGATAACGATGTTCAGAGAACCTTTAGTAAGAAAATCAACCTGAAAGTGTAAAAGTGAGGGGGACGTGTGGAGCGGCAGGATGGCTTGAGCTGGAGTCTTTGTAGATTTCTTCCTCTCACAGTGAAACCTCCGGTGGTTGTATAAATTTGAGGTGCTGCCGCCGCCACCACAAAACACTGATTGTGTAGTTGGTGATTTGACTGTTGTGGTCAAACCGAAAATGGCCGCACAGCATTTAGTTTGTTTCCTCATTACCGTCACTAACGGGGGCTTGATGACTGGTTTTCTCTGTGACCAAACATTCACGTCATAGAAGTCAGTTTAAGCAAATATTTAGTTAGTTTGCAGCTTTTTCTTCCCACTCTCCCGTCTGCAGTGGTGAAATGTAACTACATTTACTGAAGTACTGTACATAAGTACAAATTCAAGGTACTTGTACTTTACTCAAGTATTTCCATTTTATGCTACTTTATACTTCCACTCCACTACATCTTTCACTTTTTACTCCACTACATTTAATACTTTAAGTACATTTTCCTGATTATACTGACATACTTTTAAGACTTTTACTTGTATCAGAGTATTTTCACAGTGTTGTATTAGTAGTTTTACTTAAATAACATTGTCAATGCAGGACTTTTACTTGTGTGAGTATCTTTTCAGTGTGGTATTAGTACTTTTACTTAAGTAACATTTTTAATGCAGGACTTTTACTTGTAACAGAGTATCTTTTATAGTACTTTTACTTGAGTAAAGGATCTGAATACTTCCTCCACCGCTGCCCGTCTGCTTAATTATTCTACATGTTGAATGCTTTACATGTCACAGTTCCACTTTGTCACATCAGGTTTTGCATTAAATTTAAATTACTTTGATTAATAAGTAACTTCAGCTTCACTTCTTCCCTCAAGTCAGAGCTGCTTTTCTGCTCGAGTTTCATCTTTTCAAACACTATAACAATCCTTTTTTCTAAAAGTCTGTCACTGTCACTCCTTTTAATTTTCTTCCTCACGTCTTTGTCGTCTCTTACAATCGCTCTCCTTCTCACACACACACATTCATGCACACTTTGTACTGCCCTTTTCTCCTTTGCCTCTGCCTCTCTTTGTGGCAGTGGGCAGGCTTGTAGCTGGCAACCGTCGCAGCCTGGCACAGTGTGTCCCTGGCACAGCGTGTGTGTGTGTGTCTGTGTGTGTATGCGTGTGTCTATGTGTGTGTGTCTGCTGTCTGCTGCACAGCTCTGCCAGTCCACCAGTCTCAAGTACCAGCTGGGCACCCAAACTCACAACCAAAATAAACTGGCCGCTCTATCAATGAGCCCATGGGTTGAAGCGTGTGTGCAGAAGTGTGTTTGCTTGTGTTTGTGCGTGCGTGCATATGTACGTGTCTACGTGTGTGCGTGTGTGTGTGGTGCTGGTCGGACACCCTGCTTATTAAGTCTCATTGAACCGAGTGATGAAACAAACACAGTCCTTCCTCAGATGAATGCCTGAGATGTTCGCCCGTCTCAACTTTGCATTACACTGAGGCCCTCCCTGCTAGGATTAAAGACTAAAACAATTACAAAGCCTTATTTGCAATTCAAATTCTCCTAAATGCAGACTTAATCCCCATTTTCCAAAGGCAGCAATACTGAGAGGCAGAATAAATGTGTGAGAGAGATCCAGTTCAAGCCTCTGTCGAGGTTTCTGTTGCTAAAATAACACTTATAAGTTATAGGGGGGGATAATGAAAGCGCTTTGAGCTGGTTGAGTTATATTTGCAGAACAGTTTGTTTCTGTTAAAAGCCCGTCTTTGTAATGACGGGATAAATGCACAGAATCAGCAGGGGAGTCGCTGAGTTTCGCTTGCACAGAGACGTACTCGCAAATATTTGCATTTTGCTTTATTTGCATGTTTTTTTTTTACATATTCACATGCGTTAAGGTGTGCGAGTGTCCTGATGGCGGGGGCCACGGTGAGCGTGCTTTACTGCTGCCCAGGGTATATTTACAGACAGTGACTTTAATGCAGTGTAATGATTATTTTTATTCCAGGTACTTCGGCAGCCCGTTCACTCTGAGTGGAATGACTCCCCATCGGCCCACTGATTACCTCTGTGGCTGCTGCCACACCTGGCTCCTTCAGCTCGCCTCTCCCTCCACCGTTGCACCCTCAGAGCCGTCCCCCTTTTTATTACTACACCTTCATCTGCTCATCCATCTCTCAGTGCACCTTTACCCGTCGTCATTTTCTTTGGTCTCTTTCTTTACTACTAGCACCTTTATCATCTCTTCCTTCCCTCAAACACCTTCACTCCTCTACCTCCGCACCGTCGCAGCTTCTCATTTGCTCCTTAACACTTTACTTTTGCAAGTCTGTAAAGTTGCCTGCTGAGGCAAAGAACGTGTATTGCCAAGATCAGAAAGTCAATTGTTCGTTCCATTGCAACGTCAGCGCCTAGCAACAAAGCTACGCTTCCACCATTTTGGACTGAAAGTGACTACTGGACGCCAGTAAAATGTCCGCCAACAAAGTGTTGTACAAAAGTTTAAAAAAAAATGATTGTCATATTTAATGTCTCTACCAAAATGGCCTGCGTTGAACAATAAAAATATTATAAATATAATAATAAGCATTTTCAGTCCAAAATGGCAGCAGTGGCTGTTGTCAAAGAAACACCAGAGTTTCCTCTTCTTTCGTAGAGGTATGCGTAGATGTTAGCCAGTACACTTCTGTGTACCTCAAAGTTACCTTTCTATGTGTACTGGATGGCAGTCTCACATATATCAAACCAAAAGAATAATTCATTAGTTGCCTACGTGTGTTGGCCGTTTGGTTTTACGTTTCAGACAGTTAAGTGTGAGATGCACAAGACGGGTTCTTGGGTTTGCAAACCTCTGCTGCAACAGTTAACCTGAAAACCTGTCGGCGAAGTGTCTTTTGTTAAGCTCATTTTCAGCCACACTTAACTTGTGTTCCTCCTTTCTTCTTTACACCCTCTATATCTGTCCATCATCAAGCCTTTGTCTTCTTGGTTAAACAGAAGAACATGTAAATGGATTTTTAAGGGAAGGTGAACTGCCCACTTTGAAGTCATTTCTTTCTTTCCCTCCTCGTCTGAATGTTTTCAAGTCAACGACGTGTTTGTTTTCTAATCTTCCAGGAGAGTAACTTTCTCTCCTGCTTTCCATTTCACAGACTCTTTCTCAAGGCTCTCACCTTGAGTCTGGTTGTTTGCCACTGTTCTTCACTGTTTATCCATCTTCACGCTTTTTCCCTTTTAACTTTCCACTTTTTTCACTCAAGAGGAAAGCAGCTCACTGCAAGCAGCTGTAGCTGTTAACACAACATTACCTTCTAATTGTAGCTAGATTTTAAGTTCGTACTCACAACACTGAGTTGAAAGTTGGATTTTTAGACTTAATTAAGACTAGTGCATCTGTCATTTATAGTAATAACCTTCTGAAGCCGTCACAAAACTGCTGGCTAATGACAACCTTGGAATTATTTGGAAGATGGGGTTGTATGAGGTACTTATGTAGTGTATTACCTACAGTAGATGATGGTCGGCACGCCCCCAGTTTGGAGAAACAGACAGGAGTACCAGCACAGGAGCAAAGCAATGTACTGCTGTGGACGGGGGCAGCAGCAAAATGTATTTTAGCTACCTAAAACAATCAATATCAGTTTAAGTGTATGTTATATTTAGAATATTTTCGCCGGTTTACCTTGCTGTCAAAAAGCCCTTTCCAACAGTAAACTGAAGCCGTTGTATCCATCTCTGCTCTCTTCAAAGCCACCAAAGTCCATGGAAAAAAACAGTAATTTTACCTCGCAGAACACAGGAGTAGCTGGTCTACCGCTGCCTCGATCGGTTAGCTTGTTTTTGTTATTGTGTGACTTTGGTGAATCCAAACTAACCCTTTAAAACACAAAAGTCACACAATAACACAAACAAACAAACCGATCAAGGCAGCGGTAGACCAGCCGCTCCTGCGTTCTGGGAGGTAAAATTACTGTTTTTTTTTCAATGGAGTTTGGTGGCTTTGGCGAGAGCATAGATGGATACAACCACGTCAGTTCCTCATCAAATACATAGACTGTAATGCTGTCTCGCGGCAAGGTAAACCGGTGAAAATATAAATATACCATACACTTAAACAGATTTTTTTAGGTGGCTAAATCACATTTTTCTGCTGGCCCCGTCCACAGCAGTACATTGCTTTGCTCCCGTGCTGTTACTCCCGTCTGTTTCTCCAAACTGAGGGCGGGCCGACCGCCATCTACTGTAGGAAATACACTGACTATGGATAAGTACCTCATACAACCCCACTTGAAAACATCCGAACTATCCCTTTGACAGGAATTTTGTTATTAAAACAGACTTCTGGAAAGAAAGTGTCCATTTTTTTGCCTGTCCAGGCTTCTTATTTGAAGTTTACCTTTTGCACAGTAAAGATATAAGAGTTAAAACTATAGCATTTATGTTGTAGTGTATGTGCGTATGTGACTGATGTATTTCCCCTGAGTGAGCTGCACCGCAGCGATTAGCCAGCCTTAAGGTCAGCGTGGGGTCAGAGGCTGCCCCTGCTGCTGTTAAGGGTTAATTCTTCTGAGAGGGCCTGAAAATCCAAAGATCCACATCATCATGTACTTAATAACAACTGCAACGTGTGAACCTCCAGCCTGCTGTCTGCTTGTAAGCCTTCAGAGCAGTTATTTATATCTCTCATGATTAAGTTCAGTGGATAAATAGGGCAGCTGTTTCGTCATTGACTGTTTAAGCTTCAGTGTGTGTTCATGTATGTATGTATGTCTGCATCCATAAGAAAAAGACCAACACCGTGTGTGTGCAGCATGCTCACTATACTGTACACGTGTTATTCCTCTTATGCGTCCCGCCTGCGCCGTCTGATCTGTTTTTATCACATCACATCTTTTCTGTAAAAAGTGACATTTGGAATAGAGAGATCCACAACACTGCACTGCACTCTGAAAAGGTCAGCTTTCACTGAAGGAGTGTGCGCGACCAGCCGACGCTCTGCGAGTGTGAGAGAGAAGAGAGCGAGAGGTTTCTACCGAACAGCTCGGTTTGGTCGGGCGGACTGTAGATTCCCTGCTTTTTTTGTGTTGACTCGACTTTCTTCCTCTCTGTTCCTCGCTGTTCTGAACTGAGCTGCTCTCTTCTGTTCTGCTGGATGCTGTAATCTCTTCAGTGCATGGCCAGATTACTGTCTGCTCCATATTGTCTGGTGGCGGGGCTGCAGGATGGAGAGATGGCAGAAGGAGGGGAGAGAGGGAGGGGATGGAGGAGGCTCTGCTCTGATCTGCCGCTACATAAGGAAGATTACCTTTTTTTATTAATGTATCCATCTGGACGTTTGCTATATTTGGTTGTTTGTCCAGTCGACTTGTTTTCGTATAAACCTTATGAGATTTGGATAAATCAAGGCTGAGATTAGACGTATGTGTTATTTCTCAAGTCAACCAAATGACCAATGTAACATAATTATGATTAGATTGTATTAATATATATGTAGAAATCCCTTTGTGACTAATACCGCACATTCATTGTGCTATTTACCCAGAACATTAAATTATAATTTTTTTTTAATGGAATGATTTTCAGTAAAGAAAAAAGAAGAAATTTGAGTATTCATCCCCCCCAACACCACCCCTACACCACCACCACCACCACCCTTCCACGCGTCTTCCTCTCCATCTCTTTCTGTCTCCTGTGCAGAAATGATTTCCATTCCTGCTGAATTAATGAGGTTCTGCTGAACTGAGAAAAGGCAAGGGGAGTGTGTACACACACACACACACACACACACAGACGCAGGCAGCGAGACACACATACACAGTCATTTACACACACACACATTCTCAGAGGCACACATCTACTATAGCCATATTTAAGTCCGTATTCAAACGGTGATTCACTGAAGCGTGGGGCCACTTTTTTCTGCTGTTTCAAAGCACAAACCGTATTTTGTTTTAAAGTAAATTTGAGGAAAAGTAGACGGAGATAAAGAGCTGGACAACAATCACAGATGAAGCCAAATCTGATGCCCAACAACAACAACAATGTGCAACTGGTACATTTTCAAGAGCTGGTTTTATAGTGCACACACACACACACACACACATGAACATAACATATGCTGCCTTCAAATGGGTTTGTGTTTACCGTGTTCACGAGAAGAGTCCATATGAACCATAGTCTGTAAGAAGTGGACGTAGTCACCGTGACGTCACCCATTGGTTTGTGGACTGCCGTTTTGAAGCTTTAAATTCGGCATTTACGCTGTCGCCATCTTGTTTTTTTTCAACCAGAGATGCCACTTAGGTTTAGACCACAAAACTACTTAATTAGGTTTAGGAAAATATAGTGGTTTGGCTTGGAATAACTTCAGAAGTGGCGTTAATTAAGTATGTAAGTTACCTGACAAATACATCAATGTTGACTTCTGGTTTCACACAGGACACGAACGCCGGTCTCCTCGGCGAAAGTCTTGTATTTTTTGACCCACCCATCCACCCAAACCTCCTCCGTACGCGGCATTCACTGCTCTTTATACTTCCTGGTTCATGATTACGTGGATTACACAAGAACTGATTTCGTGGGATATACACGATTTACAGTGCATTACTTTTCGTAGGTATAGCTACGAGCGGTGTATGAGACAAGCCAGGTTTTGTACCGGGATGTACTGTACTAACAAGAGCAACGGGTCTCGCTCATTCTTTCGCTTACCAGCTGCTAAAAAGAGTCGATGGATAAAACACATCAAGTAAGATAACGTTACACTTGTGCGTGGTCATAGCCAAGTTGCTTAGCGAGAGATGTATGTGTGGTTTCACACAAAACTAAATGATACTACGACTGCGCTTTCTTGACCTGCAAAATTGTGTTTTAAATTGACAAACATCATATGTTTGATTCATGGCACAATTCAGACGGGATCCAAAAGTTATTTGTCTCTCGTTGTTGACTAGCGTTCATACTTTTTCTGAAGTAAGGTCCCATGGTGGTCCACCGGAAGGGGCGGGACTTCACCTCTCTATTCACACACACACACATATAAATGTCCGTGCAGGTTTCGTCCTGTCACTCCACATCAGTCTCGGTCTCTGCTTGGCCTGAATTCAATCTTTAGCAGAATCAACCTCCTCTTTGCTCTCGATACTCCTTCTCATTAACTAATGATCACAACAAACAGAAACAAAGCTCTCTCCCCGACCAAAGGGCCCGATTAGCTGACGGCTGGCCCAAGTCTGGTTCATACATTGTGAACACAAACAGGAGAAACACACGCGAAGGAGCACCGAGTCAAAAGGATGTAATTGCGGTGCAAGCGGCTGTTGTGATGTGCCAGCTTGCGTGCCACTTGAAAGCTCCATCAAGGATCGGCTGAACAAAGAGGAGCAGAAAGTAGCGGCTGATTCTGCTGAGGTTCTTCCTTGTTGAGCTGATTTTTTTTTTCTTTTTTTTTCCCGACGCACGAATAATGTGTGGAGCTTTCAGGTGTGGAGGCTTCATGGGGAGCGCGAGAAGCACGAGGCACACAGACAGACCACATCTGGCCACATGTGAAGCTTGAAACAAGCGCTCTCTCTTCTTTAGATAAAACTGACTGTATGCAAACTCTTTCTTTCTTTCCAGCTTCTTTTCTTTCGTGCTTTCTTCATTAAATGCACATGATCATGCACATTCAGCCGCGCACACGGAAAATGCAACCTCTCCTCCTTCTCCCCGCTCTCTGCTGTCTCAGTGTTTTTCTTTCCCATTTATCATCACTGAAGCAAAGGAACCGATTCCAATTTCATGTGTTTTCATTCCACTCCTCTATTTGCTTATTTCTTCATCCCCCTGTCTCTATTTTGATCTCAGGCAACCAGTCAGCAGTCAATAATCTGTTAAATAGCATTGATCGCCACCATTTAGTTTCCTGGCCGGCTACTTAGGTTGTAAAGCTGATCAATGGCTTTGAATGGGAACCACCTAGATAGCGGATTGACTGCTGGGACGCGCGCTGCAATCATATCATTTGTCTTCATTTGCTGTTCAATTATTTGTTGTAATGGCTGCTGTCAGAAACAGCCCCATGCTGGCCCACAATGGCACACAGAGCCCTAAAACTGTGGAGTGCACACTGTGCCCGACTCGCTCCGCACACCTTGACTCTGTACCCCCCCACCAACCCCTCTGCCTCTCTCATACTGCTGTCGGAAAGACATTATAAAGTAAACAGCATGAGAGGAGCAGTATCACATGTTGAAATGAGTATAGGAGTGTGTTCCTGTGAGTGTGGGGGGGTGTGGACTTAAGAGTGTGTGTGATTTGTGAGTGCATGCAGATGGTGTTCATGACTGGATGTGTGGATGAAGTCTGACCCAGACTGGACTTCCTCTGCCCAAGAGCCCCCTTCCTGAAACCATCAATCACTTCTTGTAGGACACGCGGGCACGGCGGCGTGTGTCCACGTGTGTGTGTGTGTGTGTGACTGTGGGAATTTTTGGCTTGTTCTGAGTTTCAAGTAAAGTTGTAACACCTCTTAAATGTATTGATTAATTAGACTCATTATTTGCTGAAAAAATCTGGGAATGTTTTAGTATTTTTTTTAATGCTAACCCCCTGAGACTCGTGGGATCACGGGATATCCCGACCGACTTTACTGTCTTTCCGAGGCTGTAGCAGCTTCAGTTTTAGAGCGTCTTAATGTGGTATTTTGGAGGGATTATTGATAATTTTGATCAATTCTCATGTGGTAAAATTTTTTTAAATTTAGCACCAAATCTGTGTAACAAACGGTTTCAACCCCAAAATTGATACAACAACTTATGAGACATAATAGAGCATGAGAATGGACATCATATACTTCTATCATAATGTTCTGAACCCTTATACACTTTCACAATTTATTTAAATGAATTAATTCATATTTATTTCTGATTTATGACTAGAACAACTTGACACACAGTACTGAGCTGCATCTCAAATTAATCTTCAGGTTCCCAGCTTTCAGATGATGTACACCACTTCTATGTGACATCTACTGTTGACCTAATATCTCCCCCTCTAAAAAAGACAAAAACAGATCTATTGTGGGTCTCAGAGGGTTAAGAACAGATGCAACAAAAAATATATAATTTGCTGGTCAAACCCTATGTATTTTAACCCTTTATTGATTTCTTTTATCATTTTGAGGGACTTTTATGCATGATCAGTAGCACATTTGCATATTCCCCAAATCTTTCTATCCATTTCAAACTACGGCGGTCAGCATACTTTTGCAGAAGGAACCAATAACATTTGGATGCATTGAGAAAAATGTGGGTGAAAATGATCCGTTTCTCTTAAAAAATCTGGATATTTTGGGGTGAAAATTTAATTTATGATGAATGAATATAAAGTTCCTATTAGGTAGTTAGTCCAAATGAAGTTCTACACTCTTACAGGCAGATTCACAAAGAATGGATGGCGGCCGCTGATGGCACCATGAATTGCGCATCACTTGCAACCGTTATCTGCCCCGTCTCAAGGTCCGATTTACAAAACATATTGCGTTTATGATATTATCAAGCCCATAAAGTTTTGCAGCTGTGTAATTTGCCCTTTTTTTTGCATCAGATTGCAATTATCCATGTGGCAAAGTTAAATAAATGTTGCCTTTGCGCCAAGAACTCAGTAGGCAGAACAACGGCAGAGAGAAAAAGACAAAATGAAATTTTCAGAGCGTGAGCTGCAGGTATACAGGACGAGGTGCCAAGGAGGCATTCCTCAAAACTTCAGGCAAGGACTTTAAACATGACAGAGAGAAACTATATCTGGGATTTTAATATCCCAGTCTGTCAGTATGAATGCTTCAGTTACCACCAACTCTCTGAAGACGCTAATGATTTCACTGTAACTGTGTGTGGCTATTCGTGCTGATCTTTGTTAATTGGACTGTTTTTGCAATAAGGCTCATTTGCATAGAAAAGGGCCAATTTTGCGCCAAATGTATGCATATTACACACTCTTAGTCTAAGTTACATACATACAAATGTAACCACACAGGAGCATCGAGACGCTATTTGCTCGGCAGCGCAGTTACGGGTGCATTTCACCCTTTGCGGGTGCTTTGAGGATTACATGGTTTCTTTTGTCTTATTTGCATAGAACTAGTGACCGCAAAAGCTGCGCCATCCTTTAGTGAATTTGCCTCTAAGTGTTTGTGACCCGAATAAATACGGCATTTTTTTTTACTTGAGAAATGACCGGAATGTTGTTGTTTGAATGACCATCCCATTAGTGAATAATAGTTGCAGCATTTAAGCTCTTTTCATTCACTTTCAACATTAAAGATGCCCTCCTGCAGATTGGTGTCTATAGGTAGTTATATTGGAGGCAGAGTCTGGTCAGTCTTTTCTACTTTTTGGGGGGTTTTATTGCGCCCCGAACGTGGGGGACACCCCACTCTCATTCAGATCTCCACTCCGGCTCATCTGGCACCAACTTTTTTCTACTGTAACTCCCTCTTTAAATCTCTCTGACTCTTTTCTTCTCCTCCTTCTACCTCCCCTGGTTTTATTGGAGGAGGAGTGTCCCGCCTCCCCCTGCTTGTTTGAAGTGGCCCTGCTCATATATCACAGCCTTTCCTCGCAGGATATCCTCCCTCTTCCTGCCTCTCCCTCTCTTTTTCTCCCTCATTCCCTCCCTCTCTCATCACCCATCACCCCCCTTTCTGTCAGCAGGGGGGGTAGAGGAGGGGAATACCTGTTAACTCTATTTCTTTTCCACACTTTAACACTCTTCCCATATACCCAGCGGACATGCTCCCACACACACACACACACACAAACACACACGGAAGATAATGTTGGATGTTTGCAGTGTGCCGGCACTGAGGGAGCACAGCTTCACATGATGCAGAGTTTATTTGCAAAAATACCTTGTAAATATAATTATCACACGTGTCCTAAAGGTCACACAACTAAAGATAGTACTCTAATGAATGATTGATTTGATTTTGTTTTTTTAAATGTATTAGTGTATATATATGTATAAGTAGTGATTTGCTTTGATACTTTTGATTTGATTCCTTTGACTTGATGTGGAATTTTACATTCATACATAACTTAAGTCGAATGTCTCAGGACTTGAGATTCAGTGCGTTCACATACAGTTAAACCGTAACCCGAGGGTGGCAATGCTCTTGATTATTGAAACTGTCATGTACACAAATTGACTTGTTTATCTTATTTGCATTAAGGTCGTGATTGCGGTATAACTTGATTAACAGGGCTAAGATGCTCATCAATGTTTCAAATTAGACGTGGCATGTGTACAGCTTTGTTTTCTCTTGTGGCTTTGATTCTGCACACACACACACACCGACAGCGACAGCGACAGTGATTCGGCTCTTATGAGAATTAACATCTCAAATAATAACGTTTTCATGATACTGCTCCATAAATTCAATGGCAAAAAATAGAGTCCTTTCAACACTTGACTATCAAATCGATCATTTGTATGAAACAACTGATGTTTATGTTAATCACAGATGTCACCTCTTGTGGTCATTCAAATCGAGACGGTTATAACTCAGACACAAAGGTGGAAGTAGACGTTGATGTAGAACCACAAAACCACAGAAGTAGGAGGTCAGGGCTGGTTGTTGGGCACACGGTAGGCTGCCGTTTGCACCTACTTTCTATATAGGACGATAAATATCGTCAAAATGATATAAAAATGTCTATCGTAGATATTTTTCTATATTGTTTCTATCACGATATAGGCTAGGCCTATATTTATTTATTTTTTCTCTGTAATTTCACTTAAAATTTGTGTTCATTTTTATGTTTAAGTTCTTAAAATGAGAAAATAACCAGTACTTTTCATTTGTTAAGTATTTAATTCACACAGGAGTATGCAAAAATAGGCTTTACCATGTGGTCATTTCATATAGACTATTTCTTTATTGAATTACCAGAAAACATGCTATATTGTGATATATATTGTTATCGAGATATGAAATCACCCATATTGTGATAGAGGATTTTGACCATATCGCTCAGCCTAGTTTTAGGTTAATTTCAGCATACTTTAACTGTAGATCAGGAAACAGTCATAAAATCATTTCTGTAATGGTTATATGCAGTTTGGAAGAAACTGATGAATCAGTAGGGGTTCGGAAGGCAATGTCAACCAAACATATTTTGTCGTTTAGTCTGGAGGACTTGTTAGTTACTGTTAACCCCGTAAACAGCCCAATCAAACCATTAGTTAAAGCCGCTCTCATAGCGTCGTTTTCAGCCGCATGCAGGCAGCTGTTTTCAGTGAAAAAGCTCTAAAAACCCTCTGCACACTACCTGCTCAGTACCAAACAGCAGACAGACAACGTTAGCAATTAGCTGGTGAACATAGTGGAGAGATATTTCCCTCAGGGGTTGGTGGAGACCAGTGCGCAACCTCCGGGTCTGAAAAGTGAAGCCAATGCTGAAGTGCCTTAAACCTGCATTTTTTTCTAACAGCCAGCAGGGGGCGACTCCTCTGGTTGCAAAAACAAGTCTGATTGTAAAGAAGTCTATGAGAAAATGAGCCTACTTCTCACTTGATTTATTACCTCAGTAAACATTGTAAACATGAGTTTATGGTCTCAATCGCTAGTTTCAAGTATTCTTCAATACAGCATGATGTTCATTTAGTAAATTATGGTCCCATTTAGAGTCAAATAGACCATAAAGCAGGGGATGCTTTAGGGCGTGGCTACTTTGTGACTGACAGGTTGCTACCAAGGCGTTGTCCAGTCTGGGAGTTGTCCATGTTTTCGTCTTACAACTTTAAACCTTTCACAGCGTGTTTTCAATTCATGAAAGTTAATTAGAACCTTTTTCGTCACCTGAATATGTCTTATATAACATTCAGTTGTACTTAGCTCCACCCTCTTGTGTCACTTGTGGTTGCAAATAGCCAACATGGAAATGACCAAAAACCAAGATGGCGACGGCCAAAATGCCAAACTCGAGGCTTTGAAACGGCAGTCCACAAACCAATAGGTAACGTCACGGTGACTACGTCCACTTCTTATATACAGTCTATGGTGGAGACCAAAAACAGAGCTAAAAATGAATGAATACTGCACTTCTGTTCATCTGGTGGCCGGACACACGACTTCAGATGAATGATAATGTTGCGTGGTGTCTGCTGGATGTTAGAAAGTAGCAACCGTTTGCTAACAAGTTTGGCATATCAACGTAGCAGGTGATGATAAGTCAATGTTGTGTTCATAACTTGTTTCTGTTGCCCCCAAGTGGCAGCAGAAACATTAGAAAAATTTGGTATTTCAGGTTTAAATCATGATTTACACGTATAAGCATCACCAAGCAACACTAGCATGGCGTGAATATCAAACTAGTTGGAAAGAGTTGGTTAATAATAATGTTTTTGAGAGCAGAGATCAATATTATGCTCATATTTATGCATGAATTAGCCATGCTAGCACAGATTCTGCAATGACCAGACAATACAACCCATAATCTTTTACATTCAACGCTTTTGCCCTTTATGTTTGGGGGGGGATTCGTTACTGATCGGCCATGAGGGCGACTATCATTTCCTATGAATTTCATACAATACAAATTTCATCATTACATGAATACGAGGGCGTTCTTCGCCATAGTTTCCTGTTCGGTTCCTTTTATTCGCCACAGAAGCTCTGCCGCCAGGATTACCCCACTGTCCTTCATCGCTCCCTCTCGTAACACAGTTTATTTGACTCTTATTCGTCCTTAATATCTTTCCTTTATGAGATTCATTATTCACTTCCTCCTTTTCATACTCCTTTAATTCAGCCTCTCTCTCTGCTTTTCTCTCTTTCTCTCCTCATTTTTTTGTACTCCTTGTTTTTCTCCCCTCCATGCCCTTGTTGTCATTTAGCTACTCCCCCCAGCTCTGCCCTCCCCCTCCATCCTCCTCTCTTTTCTCTTTTTTTTATATCTTACATTTTCTCTCTCTCCATCTCTCTTTCTCTCTCCATCCTTCTGCCCTTTCGCTCCTCCACCCACCTCATCCCTCCATCTCTCTCTCTCTCTCTCCCTCTCTCTCTTTCTCTCTCTCTTCGGCTGAGGACGAGGAGGTGAAAGCCAAGCGGATTACAGTGGCAGTTTAATCTGGCTGACCCACCAAGGGATTGCTCTCTACTTTGCTGTGAGGCTGCAGGGCTGGAGGGCAGCGGGACTGGGTGGGTGGGTGAGGTGATGGGAGGGGGAGCAGGGGAGAGGAAAGGGAAGGAGACCAGGTTGTAGGGGGGTTGGGGTTCGGTGGGAGTAGAAAACGAGGGAAGAGAAGGAGAGGAGGAGGAGGAAGAGGGAGGAGGATGGGAGCGGTTGAATTTGGAGAATTTTTCCTGTTTGTCTCGGGCCGAGCAGAAATGCTCTCCAGGACTGTTTGTACGCACATACACAGGAACGTGTGTGTGTGTGTGTGTGTGTGTGTGTGTGTGTGTGTGTGTGTGTGTGTGTATGTGTGGGTGTGACTGTGTGGTGCCAGAGGTGGGGGAAGGGCTTTGGTTGTTATTAAGAGATGGAATATTAATGCTACTTTGCCTCTAATTTCTTTCCATCTGTCATCAAGTTGTCCTCTGTGTGTGCGCCTGTCTTAGTCTATGAATAGATACTCTTCAGATATTAACAGACAATTAGTCTGTTCCGTGTTTCAAAGACAAAATACAAAAACGTCCTTGGTTTGATTTTTCTTTTTTTTTCTTTATTCTGAAAACATCAAAATCTCATTTTACTCCCATCTTGTCAAAGTCATTCAAACTCGCGTGGCTTTCATCCGCAGTTAACGCCCCAGACTGAGGCCTCGCCAAATTTATCAGTTCAACGAGCACCGCACCAGACTCTTCTTTGTCGGCTGCAGGTCATTTGTGTTTGTGTTTTTATTGCTATTTTTAATCTCTTGAAATTTGAACATGAAGAGGGAGGATAATGTGGCGATTAACAGTAGGGGTGCACACAGGGGCTTTGGTTTGGTTTCAGTCTACTAAAGTAAAAAATAAAAATATGTGAACGCTATTTCCTGTGTTAATATCAGGGCTTAATCGCACATTTTTTAGAGGGAGATTTGTCAAGTATTTAATACTCTTATCAACATGGGAGTGGGAAAATATGCTGCTTTATGCAAATGTATGTATATATTATTGGAAATCAATTAACAAGTGGGCATGTCTGTAAAGGGGAGATTCGTGGGTACCCAAAGAACCGATATTCATTCACATATCTTGAGGTCAGAGGTCAAGGGATCCCTTTGAAAATGGCCATGACATTTTTTCTTCGCCAAAATTTTGCATAAGTTTGGAGCGTTATTTAGCCTTTTTCGCGACAAGCTAGTATGACATGGTTGGTACCAATGGATTCCTTAGGCTTTGTAGTTTCATATGAGGTCAGTATCTTCAGTCTAGCTTTACAACTGAACCAGCTACAACCTAAAAATTGAGAGTTGCGTTTATTTGTTAAAGAAATTAGTGACGTTAAAACAAATTTGCATTAATGCACAATTACTATTATTTTTTTTACCTGAAAATGTGTATTTCACTGTGGCTCAGTGGGTAGAGGGGGTCGTCCTTTAACCACAAGGTTGTCGGTTTGATCCCCGGCTCCTATTGTCTACATGTCGAAGTGTCCTTGAGCGAGCGAACCCCAAGTTGCTCCCTGGGCGCTTCACAGCAGCCCTAAATACTCAGGATGGGTTAAATGCAGAGGTCAAATTTCATGTATGTACCTGTATGTATATGATAAATGTAATAAAGTTTAAAGTAGAGTCTGCAGTCCACCTCTCAGGCTGCAACCTCCACCAATCAGAGGCTGAGAGTTAAAACTTGGGGCAAAGAAAGTCCCTCAATCACTGGCTGCTGTTCATAAAGCTTAATTGCTGTGAGCGTATGGTGATAATTAAAGGTGAACATTTTTTATCAGCTCGTCTCTCATCTGGATTTTGGCAGCTGGGCAGTAAGAAGATATTGTTTAGAGATATTTTAGTGACTAAGCCAAACTGAAACTATAAAAAGAGAGGGAGACAAACACAGGATTTTGAAACGTGTATCGGGGACATCGCGCTCTTGAATCCCACCAGTTTGAGACACTCACGCACACTCCTGTGTGCACATACCTTTTCGAATAAAAAATTAAGTACTTTATTTCATTATTTAATTTTTGCTGTTGTCAGGGCAGTTGTGCTAAAGAAGATCATTTGGGATGGCTTCGAGGCTTTTCCCTCATATAGGCACTTTACTCCAATAGAAGCTTATTTTGTTGCGGCTCTTCATTGACTGTGAGCGAAATGTAATGTTCCAGTCAAGAGGTCCGGCCTTGAACAAACAGTATGTTAATAGTTGTTAGAAACACAGTGTGAACACAGTTCAGACATTAAGTGCCTTAACCTGTGCATCAAGTGGCAGCAGGGCAGAAATGTCCACCTAAAAGAAAAGTCACCAGACTTGAGCTTGAATAACGAAAGCAACGCTTGTTTTAATGTCCTAAACGCCTTGTTGTACAGTGCTGAACGCAGCGCGGGGGTCTGAGGCAGGCTGTGTCTGCGGCTCTGTTTGCCTCATATCAGCCTTCCTTTCATCAGTCCGCCCCCGCTGCGCCGCTTCCAAGGAGGGGTCCAGTCGGCGAGTCGGATTAGCTTCCAACTGGTGCTTGTCCAGATTCTGATTCTGAAGGGGGGCTTAACCAACCTCGCCTCAGAAAAAAAGACGAGAGGAAGGAGCAGGAGGGAGGGAGGAGAGGAGGAGAGCTCCTGAGGGGTTGACGCTCCTCTTCAGTTGTTTACCTTGCAATTAATGTGCTAGATTGTCCCGTGAAAAGGAAGAAAAAGTCAAGTGTGTGGACTGTAGAGCGATAGGCCGCCACTGATACAGATACAGGAGCTGACGGGGTTCATTATACAGTAGGAGTGTGTATTGACAAGAATCCGACGATACGATGCGTGATCATGATACAGGGGTGGCAAGCAAGGCAATATATTGTAGTTTTTTTAAATTCAATTTTAGGAAAACTGTCATAGTATAAAAAACACAACCAGAAATACACCGTTTTGGAAAAATAACACATTTATACTGCATGCAAAAAAACACATGTTTTTTGCTCCAAACTGCATGTGATTATCATAAAGTGGGCATGTCTGTAAAGGGGAGACTCGTGGGTACCCATAGAACCCATTTCATTCACATATCTTGAGGTCAGAGGTCAAGGGACCCCTTTGAAAATCACCATGCCAGTTTGTCCTCGCAAAAATTTAGTGTAAGTTTGTAGTGTTATTTAACCTCCTTTAGGACAAGCTAGTATGACATGGTTGGTACCAATGGATTCCTTAGGTTCTAGTTTCATATGATGCCAGTATCTTCGTTCTAGCTTTAAAACTGAGCCCGCTACAACCTACGAAAAAACGAATAGCGGTCAGGCCTGTTGGCGGGCCGTCGGATTTTCAAGAGGTTAATTAAAAATCAATACAGTGTTTTCGAGAATCGATACAGTATCGCACATCATGATATCGCGATACTAACGTGTATCAATGTTTTCTTACAACCCTATTATACAGTATGGGGTGCTGCTCAGCACGTGCTCTATTGGAATAGTTGTGTTTCTACACACTGTACAGCCTTATAATGTACAAAAGCAAACCCCCCCATACTGCGAGTGTCATGGTCAGGGCGCAGACGATGGCATCGACCAATCAGCAACAGATGCCCCCTAGAGATTAATGATCTATGTGTGTGTGTGTGTGTGTGCGTGCGTGTGTGTGTGTGTGTGTTGTGGCACAGTGGTTAACCCAGGCCCCCTGAGCTGCTGTCATCGTCCCGCCGCCCTGCGACACGGCTGCCTGGGGACCTTATTTTAGGCCACACCAGGTGCAAGTGTTTTGGGCTGGTTACATGATCTTGGATGAATGTGTGTGTGTGTGTGTGTGTGTGTGTGTGTGTGTGTGTGTGTGTGTGTGTGTGTGTGTGTGTGTGTGTGTGTGTGTGTGTGTGTGTGTGTGTGTGTGTGCATATAAAGAGCTGTGATTGTGTGCTTGGTCAGGCCCGTGTGTGTCTGCGTGCTGGAGTCCAGGAAAGGTCAGAGATTGGGTGGAGGTGCCAGGAATAGGGGTGTGAGATGCCTGGGTGTCTACAGGGCCATGTGAGGCACACACACACACACACACACACACACACACACACACACACACACACATAAACACACACACATGCATGTGTGCGAGGCCTTCAAACCCGAAGACACAGCAGAACAAAAGCTGGTCAAAGTGGGGCAGTTTTCTCTCCCTCCCTTCGCAATCTCCTCCTCCTCCTCTTCCTCCTCCTCCTCCTCCTCCTCCTCCTCGCTGTCCGTCACGTCTATCCCCAGCACTGTTTTCCTCTTTCCTCCCTCCTCTTCCTCCTCCTCCTCCTCCTCATTTTTTCCTACTTTCCTCTCCTCTCCTCCTCTCCTCTCTCACGTAAACACGATGCTGCTTTCTGGATCTGGGATGCCTGAGGGACAGAGCACAGACAGGAGCCCCGTCACCATGACAACAGCTTCTCTGAGCTGCCTGACACCCAGACGCCATTGGCTGAGGGCTGTTGGGGGAGGGGGAAGTGGAGAGAGAGAGTGAGAGAGAGAGAAGCGGGAGTAAGTTAAGCAAGGGGTAGAAAGAGAAAAGGCAGGAGGGAGTGTAAGGAGAAGGGAGGTTGGGGGGGGGGAGCGGTGTAGAGAAAAGGAGATAACGGAGGCAAACGACCCCATTTCTCCTCATGGGGCTGTGCGGTCCGTTCGTGTTCATGTGCAGGTTTGACATAAAGAGGGAGGAAGCTGATGAAGAGGGGAGAAGGAGGTGGAGGTGGGGAGGAGCAGGAGCAGGAGGCCAGTGTGTGTGTGTGTGTGTGTGTGTGTGTGTGTGTTAAAGGATGTGGAAGCATGTGTGTGTAAATGATCTTTTCAGGGTCGTATAATCAAGCCGCTGGTCCAGGTTTGTGTGTAAATGTGTGCACATATGTTGTGTGTATGTAGCCGATGTCTTCGGCTGTGTGCTTGTAAGCTCACGAGTCACAGTCCTACCTCACAGTTCATGTCAGTGTTTTTTAAAGGTGGTCTATAAGATATCCAGAGCATTAATATAGCAGCAACCAGCTATTTGCTATGTAACGATATAGAGGAGTAATGTCTACCTGAGCAGAGAATGAAGTCTCTCTTCTTCTGTGTGTGTTGTAAACAGAGCTTCTCTGTGCTTTGTTAACATAGCCGGCCTGCCCCTCGTTCTTTTTAGTAGCCTACATGTTCATACATGTGAGCGTGCCCCAATGGCTGCCACTCTGCACTGCAGTCATATGGGGGTTGCAGCTGATAACGCCGTCCCCCCGAGATAAGCGGAAGAAAATGGATGGATGGATGGATGGATAGCTGTGAGCCGTCGCCATGTTGCGAGCCGTGCGGAGGCAATAGAAATGCTCCCAATCTTGCATTTAGCACCTTTAAGATCAATCTCATTTCACATTAAAATGGCTGGTAACTGGAAGCCGTCACACACTAAACTCCTTCCCTTAAGACCATGTTGAGCTCTAAACATCAGGGTTTTGCAGCTTCTGGGTCATGACATAAGTGCGAATATTGCTGAGTGGTTTCATTATAATATTACTATGGAACAGTGGGGGAAATTTTTTTTGTCTCTAGATTTACTGTCATTGCATCTCACAGCAAGAGGGTCACAGGTTCTGCGTGTAATTTGCTATTCTCCCCGTGTTAGCGTGAGTTTTCTCTGGCTTCCTCCCACAGTCCAAAGACATGCAGGTTAGGTTAATTGTTGACTGTCGCGACTGTCTGTGCTTGGTGCTTTGAGCTAAATGCTAACATCAGCATGCTAACATGCTCACCATGGCAATGTCAAGATGCTGATGTTTAATCGGTATAACGTTGACCATCTTAGTTTAGTGTGTTAGCATTAAACGATAGCCCCTGCTAGCAGTTGGGACATACTACTTCGTCATAACATGCCTTGAACTTTGACCCTCTTACTCATATATCTGCTGCGCAGAGGACTGTGGGTCAGAATAGCCAGAAATCATGCTGGCTTGCATACAGCAAAATGCGACCGGATGCAATGGGACATCCTGGTATTTTTGGCATACTGCATTTGACATACTATGTATTGGAATCTTTTTCTGGTATACTACATAGTAAGGTAGTACGGGTATTGGAACACACAGACAAAGTACAGCTGGGGCTGATGGGTCATTGGTTCTTCAGGTATTTATTAGTCATAAACCAAAGACAAATTTTAATTTTGACCTGATGGTAGCAAAAGATGAAAAGTCAAAAGATCACCAAAGTATTATAATTCATCCAGAGAGGAACATGAATGTCTGTATCAAATTTTATGGCAATCCATCCAATAGTTGAGATACTTCAATGTGGGTCAAAGTGGTGGACAGAGCAAACGACGGACATTACCATCACTAGAGCCATGCCGCTAGCGTGGCTAAAAAGCATACTTTTAGCACACAGATAAGTCTGCCATTATATTAAAAAATGAGTCTTGTTACTTTAGTTTTGCGAAAGTGAACCGGCTCTAATTTGACATGCACGTCTGCTGGAGCAGAGATGCTGCAGACACGGTGGGAGAAAAGTCGAGTAAAAACTTGTTAATTATGTGTTGGTAGAATTCACTTTGTTCATTTATGTACTAAGTGTTCCTTTTTATGGATCACAGGAGCAAATGATGAAGACGAGTGAACATACTTGTAACAATGGCACAGACAGAAAACTCAAGTTTCTACCAACATCTCTTAAAAGCACAGAGTGCAGATTTCCACTGATGTCACTTAACCAGTATTCCTTTCTTATTGAAGTCGTGTTAATCAGTGAAATCACCTGATGTTTGGTTGAAGTAAAAACCTGCAGACTATCTGCCCCTGAATGGACTTACTGTTATTGAAGATAGTGAAGGAGGATAAATAACGTTCCAAACTTATGCTAAATTAAATGGAAAAACTGTCGTGGCCATTTTCAAAGGGGTCCCTTGACCTCTGACCTCAAGATATGTGATGAAAATGGGTTCTATGAGTACCCGCGAGTCTCCCCTTTACAGACATGTCCACTTTATGATAATCACATGCAGTTTTGGGGCAAGTCCTAGTCAAGTCAGTACACTGACACACTGACAGCTGTTGTTGTCTGTTGGGCTGCAGTTTGCCATGTTATGATAGTAGCATATGTTTAATGCTAAATGCAGTACCTGTGAGGGTTTCTGGACAATATTTGTCATTGTTTTGTGTTGTTAATTGATTTTAAATAATAAATATATACATACATTTGCATAAAGCAGCATATTTGTCCACTCCCATGTTAATAAGAGGATTAAATACTTGAGAAATCTCCCATGAGGTCCATTTTGAACAGATAAAAAATGTGTCATAATTTCTAAGCATGTAAGAGATGATTTCATAGATAAGTTATAGCCATCGACTGCATCTTTTAAATCAGACTTCCACAAAGAGGAACATATTAGTGTATTGGCGTGATCCCTGTCGGTCATACCAGCTAGATCATCAAAATGATCTCTGGAAAAGAGTGGGAACCCTGGAAAACAATAATACAGAAGCTAAAAAGCTAACTTGAAAGCGAAAACCATTATTAGTACTTATTACACGGCTCGATTCTGATTGGTCAATCACAGCGTTAGTTCTTATAGCACACCGTTGCTATGTATAACAGACCGTTGCTGTGTATAACAGACCGTTGCTATGGGCGCAGTTCTGATGTCGGTCTCTGGCAGACCGTTTTTGTGTCAAATTATTGATTTCTTAAGTAAGTAGCTGTGTAATAAGCGTGATAATGTACAGCTAGCGGATCATTGTTGTGAAATAAACCCCTTCAGGGCGATGCAAGACCCAAGATTTATTTCACAACAATAACCGGCTCGCTGTACATTATCCCTTACTTATTAATGATGAAATATAATCTGGTTCTTTGCTCTAACTTGTGCCGAAAGGACACACATCACTGTTCTTTTTTTTTTTTTATTCCTCGCTGGTGCGACTTGATAGTGAAAGCTTCAGGAGCCTCGGTTCCGACTGAGAGCGAGCGGGCCGCTGATGTGGCTTAAATATTTTCCAGTGTTTGCATTACTGTACCTGCAGAAAGGCTGTGAAATGCAATGCACTGTGTTTATGTGTAGCTTGGCAGCCTGCCGGCGCTGCTCGGAGGGGAAACAGCAAATGAAAAGTTTGTGTGTTTTGGAGCAGAGAGAGAGAGAGAGAGAGAGAGAGGGGGGATGGTGTGTGTGTGTGTGTGTGTGTGTGTGTGTGCGTGTGTGTGTGTGTGTGTGTGTGTGTGTGTGTGTGTGTGTGTGCGTGTGTGTGTGTGTGTGTGTGTGTGTGTGGGTCTTCCTGCCGTTCTGTGATCACTGGCGTATTTAGACTAATCATTGAAGAGGGGGAGCATGTGTCTCCATGAATATGATCTTGCGTGCTGCATGCTGTTTCTGCGACTGTGTGTGTGTGTAACCACAACTCACACAGGGGGCATAAATGTCTCAGGCTGTGCTCGCACACGTGTTGGTGTATCCATTTGCAGGAGTTTTACTCTCAGACACACACACACACACGCTGAGAGAGAGAGAGAGAGAGAGAGAGAGAGAGAGAGAGAGATGGATTGAAGAGAAGAAGGGGAGAGCGAGAGGAGGTTGTTTCTAAATCAGAACCAGAAGTTGAGACGGAGTGACGGAGCAGAGGCTCGGATAGGGGGGTCGTTATGTGTGTGTGTGCGTGTGTGTGTGTGTGTGTGTGTGTGTGTGTGTTTCCGGAGTGTGTGCAGCCCGGTCTGGTCTGTCTGTCTGTTGGGGGTGCGGAGGTGGGGAAAGAAGGGACTTGGGTGGGGCGGGGGCTAAGAGGGATGTGTGGCGTTCAGAGAAAATAACCCCCCTCCTCTTCCTGCAAGCAGGAGTGAACAGTAAGCATGTTTTACCTCGGCTATTAATCCTTTCTCCTGACTGGAGACCCGGACCAAACAAAAAAGAACGGAGGCATCTTCCTCCTCTTTCCTTAAATATCTCTGTTTTCTTTGTCTTCTTCTTCTTCTTCTCTGTTTCTCTTTTATTCGCTCTGTTTTCCTCCTTCTTGTTCGCCTCTCTGTGTTGCTATCTCCCCCAGCCTTTATCTTCATGTCTCAGTCTATGTGTGTGTGTGTGTGTGTCGTCCCCTCTCTGGCGCTCGCTCTGTGCGTGCTAGTGCTGTGCTTTGCTGGGGATATTTCTGTCAGCCTCTATTTATTTATTGATGGCGATGCTGGTGAGAGTTCGCCTGCCTACATGCGTGCTTGTGTTAAGAGAAAGTGAGGTGCTCTCTGGAAATCTTTACCTCCTCTCCTCCTCCTCCTCCTCCTCTCCACGACTCCTCCAAAGTAAATAGTTGTCAACCCTCCGTCCATCCTAATGACAGCGCGGGGCCGACCCAGGAAGTGTTTGACCTCTGAAATAGCAGGACGGGAACTAGCTGCTCTCTCTGCTCTCCGTCTTGTCTCGTGCGGAGGATGAAAGGCCGGTGTCACTGAAATGGAAGTTTAAATCATCCCTGAAAGAGCACCGCCCCGACGCTGCTGTCTCTGACAACAAGCTACGGCAAGCTGTGAGCCACGCTGCCTGGCAACCGAAACTAGTTCCTGGAAGCAAGAATGCAAATAGAGCACGTTAATGTCAGATCTCATTGTATGTCGGGCCCTGCTGAACTCTGGGAGCCTGTCGACTGGTGGTCCGGAGGTCAGCAGGTCCCTCCGAGGCCGTTTATCTCCCAGCGTGTCCTCCGGGGACAGACGGGGTGTAGAGGTAGCGGAGGTGAGATGGCAGGGAGGGAGGAAGCAGGCAGGTATGGTTGTAAGGTTGCCGTCTCAAGGATGGGTGACCCTCCATCTGTCAGCCTCCTGTTCTACCACCCATCATTAGCGCCATCGTATCTACTACCTAATGCTGCATTCGGGCAATGTCAGCAAAATGGGAAGAATGGCAAAGTCCCATTGTTGCAACTTGGCAGTGTTCAGGTGTCAAAGTCTCCTTAAAATAGTGTTTTCCATAATGTTGCCCTCCTTGGTTTAAGGCCCGACACACCAAGCATTCGGTCAGCTGTTGGCCAATGTTGAGCGTCTGTCAGCCTAGTTTTTGCGGTGTTTCCTGCACCGTCGGCTCTAGTCTGCCTGTGCCGGCGGCTTTTTGGCCGATTCAGCATGTTGAATTGAGAGAAATCCCTCTGCTTGGCTTTTCAGCCAAAGCGAAACGGAAGTAAGGAAAGTAAGCAAACGACTAAAGTCAACAGGGCAGACTCAGAAGGATCTTCCCTTTTTTTTAATCTTTCCAATACACAGATATTTTCACAACGACATGGCCGTCTTGAATGAGGATAAGTGGTGAGTGAGAGTGGTGTGAAAATGGTCGACAAACGCCGCTTTTTTTCCGTCGTCCTCTACCGTCTACCGGTTTCTATTTTTGAATGACGAATACAGACTGCCGTCGCCTGCTTGTACTGTATAGAGAGTTATTTCCTCTCACGCAGGCGCAGAACGTACGTGCTAGTTGACCGTCGGCTGTAGTCTTTGCAGTTAGTTGAAGTACAACTTTCTGGCCAAGACACAGGCAACGTGAGGCGACGCAACAGTTGGCCTTCATCTCTGCTAGTCTTTGATGTTGGTTTAGAGTGTCTGGGTCTTAAGGGTACGGCTAAAGTTGGGTTCAGGTAAAGCCAAAGCTGCTTGACGCAAGGGGTCACGCTTAAGATACCTTTTGATATATATTTGATTCCCCCCCCTCACACTGATCGTACCACTGCAACATTAGATGTCTAGTATTGTACATGATTAGGCCTTATTATGCTTAGATAATATTCACAGTAACTGTGTTTACACTTAATTTACTACGCACTTACTTACATAGAACTGGAGTTACAGCTACGTAAACTATAATGTTAATTTGCCTCAGCTGGTTACTGAACAGGAAACTACTGCGCTGCATGTTCATTCATTCTTTCATTCATAGCAGAGAGCAGCAATAGCGTTGAGCAGAAGGTTTGCGGTGGAAGGAGTTGCACGTTAGTCAGCTACGGCGTAGCCACTTAACATACGATTATAGATCAGGCTTAAGGAGGAAAACAAATTGATGTGGAATCAGATTTGAGCACAACGTAAACAGTATTCCAAGACAGTCCCTCATTTTCTAGCTCCATAATCACACCGGATGAAAGGGAAAATAGCCTACATTAGCTGTTTTTGACACATTACGTACAGTATTTGCATTGTTTCACGTACAAGTTAAACCAGGTAGCTCAATTCTGACTAGCTGACTCAACTGTATTAGTGTTAGTTTTGGATTTCATTTCCAATGGCAATGACTTTGCATCTAGTTTGGTTCTTGTGTTTTGGACGTTCTTTTCGCCAAGTGGGAGATATCTTGGCTGTCAGAAAAAAGTACTCGTAATTTAACAGGGTTTCCCACGTTGATGTGCAGTGGAGGCAGTTGCAAAAGCCCAGAAAAGAGACAGCCTACACTAACTATGATATCAGTTTAATACACTTTTATGACACAAAACATAAACCTTCAGGTAGAAAAAGAGCAGCGGTTCTATTTCTAACAGCAAAATGTTGTTTGGAAATTTGATTAGGAGACGAGATGCGTCAGGAGCCGGGTGGTTTACCGCCTCTCTTAAACCAGTGGCGGCCGGCCAATAGAGGGCCACGGGGCCTGGCCCCACCCACCTTGAGCCACCAAAAAAAAAAAAAAAAAATTATAAAATTATTAATTATAAAAATTATAAAAATTCTAAAAATTGTCAATATGTGTGTTTTTGACCTATGGAATATACCCGTAATATTTGTAAAATAGGATAACTGCGCCAAATATCTGCTTTCCTCCTTGAACTCTCTGCTAGTGCACCTCTCAGCTGCTCTGCTGCACGTGCACTTTCTGGGGCCAAATGGATTTGGCCCAAGGAAGGCGGGTCTAATAAGCAGTACAGCCAATCACTGATTAAAGATATATGATTACAACCATGAATGACATACAATTCATCCAATCAGCGCCGTAAAAAAGACTTCCGGGAGGGCCAAACTGATTTGGCCCATGGTGTGCGCGCGCACGTTCACGTGTGTCTCTCTCTGTTCTCGTCAGGGCTCATGTCAGTTCTCGCGTGATCTTGTCTTCTCGTCTCTCGCTTCTCTCCACTTCTCTTCTCTCACAGCCCATTTCCTTTATAAATGATCTGTCGTATGTTATATTAACATACTGAATTGTATGAATAAGATGTCCTTATGTCAGTGTTGGAATAAATGATAAAAATGTAACTGCAAAGTAGTAATGCGTTTTTGATACCTTTTTTTGCATTGAATCGTACTAGGATGTTTGTTGAAATTGATTGGCCCTACCCAAAAAAAAATCCACCAGCCGCCACTGTCTTAAACTATTTCCTGGGGGAAACCCTGGACTAGGAGGTTGACGTAAATGTTTTCCCACACGGCTGCTCGTATTTATGGTTTGTGTGACGTGACGTGAACGTAGCATAAGCTCACACTTGAAACACTAGTACTGACTGAACAGAAAGTGCTCAAAGGTGAATAACAGTCAGCTCTTTTTTCTTGCTCTCTCTCTGTGTAACTGAAAGCAGCAGCCCCCCCCCCTTTATCCCATTTTCTCCTTATCAGTTCCCTAAGACGGTGCCAGCACTCCCTTTCTCTTACACCTCTTCCTTCTTTGGACACTCTCTCTTTTCTTTATTTCCTTTCTTTTCCTTTCCTCTTTTTAACATCTTTCTCTCTCTTTCTTTCTGCCCTTTCTCCCTCAATTTTTCCCTCCTTCCTCGACGTGCCCCAGGGCCCTCAGAGTCTCAGCAAGTCCCACAGACCGTCCATTGTCTTGGGAATGCGGTTTGCTGTCTCCCCTCACCTCCTCCTCCTCCTCCTTCTCCTTCTCCTTCTCGTTCTCCTCCTCCTCCTCCTCCTCCTCCTCCTCCTCCTGTCTGGCAGGAGACAAGGTTAGGTAGTGTTTGGCTCCTGGGTCCTTAAGGCCACTGGGTTTAAAGTCACAAACCTGGCTAACCCCTGGAGAACCTGGTCCAGGACAGTTGATCGGGCTAAACTTGGCATTATTCCTGGTGGAAATCTGAACAGTTTTATCATTAAAGGTCCAGTGTGTTGCATTTCAGGGGATTTATTAGCAGAAATATAATATAATATTAATAACTATGTTTTCATTAGTGAATAATCCCCTAAAACTATGAATCGTTGTGTTTTCGTTAGCTTAGAATGAGTCCTTCATATCTACATAGAGAGCGAGTCCTCTTCACGGACTCCGCCATGTTTCTACAGTAGCCCAGAGCGGACAAACACTGGCCTTTCGTGTTTTTACTTTACCTGAAAGTCCGTACTTACCAACCCTGAGACCTCAAATATAGGAAGGATTTTGAAACCATAGTGAGGGGTCTGGAGGTTCTCCCCCCCCCCCAGAAAAATTTGAGTTTCAGAGACTTTTTTTCCAGCATTCTGTCGACTTTTAAAGAATGAAAATAGCAAAATAATAAGTACACTTTTAATTCTCAGGAAAGAATACAGAATAATTCACCCCTCTGACGTGAACTTGTGTGAATCTCTGGTATGAACTAGGCTAATATTCATTAGTTTTTATTCATTCATTCATATTTTCCTCTGCTTGAGTATTTCTTTCTCTAGTATTCTAACTTTCTCTCTCCGTCTCTCACTCTGAATTCCCATTCGGGCACACCGCCGTCTCACCTCCGTTGCTCCTAAAGTAGTGTTATTATGGTATGGATGACCTCTGAGTGAGGTGAACGGCGTTACCACAGTTTTGCACTCGGCGGCTCACGTTACCGCAGTCTTGGACTGTAACCCAGTTGGTTGCAATCTGCAAACACACCGCTAGATGCCACCAAATCCTACACACTGTCCCTTTAATTAAATGAATAGGAATGTTTGGACCGACTATTTTTGTCTCAAAAGGGAAAAGTCGACTGAAAAATAGACATCAAGATGCCCAAGACATTTAAAAAAAAAAAAAGGTGGACAAATGTGTCGCAGCCTCTAAATGTTCTTACGGAAGGTTGTTGGGTTAGCTGACTGCTTGATCCTCCCAAAGTGTGTTCGGTCTTTATGTGTGAGTAATTCCTACAGCGTACGCATTAGTGTGACGGCAGAGGTGACGCACAGTGAGACACATAAGAATCCCAATAACTGCGAATGTAAAAGCTTCATGTGGATTTTTCTTGATCTCGTCGTTTGTGAGGTGGAGGTGGTCCACGTGGTGGTGCCTCTGGGATACGAAATGGAAATTTGTAGCGTGTCTGTATGTGTGTGTGTTTATATGTGTGTGTGTGTATCTTACACCCAACCCCCCAATGTCTGGCGCTCAGGAGGACTGCTCCTATGGGAATGCCTCTTCCTGCCTGGTCCGACACACACACACATACACACACACACACACACACACACACACACACACTCTAAAATAGAAATGGGGTGAGTGGATCAGACTGGCGTGAGATGGTTTTAAATGTCTGGTCTGTTTCTGTTGGTTGCTAAACATAAGTGTCGGGGACACAGACTTAAATTGGACGGGTGAGAATTTGGTGTGAATGTCAGATGTGCCGTATCTATCGTTATAGTAGAGCAGAATAAAATGAGGCTGCGACTGGACTTTTTTTCCTCAATATTTCTCTTACTCCGTCTCCCCAGCACAGTGTTTACTCAGCTCATTTTCTCTATTACCACATTATTCAGTATAATATATGGTAATTCTTTAAATGTTTCGCGCTAAAGACGTCTGGCTTCAGCTTTGAGGTCCACCATGTTGCTTTAGGCACTATGGAATGTGTACTGCCCGACTGTAACTCCCTGGCTGGCTGCGCTCACTATACGATACCACCACGTCCCTCTCCTTTTTCATCTCGCACCTTCTCAGCTCCGCAGGAATAAAATCCAGTTGTGTGAGCATAACATGAGAAAAAGAGAGCGAGAGAAAAAAAAGTATAAGTGAGCAGGAGAATATGAAAGAATGCCAAAGAATAAGGAGGAGGTAGATATTGCTAACAAGGTTGCCAGAGACTCTTTTCATTTTTAATAGTCCCGTAGGAGGTCTGGCTGATAAAGTGTTATATTATATTATTAAATCTTGGCAAAGTTTGAGTTTGCAACTGATTCCAACAGTAGCAAGTGTGAAAGTGAGTCTGTAGGTTAGATAAACTGCAGCAGGATTAATGGAAAGGATCTTTCAGCCTAAAGATAAGCGTTAAGTGTGTTTCAGATGTTTATAAAGATCTTTAAGGATCAGCTTCTTTAAAGAATAAGAAAAAAATAATTCATTTTAATGCCACTAATTTCTTTAATACATTTTTATGATGTAGCGGCTCAGTTTTGAAGCTATAGTGAAGATACTGGCATCACATGAAACCAGAAAAACCTAAGGAATCCATCGGTACCAACCATGTCATACTAGCTTGTCGCAAAAGAGACTAAATAACGCTCCAAACTTCTGTTAAATTTTGGCGAGGAAAGACTGGCATGGTCCCTTGACCTCTGACCTCAAGATATGTGAATGAAAATGGGTTCTATGGGTACCCACGAGTCTCCCTTTTGCAGACATGCCCACTTTATGATAATCACATGCAGTTTGGGGCAAGTCATAGTCAGGTCAGCACACTGACACACTGACAGCTGTTGTTGCCTGTTGGGCTGCAGTTTGCCATGTTATCATATGAGCATATTTTTTTTATGCTACATGCAGTACCTATGAGGGTTTCTGGACAATATTTGTCATTGTTTTGTGTTGTTAATTGATTTATAATAATAAATATATACATACTTGACAAATCTCCCTTTAAGGTACATTTGGAACAGATAAAAAATGTGCAATTAATTTGCGATTAATGGCGATTAAATATTTGAATCGATTGACAGCCCTAGTTAATATAAATTAATCAGAAATAATCTGCAAATTGTTGCTAATCCCTTCCTCTGTTTGCATAGAAGTGATTTAACTCGACAGCTTTTTGAACTAAACCACTATGAGTGAGCGGTCCTTCCTTCCTTACATACATAAGACCCAACATACATGAACAGGGGATATTGCAAGAGTCAGCGTTCACACCTCAAAGAAATGTACCAGGAATGTGCATTTGCACGTATGTGATTGGCTAACGCAGCATTTAGCTGCATGATGTAGCGCTGCGGTCTGGCCATTTTTCTGCAGGACTAGAATAAGTCCAGTGTTTTTTTGTCCAGTGCTTCAATTACTATTATTATTTTGTAAAGGTTTGCTTAAACCAATAGATTTAGCAGATTATTATCCTCCTCTGTGCTCACTAATTGCCACTTTTAAAGTCTTTCTAACATTTTCCTCAGGTCTTATTCATATTATAATCTATTTCATGCCCTTTTCTTACTATTTCATTCTTACACAATCTTTCAAGAAATGTCCCTTAATATACAAAGTTGTTGAGACAGAAATCTAGCAAATACTAATATATCTAACCATGCAGAATATAATAAGTAGAACATTCATCAGTGGTTGTACAGTTTGTAGGATGTAGGAACATGAATGTAGACGTCTGAACCTACAGCAAATAAATATTTGCAGATATGTAAATGTCACCTGGTATAGCTCGCTAAATGTCATTGTGTGTAGTGCATGTACAGACGCACCTACTGTATATGTGCTTGTGTGAGAGTGTACTTGAGTGTGTGTACGTGTGTGCACATGTACAGTACGTGTTGATGCGTCCCTCTGTAGGATCCTTCTAATGCTGTTATTTATCATCACTCTGAGATGAGATCACTACATTCCTGGAGTCTTTTTTTGCTGATGAATTGTTTATAATTTACATTCCTTTTGCGGTACCAGCTTTCTCTCAACGTTTCCTATAATTATATTCTAAGAACCATAAAGACAGCGGCTGTAAACCTGATGATTTTCTGCTGTGTTTTCTTTTGTTTTCACATGTAGGTGGAAAGTGTAAAAACTAGGGCTGTCAAGCGATTCAAATATTTAATCATGATGAATCGCAAATTACTCTCACATTTTTTTTCTGTTCAAAATGAACCTTAAAGGGAGATTAGTCAAGTATTTAATACTCTTATCAACATGAGAGTGGACAAATATTCTTGCTTTATGCAAATGTATGTATATATTTATTATTGGAAATCAATTAACAACACAAAACAATGACACATATTGTCCAGAAACCCTCACAGGTACTGCATTTAGAATAAAAAATATGCTCAAATCATTACATGGCAAACTGCAGCCCAACAAGCAGCAACAGCTGTCAGTGTGTCAGTGTGCTGACTTGACTATGACTTGCCCCAAACTGCATGTGATTATCATAAAGTGGGCATGTCTGTAAAGGGGAGACTCGTAGAACCCATTTTCATTCACATGTCTTGAGGTCAGAGGTCAACGGACCCCTTTGAAAATGGCCATGACAGTTTTTCCGGTTTGGACAGTTTGGAGCGTTATTTAGCCGCCTTCGCGACAAGCTGGTTTCATATGATGCCAGTATCTTCACTCTAGCTTTAAAACGGAGCCTTTTACAAGCTAAAAATCGCAAGTTGCATTAATGCGTTAAAGAAATTAGTGGCGTTAAAACAAATTTACGTTAACGTGTTATTAACTTTGACGGCCCTAGTAAAAAGTAACTATGAAAGCAGTGACTGAGGTTGAGGTTTTTGTAGCTGAAAATAGAGAGCATCTCCTGGTTGGCAACATGTCATTTGGCTGCATTGCATTCTGGTCTACGGAGGCTGATCAAATCTTTTCTGAGCTTCTTTTAAAATGGATTTCTCTCAGTATGATTGTTGGACGTTGGTGTGAAAGGGCAGCCGATGCAAGACGCGAGAACCTGATGTGTTATTTACATTTGTCCCAGATGAAGAAATAATGACCCAGAGACGAAACGTGCATCCTCCTGTGCAGCTTTGTAACTGTGTCAAAGGTGTTTTAGCGTGCCTGCCATCACCTGCGACGTGGCCTTTCAGGGGATGATCTACCTGCCCCCGTCCTGATCTGTAGCTTTCTCTGACCTGCAGAGCCGAGCGGTGACTTGAAGCCCCGCTGGATACACTCTCCTCCTGAATAAGAGTTGTGGTAGCGTGACACCAGCCAGTTATTTCAGAGGACAGTACGGGAGAGATATAGAGCATGATAAAATCATTCTCCCCTAACTCTCTCTCTCTCTCTCTCTCTCTCCTGTCTCTCACACACCTTTCATTCTTCTACTGTATTCCTCACATTAGGTTTTGTCTCCAAGCTCCAAGCATTCTATTATTCCCTAATTAGCAGCATTAATAATCTTCAATTAGGCATAGCTTTGAGTGCATGTGGAAGTCAGCCTCTTTCATTCAAAATGTGTGTGTGTGTGTGTGTGTGTGTGTGTGTGTGTGTGTGTGTTTGTGTGTGTGTGTGGACGTGAGCGTCATCGTGACACCCCGTCCTCTGGTTCTCTGGTGGCTTTCCACCCAACACCAACTGCCTAATGAGGGAGTGAAAGGCCACGGGCGGAGGAGGCGGGGGGCTGCATATCAGTGTGTGTACGTGCACTCGTGTGTGTGTTTGTGTGTGTGTGTGTAATTAAAGAGCAGTGCCAGCAGGGGGGACCTGTGTTAGAAAGGGTCACCAGAGCGAGCAGCAGGCCATCGCCAACCTTTGGTCATTAACTACCGACACCGCCAATAAAGGCTTCTGGGTGTGTGTGTGTATGTGTGTGTGTGTCAGGAGGCCAGCTACTAAATTACTTTACATCAATAAGTGTTTCACTCAGTTTATGCATGTTTGTGTCACTTTCGCTTAGCTTATACTTTAGCTCCCAAGTGGGATTGAGTTAAACCCTCCCTGCTAACGCCTCCAACAGTCTAGTCGTTGTACCAGAGCTGCAACTGAAGATTATTCTCATTATAAAATTGATGTATTGATTATTTTTATTACACGGCTGTGTTGAATACTCGATTCTGATTGGTCAATCACGGCGTTCTGCGGTCTGTAATTTCTGCATTACAGACCTATGCTATGTATAACAGACCGTTGCTATGGGCGCAGTTCAGATGTCGGACTCTGGCGGACTGTTTTTGTGTCAAAATATTGATTTCTTCAGTAAGTAGCCGTGTAATACGTGGGATAATGTACAGCTAGCGGGTCATTGTTGTGAAAGAATCCCCTTCAGGGCGATGCTGCACCCCGCTTAAAGGAACAGTGAGTAGCAAAACTTTGAAAATAAGACCCAAGTTATAATTAACCAGAATTATCCTTTAAGTATACATTCACTCACATTAAAAGTGAAGTCAGACTTTTAATCCTCCTAAAACTATTCCTCAGTGTTTTTATTTGCTTGTTGTTATTTATTTATTTCTAGTTGTTTTGTCTGTCATGTGGTATGGATCCTTCCCTTCAGTCTGTCAGCTGCCATCCAGCCCACAGAGAGTCACCACATCAATATCGTGTTTACAGGAGGCACAGTTGTCTGTGTTTCTGCATTTGTTTGTTTCATCTCATAGCAGCTTCTTTTTTTTTCAGGTGTCTGTGTGCATACAGTACATGTGCGTGTGTTTATGCCATCTGCACTCCACCGCGTGTGTGTTGTCTTCCCTGTCAGGTAGTATTTATGAATTGCCATAGGTTGATTGGTTAGCCTGAGAGGCAGCAGCGGGAGTTAAGGCGGGTGCTCCAGGGCAGCGGGGGGAGAGCCGGAGCGACGTCCCCCCAGCCAAGGCGCCTTCCCTCTGGGCCTCCAGCTCCGAGCGGTGCCTGGGTAGCTGGGAGGCAGCTCCGGGCTCCTGGGGCCCTGATGCTGGGACGACATGCTACAGAGACAGAGGCGGAGTGAGGAGGAGGAGGAGGAGGAGGAGGAGGGTTACATGTGTGTTTGTTTGTGTTTGTGTGTGTTCTGTTGGGGGATCCCAAGCAGATTTGTTTACCGGTAATTAATTCACCTGATTGACATAACAGCTGCCGGAGCTATGGGAAGGCATCAGCATGTGTGTGTGTGTGTGATATATACAGTACGCTCCCATGCATCTTCACTGTGTGTGTGTGTGTGTGTGTGTGTGTGTGTGTATGCACGCCTCTTGCCGTGGAGGGCATTTCCATGTCGCAGGGTCGGGCGTCGGGTTCCTGGCAGCTCTCCGTCTTCCATCGATTAGACCCGTCTGTCGGCCGGCAGCCCTGCTTACACACTCCTGCCTCCTCGCTAATCTTTATAGAGTTGACTTCAGTGACAGAGTTATTGGAGCACTTGAAGCTGAGGGGAGAGGAGGAGAAGGAGGGCTGTGACAGAAGGACTAATGCGGGGAGTTGGGAGGAGAGGGGTGATGGCGATGACAGTTGGGAGCGGCGTGGAGAGGGAAATCCTGGTTTGGTTTTTACGGAGATTACGGAGATGAAACCAGCCGTTTGTCTGCAAATCAGTCTGCAAGCCGCAGAAAGTACATGCATGGACACACAGTGGGAGTGTTCATTCGTGCGTGGACACATCAGAACGTACACATCCCTGTTTAGCTGGCACAGGCGGCAGTTTTAACGGAGGAATCGGTCTTTACATTAACCCTCTGAGACCCACAACAGACCCGTTTTTGTCTTTTTTAGGAGGGACAGGGGGTCTTTACGGGGAGATAGCAGGTCAGCAGTAGATGTCACATAGAAGTGGTGTACATCATCTGAAAGCTGGGAACCTGAAGACTATTTGAGATGCTGCTCAGCACTGTGTGTCAGTGAACATTATGATAGAAGTATATGATGGTTATTCCCATGCTCTCTTATGTCTCAGAAGTTGTTTGGGTGGATACCATTTGTTACACAGATTTGGTGCTAAATTTAACCATTTTTTACCACTAAAGAATTGATAAAAATTATCAATTATCCCGCCAAAATACCACATTAAGACACCAAGGCCTTGAGGAACACCATAGAAAAAGCCATGCTGTGATTTGGTATCAAAAACTTTGACATTTGGTGATTTCTGCAAGAATGCATTTTTTGGCGATTAGATTACGAGCACTTCTGTTCTGGGAACTGCTCAGAAACCCCCTTATTGACAGTCTACATAGGAAAGCCATCCATCCTCTGAATGCCCTAGGTCTGTAGTTTGTGGTTGTAAAGTTTCATGAGGCTGTGATTATCCTAGAGGTCACCACAGGTCATTTTATACAGTCAGGTCACATTTTAAAGAATGGTGTCACTACAATGAAATGGCTCCTTTGGGGACTAACATCATCACACGTGAATACAGTTGGGCTCATTGGATCCACAAGAGTTTCAGCTTTACAGTGATACCCAATTTATGTAATTCCAAGACCCCAGTATGCAGAAATATTCAAAGAGAGAGAGACGTGGATAATGTAGGATCGTAGAAGAGTTGGACTGGACTGTGTGTGTCTTCAGGTTAAAACTTTGTGTTCAAAGCCTAAAGGTGACAGTATGGACATTTTTATATGTTTACGCTACAGTGCTTCTGTGTGTGTCTGAGATATATAGAGTGTGTGTGGGTCGCAGTCCAGGTCGGTCAGGCTGAGTACTTACGATCTGAAAGAAACACAGGCTTGCAAACACACACACATATTCATCGTCACACACACACACACACACACACGTGTACGCCCTAACAGGTCCGTATCAGTTTGTTGTTGTGGCCAGCAGGTAGCAGTGTGTTGGCCTGCTTGTCTGGACCCAGATAACAGCAGATCCATTACCCCCTGGAAGCCGAGGTCTGATCACCGGACAGATAGAGCCGCTCACTCTCTGTCTGTGGGCCATCCAGCCAGCCAGCTAGCCGGCCAGCCTCCGCCGGGGAGCTAAAGAGGATCACAACCAGGAGCTAAAGGGGAGCAGACCCCCTCCTGTGAGAGGAAATGATCAAATACATGACCCATGATAACTACAGAAGGGATTTTGCTTTTTTTTCATTTACTCAGAAGGAAAAAACTCATAGATGCCCTTTTAATGTCTCTGCCTACAGTTTAAATATGTGTTGAGTCTTAGCTCGGATATAAGATCAAACAAACAGAGTAGTCTACTTTTTAGTCCAAAAATTCTTAACTACATATACTACAAGACTTTCAACACTGTCAAATGCTCACCTTGTTATTTCCTTTTTATATTTATTACATGAAAAAGTACTAAGCTCAAACTGTCTGTTCATCAGGTACAGACAGCATGGAAATGTACATTTGTGTCATTTAGTTAATAATTCTTTGACCTGCAGGGGTGGGCGATATGGCCAAAATCTTCTATCACGGTATATGTCATTTTTAGGGCTGGTAAAGTTAACGCAATAATAATGCGTTAATGCAAATTCATTTTAACACCACTTATTTCTACCATGTCATACTAGCTTGTCGTGAAGGAGACTAAATAACGCTTCAAACTTGTATGGCCATTTTCTAAGGGGGGTCCCTTGACCTCTGACCTCAAGATATGTGGATGAAAATGGGTTCTATGGGTCCCCACGAGTCTCCCCTTTACAGACATGCCCACTTTATGATAATGGTGGCAGCGGCTATTGTCAAAAAAGCACCGGAGTTTTGTCTCGTTTTTGTCTTGTTTCTATACTCTTTGATGGTATTGCCAAATCTCTACCGTTGGACACATTTCTAACGTCACACGGTATATACCGATAACATATCGCCCCAACCCTACTTTGTCCTAACTACATGTATAGGTGTGGCTGGTGGCCCTGATTTAAAGAGAACTTCACCTTTTGGATCTCCTGTTTTGGCTTTTTTAAGATAAGAAACATTGTTTAATAAAACAGCCATTTTAGTCACATTAGGAATTTATGTTTTTCTCAAAAAAACAAACTATTCTTTAAAATATGAACTCCACAATCAGAGACTAACAACAGAGAGGAGAGAATAAATGGACAGAGAGCTTTAGATTTGAAAAAACATTGAATACTTAATTGATCTAGACGCTCTCTTTTCCGATTTGAAGTCTGGATGTCTGCAGAATTAAGACTGAAGATGTTATATAGCGAACAAGCGGCATCATTAGTTAAAATGGGATGCTGAATGAAGATCGCTTGTATGAAAATTGATTGGAAATGAATGAAGATGATGTCATGAAAAGGCAGCTCGGATTTTAGTAGATGTTTTTTTTTTATGGAGGTGGAGGAGAGAGAGAGAGAGAGAGAGAGAGAGAGAGAGAGAGAGAGAGAGAGAGAGAGAGAGAGAGAGAGAGAGAGAGAGAGAGAGAGAGAGAGAGAGAGAGAGAGAGAGAGAGAGTGAGAGAGTGAGACAGAGGAGTGTGATGTGTGCCAGGAGTTAACACTGAGCAGGTATATTGTGTGTGTCGGGTTTGTTTGTGTGCAGAGAGAGAAAAAGAGGGAGATACAGGGCAGCTATCAAAAGCCATAGGCTGCTTTAAACTCCATCTCTGTTTCTCTTTCTCTCTCTTTCTTTTCTCCTTTTTTTCTCTCTCTCTGTCCCTCCCTCTCTCTCTCTCTCTCTCTCTCTCTCTCTCTCTCTCTCTCTCTCTCTCTCTCTCTGCTCCCTGGCCATGCTGATGATTGACGGCCTGAGGGTTTTAATGGGCACTGGAGAGCAGGAGCTGAGGTCGGGGTTGTCATGGCAACTAGGAGAAGGGGCCTTTTGCTGCCGCTTCACCTGAGTACTGTGGAGCCTCGTTGGCTGGTTGAGGCAGCCACACACACACACACACACACACACACACTAACACACACACACACTCGCCACACATACTTGCATGCCAGCACCACTTCCATTCACTCCTCCTCCTCCTCCTCCTCCTCCTCCTCCTCCTCCTCCTCCTCCTCCTCCTCCTCCTCCTCCTCCTCCTCCTCTCCCTGAGATGCCCTGCCTGCCGTTCATCCAGCCACCTCCTCTCTTCCTTTTCTTCATCTTCCATCTTCCATCCTTCTTTTCTCTTTCTCTCTGCTGATCCCTGAGCAGATAATGCTCTCCGATACGCCACAGCTGGTTAACTGTGTGTGTGTAATATACAGCATTTAGCCTATTGTTTTTGCTCTCCCATTGTTTGATAACAGCTCACAATTACACGCTTTATAGGGCGCAGTTGAGGTCAGACGGGTCTAGATCAAGCGGCAACCTCTGGTGCTGAGAAAATGAAGCCGAAGTGCCAAAAATGGCAATTCCTCAAATGGCCACTTGAGGCTGGCTCCGAAATTCGAGTCAATCCCCATAGTGGTGCAGGAATGAGTCTCAAACCCAGAAATGAGTTAGCATTTTAGCACGTCCGGTATTCGTCTGGAAGTCAAAGGGTTTTTAGTTAGATGTGGTTAACACAAGCTGAAGAGATTTTAACGTTTTGTTCTACGATATAAAATATGTCTTTAAATATCGTGTTATAACGTGTCTTAAAAAAGGCAGTTAAAGGCTAAATGAGACTACAAAACGTCATCAAGCCGACTCGTCCGCCTTTACAGCCTTGTTGTGTAAACTCGCGCTCATGCGACTGTGGTGTAGTTCCTTTATAGCCTAACGTTAGCTTTTTACTTCAGGCGATAACATTAACGCTTTGAAAATCCCTAAACGTGGTGTTCATTTGCGGAGTTTATCTTGCTGAACAAAACGTGTAAATATAATAAACTCTGTTTGCCACAGAGCGTATTTTCTGCAATAATCCAAAACCCAATGGAAAAATTCCCATTGTCTTTTTGTCGAGGGAACCAGGGGGAAGCTAACTTACTGGTTGGCCTACAAAAATACATCATCCCTACAGCACTATATAGACCCCCATGTTAAAATGCCCAACTTTTGCCGTGGAGGGAAAAGAATAAACACGTTTACAGCCTGGAACATGCTAATATCCCCGCTCATGACAACTGTACGGGGGGTTTATATTAAGGCTTAAAGTTAGGCATGATTGAGGGCATGGTCTCTTTGAGTGACAGGTGGGTGCCGTCACAGGTCGCTAGCTGCTAGCTGTCTGCTCTGCTGCGTCTCCAAGGCCCGCCTCAGCTCCACCGAAAGTCTTTTCTGACCGATAGCCAACACTCATTAACCGATCATTAACCATTAACCGAGAAGATTAGTGCCTTGCGTGCAGAGGTATTGTGGTTGACGTGCCCAACAAGCCAGCTGCAACAAACAGGTTTAATCCATCATTTATCGGGGAGGCAGCATGAATACAATTTGGCTCATTGAATCCACAAGAGTCTCAGCTTTACAGTCATACCCAATTTATGTAATTCCAAGACTGTTTAGTTTAGAAATTTTCAAAAACACCATTTTAGAATAGGCAAAAATAACAAATACTGCGAGCAAACAACTGCATCGTTTTTGCCCAAAACTGCATGTAATTATCATAAATTGGCATGTCTGTAAAGGGGAGACTCGTGGGTCCCATTTTCATTCACATATCTTGAGGTCAGAGGTCAAGAGACCCCTTTGAAAATAGCTATTCAAGCAGTAGATACTCTTGACTTCTTGTTGCTTGTCTACTGTTGAGGCTGAGAGGAGGAAACCATACAGTTCACACACTCACAGACCTCAGAGTACCATAGTAGCATCTTTAGCCGACTGTCCTTCACTGTCCGACCTCTCATCACCCTTTGAGAGATCTCTTTGTCTCATCTTCTCTCTCCATCCCTCTTGTTTGTCAGGTCTGTCTCTTTAAATGTCTCTCTCTCTGTGTCTCTGACTCTCTGCTTGTGTCTGACTCCTGTGGATATGTCCATGTCCACACTCTTTGAGTCTCTTGTGATTTGCTCGAGTCCCACAGATTCACACCCTCTTACCATTGCAGTGCAGTGTGTGCATGTGTGTGTGCATGTGTGTGTCCTGCTGCCTCATGGCCCCGGGGCCTGTTAGTTAGTGTCTGGGCCGTGCGGGTCAGTCGAGGGATGGAGGGATTGTTTGCTCTGGAAGTGAGTGAAGCTCTAGTTACAGTGGGGGGAGGGGCGGCAGGACAGCGCTGTGTGTTTGTACATTCTGTGGAGAGTCTATGATTGTTCGGTAGCCAACAGACGTTGTGAAATTAAAAAAAGCAATATTAAAGCTCCGGTAGTTCCTCTACGATTGTACAAAGTCATCCCACCTGGACTTATGATTTATATGAGCAGTTTCCTGATCTGCCGCCTCCTTCCATGGTTAACATATGGTTACGTTTAGGTAACTAACACTACTTGGATAAGGTTAGGGAAAGATTGCGGTCATGGTTCTGACTTGTTGTAAGAGACGGGATGCAAACCGCAGTCTGTGGTGTCAAAGTCGAACGTTTTGACCTTTTGAGAAGTGTAACATCGTCAAGCTACTTCTGTGTTTGCTGCTGAGATCATCATCATTATTCACACTATAAGTCACTTAAATATAGGTTGCTTTATAGCGGAAGTTGGCAGAATATTTTTGGTATCATTGGGCAAAAAATCCATAATATCATTTCAGCATATTGTAATTCAAGTGTTCTGAGAGAAAACTAGACTTCTGCACCTCCTCATTGCTCTGTTTTTTAGAAAATCTAGCCTGTGACGGGAGACTTTGGCCAATTACAGGTCATTTCAGAGAGAGAGAGAGCGTTCCTATTGGCTGTTCATTCAACGGAGCAGCTGTCAATCACTCGCGAACTCCGATCAAACAGTCAAACTAGCTGATCAAATATGAAGGCGAGAAATAGGCATTACAGTAACAGGATATTGATTCATATTTGATCAGCGCTGCCTAGTTTTACCGTTTGATCAGAGTTCGTGAGTGATTGACAGCTGCTCAGAGATGGCAAGGCTCCAGCTCGGCTCTGATTGGTTGTTTTCCTCTGGTCTGTGAAATCTTGCAGATGCCGTTAGGAGCACCGGAGGCACATGATTTTTTTCACCACTCTCAGGATATAGTGACCATTTTATAAAAATAACTTTTTTTTAATCATATTTGCTCCAACCTGCCTACTCCAGCCTTAAATGTTGGATACTGTTTAATTGTTTTTCCTATGAGGACACAGTGTGTCAGAATGGAAGAAGGGCTGTTTGTAGCTTAATAATCCTCCACAGTGTTGGCTCCTCCTGTAACACGCGAACTGGCTCCACACTCTGATTGAAAATAACTTTTTTGTTTCCCTCTCTCATCGCGTCGGCCATGTGTGAATGTCGAGCTCTGACAAAGCAGTCATGACCAAACACCGCCTGTCAGCCTCGCTGCCTCAGAAGAAAAACCAGAGCAGCGAGCGTCACATCTGTCTTCTCCCCGATGTTGAAAATCATTATAATTGAGAGCAAAGATGAAGGAAATATTGCCAGAAATGTGTTTGGAGGCCATATTCAAACTGGGGCTGCATGCAGGAATAAAAGGCTGCTCTGTATAAATCAAGATTATGGTGCTGATTTACATTTTTTACGTTATTCATCAATATGAAGTGGGACCTAAACACTGCTCGGAATTTTAACAAAATCCACCAAAGCAAAGGGGTTGGGCTGGGTAATAAACCTCAATATGTTAACCCAGTGAGATGTGTCTGTAACACTGCATATAAAATGTCTTGAGAGCTGGCAAGGAGAGCTTGATCTGAGTTTTATTCTTATAACTTTATTCTTTAATATCATATTTCCTGATCTAAAGATGAATGAAGAAATAAGATGTTTGGCATATTTTAATACATTTAAAAAAGAGTTTTGTAGAAAAGCATATCTTTCTTCTTCAAACAAAGATAAGATAATCCTTTATAATTTTAAATTACTCAGGGAGTTGTATTGAAGTTTGAGCTCCAGACATAGACTTTTGTGGACTGCCGTTTTGAAGCCTTGAGTTCGGCATTTTGGCCGTCGCCATCTTGTTTTTTTGCAACCAGAAATGACACGAGAGGGTGGAGCTAAGCAACTGAACGCTGAATTAGACATTTTTAGGTGACCAAAAAGGTTCTAATTGACTTTGAATAACCGAAAACACACTGTGAAAGGGTTAAAGTACTAAGACGAAAACACTGACAACTCCAAGACCGGACAACGCCGTGGTAGCGACCTGTCAATCACAAGGTAGCCACGACCTAAAGCATCCCCTGCTTTATGGTCTATTTGACTCTAAATGGGGCCATAATTTACTAAATGAACATCATGCTGTATTGAAGAAGACTTGAAACTAGCGATTGTGACCATAAACTCATGTTTACAATGTTTACTGAGGTAATAAATCAAGAGAGAAGTAGGCTCATTTTCTCATAGACTTCTATACAATCAGACTTCTTTTTGCAACCAGAGGAGTCGCCCCCTGCTGGCTGTTAGAAAGAATGCAAGTTTAATGCACTTCAGCATTGGCTTCACTTCTCAGACCTGGAGGTTGCCGCCTGGCTCCAGCCCTATATGAAGGCGCCACTGGAAGGCATTTGAATTGAAGCGGTTGCAGAAGTGTTGGGTTTTTATTATTGTTCAGTCAGAGCTTGTGTAAATGTACAATTTGCTCCTATTTGCGTAGTTTTTGTTGGCCAGCAAATCAGTTTGTAACATTGCAAGTTGTTCTCATACACCGTTCGTAGCTATACCCTGGAAAAAGAATGCACTGTATTTCAATCAAGTCGTATGTAATCCATGCAATCATGAACCAGGAAGTATGAAGGGTGACAAATGCCGCGTAGGAAGGAGGTCGGGGTGGATGGGTGGATCAAAAACACCAGACTTTTGCCCAGGAGGCCGGTGTTCGTACCCCGTGTGAAACCAGAAGTCATTGATGATTTGTCACGTAACTTCTGTACTTAAGTTACGCTACTTTCTGAGTTATTTTAGCCCAAACCAACAATCTTTTCCTAAACCCAATTTAGCAGTTTTGTTGCCTAAACCTAACCAAGTAGTTTCCTGTAAAGACAGAAGTTTATTTTGAAAAGACTGTATGCTTGTAACAAGTGGAAATTAACACATGTTGGTGAACATGGACTATGGACTAAGAGGAAATGGACCAAATAGGAGCAGATCTGAAAATAGTCTCCTTTGTGTCAGAGGTAGAAACAGGAGCTGTGCATTTGTTCATAATGATTGGTTTGGCTGTCAGATGGTGCATCGTACAAACTGCTCCACTGGAAGCACTCTGAAGTCTTAATGTTCCCCCTAAACTATCTACATTGTTTGTGTCCTTCGTCAAATCATTTATCACTGTGACTAAATAATCATATCTTCATCAGTTATCGGTAATTGCTCCATTTTCCGCGAGTGTAATCAGGGTTGGAAGTTTTGTGGCAGATAATTTCTGCACGCCATATCTCTCTTTCCATTATTCTCAGCGAACGCAGGATTATTTTAACACCTGATTACTCCCTCAAACATGAATACTGAGAGTAAACTGTGGTTTCTTGTTGTTTTTCCAGAGTGCGGCCGCTGCTCCCAGTCCAGTGATGGGCAACATGCCACCCAATGATGGCATGCCAGGAGGACCCATGCCTCCGGGCTTCTTTCAAGTAAGAACTTTGTCGCTGACTTCATCGCTCACCCACCCCCACCTTCACCCATCACACAACAACATCACACGCCTGCCCCTCCCACAGCCAGCGCTAAGCCTATCCTTCTGTCTCCTCCTCCTTTTTTAGCCTCTTTAGCTGTCCTAATCCCTGTCCAGATGTGTTCCCTTCTCTGTCTCTCTGCCTCCGTCCCATATGTCCACGCTCGGGTTGTTAACTCCTGGTGCTCTGCCTGAAGCTGACTTCTAAAGAGCTTTTTTTTATATGTTTTGTATCTGCCCAAATATTAAATGTTGAGCAAGTAAAAGTGCTTGTACATTTTTTTTTGTGCGTGTTTAAGGAGATGAGAGGAAGCTATTTTCTCTGGTTTGTGTTACTTGTGTTACTAATTCCTCGTGTCATCACTGTTCTCTGAAGGCTGTCTCGGAGGCTGACGAGGTCACGCTCACTCTCTCTCTGTTTCCATCACTCACCTCCTTTCTCTCTCTCTCACGCGAACATGCACGCACGCAAGTCTTATTTGACACAAATTAAGCAAGTAACACTTTCAAATTTCTGCACCCGCATAGATATTCACTGTTTTCATTTAAAGGTCCCACATTGTAGAAAGTGAGATTCTCATGTGTTTTATAATCATAAAGCAGGTCTAGGTGCTATATAAATATTGTGAAAGTATCAAAACGCTCAATGCACAGAGAAATGCAGTCAGTATTCAGAAACTGTGCCTTTAAAATGGGCAGTCAGAACTTCCGTAAGTTGTGATGTCACAACTATACAGTCGCCGGTAGAAGTGCCGCCTAACTAGTTGACACAACCAGTGAGTCTCCAGCTGCAGTGATGCTGTGAAGACGGCGGCAGCGCAGATGCGGAAGACCAAAAAACGGTGACCAATCAGAGCAGATTGGGCTTTTTTGGGAGGTGGGCTTAAAGAGACAGGCGCTAAAACGGAGCATTGCAGACAGAGGGTGAATACAGGTATATAAACCCCTTTTCCGTTAGTAAACATGATGATGCAAGTTTTGTTGGCTTGCTTTTTTAACAATGGCTGAAGAAAATATGAGTTTCTCTGAACATGTACAGTCACTCACTCTCCGGGGCCGCGAGTGTCAGTGTTAAGACAGATTTATCAAAAAGAGAATCTTACAATATTGGTGAAGCATTTCAGAGATGCAGATACAATGATGTTAATAGTTTAGCTCGTGCTAACCGCAGCCAAAGGCTCACGGCTGGGGCTACGGTTAGCAGAAGGCTAAACTATTAGCAACATTTTCTCTCCATCTCTCTAATAGTTTAGCATTCACCGTGAGCCCACCGCTGTGGTGTATCAGCCGTGACGACTACTTACGGTTAGCAGAAGGCTAAACTAAACTATCAAACCAACATTTTCTCTCCATCTCTGAAATGCTTCGCCGATGTTGTAACTCGCTAGAGCCTTGAATCACAGTTTGTCATCTCAAATGTATGCAATATTGATTCTGGCACCCAAAAACACAGCAAAATGACATTTTCGATGTGTAATTTTAGCCCACTGCTATGAGGTGATTTGTGATGGCCTCCAGCTAACACCGTGATGTAATCACGGTGTTAGCTGTTAAAGGGTCTATTCAGGCAGACCGTATGAGAAAAATAATGTGTTTTTTAGAACATTTAAAGCATATGAACATGTTCTAGTAGATACAAAAATTAACCTAAAATGACCATAATATGTATCCTTTAAAATCCTCCTTTTAAGTACTTCTAAAAGTCTCAATCTAGAATATTTATCACGTTTTATTTGCCATGTTTTGCTTGTTTAGTTGCAGCATGTAAGAATAACAAAATGTGCAGTATTCTATAATGCTCTGCATGTTATTAGTGATCAAGCGTGTTTTAGTAATGTGCTCCTATTGGACGTTTAGTATGCCTGGTGTGTAAATACATACAGTGTGGAACTGTAGAGCCATTTGCCTGCGTTGTCTTGTGCTGGTTGATTGGCAGCATGTTGTGTGCCTGCGTGCGTGCGTACGTACGTGCGTGTGTGTGTGTGCATGCAGGGGTCGTGGAGAATGTTAATGATGTATGAGCAGTGAGCAGGCCAGGGAGAAAGCTATCTGATGGTGTTGCATGAGTGACATTGCTTTCCATAAATAGACCCTGTGTGCACAGACAGACAGACAGACAGACAGGATGGTCAGAGGGAAGACAGGGAGAAGAAAGGAGGGATGGAGGGTTTCTTTCACACGCTGCAATATTCACTCTCTTCTCTTCTCTTCTCTTCTCTTCTCTTCTCTTCTCTTCTCTTCTCTTCTCTTCTCTTCTCTTCTCTTCTCTTCTCTTCGCTTAGCTCAGCTAATCTGAGCTGCAAAGCAGGCAAATATAAAGAAATCAAAAAATAAAAGCAGCCTGCATAACACAGAAAAAACATCGACAAATGTTCTCTGCACCTCCCCAAACTTAACATCACATTTCCCTAAATCAAGCAGACGGCGTTGCCAGAACAGCAGCATATTTCAATGCGTTGTAGCGTGTTCATATGGCATCTTTCAACTTCAGCTAGAGCTGAAACCACACACACACACACACAGTGCTTAGGTAGCTGACATTCACTCCCTGGTGAACTAATGGCTGCGGTCTCTGCTGAAAATGCAGGCTACTGAGTTTTCTGCAGTTCATTTATTCATTCAGATGAAGGGGAAGCAGATTTTTTTTTATCTTTCCCTCCCACATATTGTTGAGATTTTACTCACATTCTCATCTCAGTTACACTGGAGGTCAAGTCTCAACAATGTTTATTATGTTTTTGATGTGGAGTTGTGAATGGGTTGCATCGACTAACACTGAATTTTTTCTCCGTGCTTTAGTCATTTCTCATCCGCGGGTCTGCTTCCTTCTCCCTCTCCTCTCTCCTTCGTACGCCTGGCATCCTTCTCCGTGACATTTCCTCACTCTCTCCATTTCGCTTGTCTTTGAAACTATTATTTTCTCGCTCTCTCTCACACACACACACACACACACACACACACACACACACAGCTTCAGTGACACATGCTTACTCACCAACTCCGTGAACTGTTCGCGTGCGCTGTGTGTGTGTGTGTGTGTGTGTGTGTGTGTGTGTGTGTGTGTGTGTGTGTGTGTGTGTATGTGTGTTGCATTATATTTTTCCCAGTTGCACAAGCGCGGTAATTAACATGGGTGACCCCAACACTGTTATTGGCTACAGTCCTGGGAGAGAGGGATGAGGGGCAAAGGAGGGACAGTGGAGGAATAATGGAGGAGGAGGGCGTCCTCCCCTAATCTGTAGCTCACAGGACGAGCTGGGCGTCGGACTCCTGGTAGGAAGGAGCAGAAAAGGAAAAAATTGGGAGAGTAATGCTGTGTTCGGTGTGAGGATCTCTATACATTTGGTATCCTCCTCTCAGCGAAAGTCCACTGCTGCTGCATCATGGCCCTCTGGGGAGGACGAGCAAAGGGGGAGATGACGGGGGGAGGAGGAGAAAGAGGAAGGAGAGGCTGCGAGGAGAGACGGAGTTAATGACAGGGAGGAGGAGGAGGAGGAGAAGAAAGAGAGTGGAGGAGAAGAGAGGACACTGAGACTTCAGGAAAGTCTTTCAGAAATGTTTTTTATTGGCCTTCAGAGATGTGTGATCACAAAAATGACAGCTGACGACAAAAGTGGACAGTTGATGGATTCATCTCCCATCTGCTGCTCCGTAGACAGAAATGAAACGTATCAGGAAAATGTTTACTGTACATGCATACAGCACGTGTATATAGACATTAAATAATACAGTAATACTGTATATGCATACAGTATATATAGACATAAAATAATTAAATAATGAGAAAAAGAGACAGATTCAGGAAGAAACCAGCATAAATAGGAGCGTTAGGCTTCTGTCCAGGGAAAAGCAGATTAGATAAAATGGGCTCTTTAGAGATTTAAATGGTCCACCTGTCAAATAATGCCCCAAAAATCCCTCTTTGTTGGCCTTAAAGCCGTTTCACACCAAGCACGGATTGTTGTCACGCACGGAAATTTATAAACACTGATGTTGTGGGTTCGCCTGCAGAACATTTGTGCGAGGGAAGAAATATTAGTTTATATGTTATATATGTTATGTATGTTAATATATGTTTGACCAATGAAATCCTTTCTTCCAACTGATGTTATATAAATATCGTCGTCATTCTGCATAATAATTAGCCGTGTGCTCCGTTTGTGGCACAAAGAGTTTGTGTTTCCAGAACATCATGTGTTTGTTTTCGGGATAACGGCCTGTCGGACAAATGAGCTTTTTTCGGCCCAATGGGACATTTTTCGGACTATTGGTGTTTCGGAATAATAATAGGCCATCCCCTTCTCAACACCCAATAATGTACGACAAATGCTACTACACCAACAACCAAATAAAAAACAATACATGGCTTGAGATCGTCCAGCAGCTCCAGCAGCTGGGATATGATGAAGATGCATGTTGCTGATATGCACTCGCTAATGTTGGTCACGGAGTGGGGCTAGCCACAACAGCTAGCGTTAGCATCACATTTGGGGTTCGATTAATGTATGTCTTGTATAATTAACCATAGCCCCTTAGACATTCTCTGTCTGGATAGGTTTTTGTTTGTGTGGAGAGGACACTATTTAGGAGGAAACTCATTGCGAAACTGGAACATGGCAACGTGGATAATTCACACCGGATCCGGTGTGCATAGTTGTCAATACCGAAAATTCCAATGTGGGTTTTCCGCACCGTATTTTCACATTGCATTGTTGATAAACAGCTTTTATTCTCTGATCTACATGTGGTACATCAAGTACTCGGGGCGGACATATCATGCTCATTTCCAGGTTCATACTTGTACGTTTGGTTTCTACTAGAACATGTTTACCTGCTTTGATGTTCAAAAAATACATTATTTTCTCATACTGTCTGTCTGAATATACCTGTATTCACCCTCTGCCTGAAACGCTCCGTTTTAGCGCCTGTCTCATTAAGAAGCCCGGTCTACTCTGATTAGCTAGTGAGAAAAATATGGTGCACCTTTGCAAAGGTAGTTCTCAACCTTTGGGCGATATATTCTAATGAGCCTGCATGTGACATAGGAAGAGGAGCCAAATCTGAATGGCTTGTTGAATCACATGTTTTCTGATCTAGACATCCCACAAAACAACTGATTGGGTCATCTTATTTCACAGTTTGTGGGTTGGTAGGAACTCCAGATACCCAAATGTATGAGCACAAGCACTGAACAAGTGAGTTTTTCATCATTTGTCCTTGTTAATGTGCTCCATTAAGTCTGTAAACCAGTTAGGGTGGGGCAGCGTCTTTCTACTAAATTGGAATGGCTCCTTTTGCCAAAAAAAAAAAAAAAAAGAGATCCAAAGTCAAGGGCAGTGTGTTTGACTGCAGGTAATTGTGGCTCTTCAGGGAGAACACCAAAAAGCACAACAAGAGGATTAGGTTTGATTACACGTTAAACAACAAGGTATCAAAGACAAACTCGAGAACCTGTTCAAAGCTGAGACATGGCAGGCACATGGTGAATTAGGGAGACATCTGCTCTCAGTAATTTATTTATCAAAGGTAAGATTGAGCTTCATCCTGGTCACCTGTGTTACGAAGATGCAGATAAATAACGTGAAGTGCTTTTAAACCTGAATGAGAGACTGAAAATCACGGAGGGATGGTTGAAGATTGGTGGCTCGGGGTATGTCGGTGTCTGGTCAGGGTCAGTGTTGGTCCTTCAGTGGTTAATGTAGACTGTTGGTGTAGATCCTGGTTGACTGAGACAGAATGATAACAGAGAGGTGAAGTCCCAACAGTTGCTCATGTGAGTACATCCCATGGATGTATAAAGAGAACTGGATGCGGCATTGTAGGCGAGCTCCCGTTCATTCCCATGAGAGTTGCTCAGTGGCGCATGAAGCCAAAATGGCTCGACTGCCGAGAGATAAAGTACCCGGATCATCCGGCGATCTTCCGCATCCATTGGGCCCATAGAGAAGTCGCAGTAGCATTAACTCTAACTCCGCCTCCCAGCCCTCGCTCCACCCTCGGTCTGGATCTCATTCACATGAACGGAGGAAGGAGAATAACTCTGGATTCAGCTATTAGTGCATTTTACAATTTTTAGGACCTAATGATTTAAATAAGGACTATTCAAGTGTTCATACTGGAAAGTTGATTTACCTAAAAAAAAGTTATCTGCTGAATTACAGACGTCTCTTTGTCTCTAAGTCAATGGGGAAAAGTATTTTTGGGCCTAATGGCATCACGTGACGGACACGGAAGATGTAGCACCGCCGTTTGGCCGCTATGAAAATTTGCATCAACAGCCGGCGCTTTTTCTGGGGACTTGGTACATCCCAGTACGAAACACACAGGCATCGTAGCTTCAGCGAGACAGACCTCACTTATGGCACTTTTGGGTGTATAGTCTCTCTTATTGCGTATTTTCACAGTCTGATGCTTCAACAGTTTTACAACAAACTGCGACTTTCTTGACTTGCAAAATTATCTTTTAAATCATGTGTGATTCATGATGCAATTTAAACGGGATTAAAAAAATATTTGTCTCTCACCGTTGACTACCGCTCATCCATCCATCCATTATCTGTAACCGCTTATCCTATTTGGGGTCGTGGGGGTGGGGGGGGGGTCACCAGCCTATCACAGGGCTGACACATAGAGACAGACAACCATTCACACCTACGGGCAATTTAGAGTCAACAATTAACCTAACCTGCATGTCTTTGGACTGTGGAAGGAAGTTGGAGAACCCGGAGAAAACCCACACCGAGGGGCCCCAATTTTTTCCGTAATAAGGTTCCTTGGTGGTCCACCGGAAAGGGGTGGGACTTCACCTCTCTATTACAAGGTTGTTAGGTGTCTTTGTGTGTTCGACTTCTTCGACCACTTGACAAAAGACGCCAACAGATTGTGTCTCTGAAACATTTTCACATCTTTTTCCAACCGTATCTGAAATGGTGTTGAGTTTAACAGAAGACTCAAAAAGACCCAGATGAGCATGCGCAGGCAAAACTTTTCACCTCAGCCTGAACTGAACCCGTTGAGGGAGACGAATCGTCTCTGACTCTTATCGTCTCCGCTTATCCTTGAGAGGACAGCGGCAAATATGATACCTAACAATTCTCCTTGAATGACAAGACACTTAAAAAAACGAGAGTCTATCCTCGGCAAGCGTTTCCTCTGTCCATTGTCTGCTTGTAGCTACAGTTAGACTCAGTTCAAACCCGTTGATAACAGTCACTGCAGTTAAACAGGGATTTCAATGTAGCCTTTGTCTCCTGCTGCGCGTGCTGCGTCCCCTACCAGCAGCACGGTACAGTATCTGCTCAGAGACGTTTCCCCGTGTGTTGGTGGAACTTCTGCTGCTGCGAGCTCTGAACGTTGCTCTCAGCTAAGGAGGGGGGATCACAGATGTATATAAATCATTTGGTGCCATCCTAACGTGTTTAAATGGTTGTCAGCGTTTCGCGGCCGTCCTCTGGGAGAAAACACCCCTGATAGCGTGTTCCCATTTCTGCGCTGACGTGTTGCCATGCTATATACAATGAGCTAGCAGAAGACCTACTGCTGCCACCGCCACTCTCTCAGGAATGTTAGCAAGGAATGACAATGAGTGTGCACTCAGTGTGTGTGTGTGCGTGTGTGTGTGTGTGTGTGTGTGTGTGTGTGTGTGTGTGTGTGTGTGTGGGGTGCTGTTCCTCCTGGCTTTGTTTGTTGTGTTCAGTGATGCAGGCTGCTTTGTGTTCTCGCTGCCTGTTTGTGTGTGTGTGTGTGTGTGTGTGTGTGTGTGTGTGTGTCCAGTAGTTTGACGGCAGTTACACACTGCCCTCTAGTGTTGGCAGCTGTAAACAAGCGAAGAAAGCTCAGATGACTCTTCCATCTCTCTCCCTCTCTCTCTCTCTGTGTGTGTGTGTGTTAGTGGTCCATCAGGGGCAGCGGTGTGGGTCTTCCTTAAGCTGAAATGAGTGGTGGGGAGGCGAGGGGGTTGTGTTGATGGGTTTGTGGTACTGTGCCAAGCTGTTATCTCCTTAGCCGGGTAGAAAATGATTTTATTAATTGCTTCATTTAACGCTCCCCGTGTCCCCCTCCTTCTTCTTCCCCTCTCCTACACATATACACAAACAACGCCACGCAAACACACACACACACACACCCTTCGCAACACATACTCCAAACCGAGCTACTTTTCAAACTCGCCCCTGCGTACACCTCTGTGACAGTTGAAATGCTCTCCCTCTCTCCCTCTCTCTGCAGGGACCTGTAGAGAGAACAGTACGGCCATAAAGGCCATATGCTGGCCCATTCAGATGTAATAGCAGGAAGGCCCAGAGAGGCCCAGCCAGAGGAGCTATGCTCCATTATGGCACATTATAGAGAGGAACAAGAGAGGAGGCACAGTGTGTGTGTGTGTGTGTGTGTGTGTGTGTGTGTGTGTGTGTGTGTGTGAGAATGAGATTGTGTATTACCTACAGTGCAGGGACAAAAAATGTGTTCACACAGCCATGTTATGGGGACTCAAGCTGGTCCCCACAAGATTGAATTTTAGGGTTGAGACTCGGTTTTTGGTTGAAGTAGGTTTAGGATTAGTTTAAATGGGATAAATGCGAGATTTCATTTCTGTTGTCTCTGCATGGCTCTCAACATGGCAACAGCTGAGCCGGTGGCGGTCGTGTCTAGAAGGGAGCCCGCAAACTGGGAAAACTCTCGCGAGATTATTAGGTTTAGGCATTGATCTCGAATAGTTAAGGTTAGGCATTGACCTTGAATAATTGAGGTTAGGATAGGTTGTTGGGCAGCGAGCCTCGTGAGAGTTTTTGCACGTTTTTGAAGATCTCAGATCAGATTTCGCAGTTTGCGGGCTCCCTTCTAGGCACGACCGTGTAGCATAGGCAATAAAAAAAAAAAGGCCTAGCATATATCGCGATAGAAATGATATAGAAAAACATATACGAAATGCATTTTATATCATTTTGACAATATATATCGTCATATTACCCAGCCCTACCAGTGGAGCACGCTCACATGCACTAAAAGCATGCGCGGCTGGCCCGGCTATTTAAACAAAGCATGGAGAAACTTGTATTACAACACACACAGAGGTAGAGCGACTTCATTCTCTGCTCAGGTCGACATTACTCCTCTATATCTTTAAATAGACAATAGTTGTTTGCTGCTATATTAATGCTCTGGATATCATATAGAGCGTGTTTAAGGTTACAGTAAAGGTTGGGGCATGTAGTGGCAATGCTTACGGTCAGGGTAAGGCTTCAGGAAATGAATATAAGTCAATGCAGTGTACTTCTAAGTGACTAAAACCAGGTTGTGTGTGTGTGTTTGTGTAGAGGAGAAGCAGACTGCTGCAGCTGGATCAGTGCAGCCAGACCCCGCAGGGGTGTCTTGTTAGACATACACACACACTCTCACACACACACACACACACACACACACACACACACACACACACACACACACACACACTCAGACTGGCACATCAACAACAATAACCTCTGAGGTCAGACAGAGCTAGCGCTGCATTAGCCCCAGTGTGAACCTGCTGAGAGACGGAGTGAGCCAGTACAGCTGGTGTTAACCACCCAAAACATACACACACAGAGTGGCAGAACAACCACAGTGGCACCGGGACAATCGTCACAACGGTGCCAGCACATCCAGAGTACACTGTATGTACAACTAAATAAACATTTCCAGATTGTTGAATAGATTATTGACCGGCTGCATGTTGTGTAGCTGGTTAATAAGTGGCTCTATTGAAGCTTCTCAGATTGAGCCGGCCTTGTGACAATGAGATGAATAGAATCAATGCAGCCAGAAGAGTAAACCGTCTCATAAGGAAAGGAAGCACCTGTCTCGAGGACCCTGCTGCTGCTGCTGCTGAGCTCAACACTTGTGCCATTTAGAAAGGGTTGTGAGTCCACGAATAAGTGCTTCTGCTCATGAGCAGTATTGTTTTCACGTGTATGTACAAGCTCATCTCTCCTGCCAAAAAAACGGAGCTCTTGTACGGTGTGCCTGGCAGCGCAGCGGCGATGTATCTCTGCCTGTGGGAACGCACTTGTTTCAAGCTGTCAGTCAGGCATGTTTATTTTCCCACTGTAGCAGCGCCCACAGGTTCCTGGTGCTCAGCTCTGTCGGCACTCCACCATGCCAGCCATGCCAGCAGAGTGCTCACACTGGGAGGGCGGCGCAGTGGGCTGGGTGGGAAAAAGAGAAAGGGGGGTCAGAGAGATTTAAAGGGAGTGTGTGAGATGCAGGTATCTGTGCTGAGCTGCCTCCTTTAGGAAAAATGCTGCACACAGGTGAAGAGGTGCACTAGTCTAGACAGTACGATGTGTGCGTGTGTGTGTGTGTGTGTGTGTGTGTGTGTGTGTGTGTGTGTGTGTATGTTAGCGCTGAAACAGCTAAAGTTTAGGTCAACAGAAAATTCCGCTGACAAATTACTGATACTAATTGTGAAAATGGTTAACTGCTCCAGCCACTATGTGAGGAATTTCTCATTATTCTCCAAACAGAACATTATGCCATCAATTTTAAAGATGTTATAGTCACATAAAAATTATTAGAGCTGCCTCCTCTTAGCCGATTAGTCGACTAATCGGCCGTTTTGGTCTTAGTTAACTAAAATTTCTTTAGGCGCCGTTCACATGTAGCGTCTAAAAACGCGTGGAAAACACCAGCCGTGCCGCTTTCATCCTTTTATTCAAGGTGCTTGGGAGGTTGCACTCCTGTCGCGCCTACCGTTATTAAGCAACCAAAACCTGCACGCTGCGATGACGATAATGAAGTTGCGGTAATTAAGCAAGTAAAAGTCTCACTGACTAAGCTAACCTCAGTCAAAACAAAGATAAATGGATTTCCAGGACCGTAAATCCCTCACAGTAACATTACTGCTCGATATCTCTGCGTCAATTTGGCTGACCTTTATGGCGTCCTCGGACGGAAAAGGATGAAGCAAGTAAAATAGTCTGTGGGACAGATGTAAAGCTCTGGGTAGTCTTGCACTAAAATGATTAAGTTCTTCTCCATATATTTACTGTAGACTGATATTAAGAAAGATATCTGCCGGCTATGATTGGTTGTTCCTCGTCACATGATTTGAGGGTGTAAAAAACTTGGTCGATTAGTCGTTTTTTATGCTTTTTTCATGATGAATGACTTATTTCCAAGAAACTTATGAGCACATCTCTGGTAAACACAAGATATAAAGTGGTGCTTTTGTGTGATTCTTTGTGGAGAAACTCAATTTTACAGATCTGCGATTAAATCATCTAATCGATTAGTCGACAAATCGTATGAGTGTTAGTCGACTAAGAATTTCTTTGGTCGAGGACAGCCCTAAAAGTTATACAGGTAGTGGCTTTAATTAATTTATTAAGACAGAATAATAGTTATTTGCTGGTTACAGCTTCTCCAATGTGAGGTATTTAAGCTTTTTTTTTGCTTATATCATTGTAAATTTAATATCTAATTTAATATCTATGAGACAAAAAATAGCAATTTGAATGCTGTAGAAACAAATGATTACTGGATTAATCAAGTCTAGTCTATTTTTTTATAAAGCACATATTAAATCAATAAAAATCAATTCCAGCCTTAATGCGTGCCTCTATTTCTGCATATTTGCATGAAAAAGTGAATTAAAAATTATGTAAACATGTCTAGCAGAGCGTCAGTGTGTGTGTATGTGTGTCTCAGGTTATATTGCACATGGGTAATCCCCTAATCCTTTAGCTTTTCACTGTGATGTTAGACACACACCTGTTGAAGTAACACCCCTCAGCAGCCCCCTCCAGTACACACACACACACTCTACATGCACTCACACATATTCAAGCCAGCACACACTCAGCACCTGAGAGAAGAAGATCCTGCTTTCACCTGTGGAAAAAAAGGAGATCTCATATTCACACTCATCACCGCTCTGTTGCACCCCACACACACACACACACACACACACACACCTGTAATGTTACCTGATAGCAGAGTGCTTGACGAAGGCTCTGGCAGACTAGTAGATAAGCCCGGTCTGGCAGTGGGTGGTCCTCTTTCTCCGTATTGATGTTCAGGTAGTAACAGTTCTCAGTTGGAGCGGCTGCTGCTGGAGTCAGATGAGGTTACTGTAGGAAGAGACAACAAGGTCACTCCAGTCCTCAGATACTGTATTCACTCTAATGTACTTAACACGGTGTTTGTTGTTGAGAGATTAACTCAGTTCATTCGCTCTCAAAAATGCAAACTGCAGTTCAACATACCAGCAATTGTGTCAGACAGAATCATTTCAGTTATTTTCAACCTGGGACACATTTTCCTCTGGTTTGCCATAATGATGTTTGATTGGGTTCAAATATTTGGCACTTCTCTGGAGAGTGAAAGCGAGCACCAAAATTAAGCTTGCTTTGGCCCTCGACTGCGTATTGGACAGCAGCGCCTCTGTCAAACTGGATCAAGCATCATCATGGCAAAATTTGGAAATACAAGACCGTGTTTTGAAAATACCCTCGAATTATCCTTTGGCTCAACAACACAATTGTGGTTGAATGTTGATTAAAGTCCACCTCGTCAATTGATCTGAACTCATCCTGGCAATTATAATTCCTGTTCATGAAAATCAATGTGGCCCTCTTCAAATGTCAGTGACACATATTGTTACAAGCATTCATTGTTGATGTTGAACAGAATAGATATAGCTGTGCTCATAGATATATACACAATAGATGACGCATTGGCCTTTGGATCATACGCCAACATCGCTGCCATATTGGGGAGGTCACATACAAGTGAACGGGGAAGCTGCTGTTTTTCTGGATTAAAAGAACTATAACGTTGACATTTCTCAACCATTTTCAATGAGTTGTTTTTGTGAAGTACTGTAGGTTAGATTCCCCCCACACAAAAAACCTTTTGGTGAAAAACAGTTCGGTAACGTTACTGCTTCCGGTTCACGGATCACCGGCCAGTCTGTTTGTTGATACAGTATTAAAAAGTCGTACTCTCATAACACATTTCTAAGAATTTTTTACATCATCAACGTTACAGTTTAAGTTGCATCTTTACAAAACATTTGCTTCAGTAGGTCATCCGATAAGAGCTAGCTAGCGTTTGTTATTGTTAGCTAATCCTCGACCAAAGCTAATGTTAGCTTATAGATCTTCATGTCTAACATAATATTGTGTTTAAAAACTTGAAATTTAACATATGAGTCTAATATCGCAAGCTGATGTCAGCTTCTCATAGGTAATCCTGAAAACCTTCTGTCTGGGGTGATTTACATGCAAGCTTTACTGCAGTTTGGTTTTGATTCTCAGTGAGATCTGTAGCACTATTTCCACTCATTTCAACAACCATTTCAACCACGTCTTCACATTACATTACAGTCATTTGATTCAGTGGTGTCATTTCCAAATTGCGGGTTTAAAATGTTGAACACAATGTTAATTTATGATTTTTTTTGTATGCTTTTGCGTATCATAATCAGCTGTGGAAAAATGTTCATATGACACACAATATGAGGACAAAAATTAAATGGTCGGTTCACCCAATTCTAGAAAAAAAAATGTTTTGTCATATCTCTACTTGTACTACTTTTTACAGAAGAAATAGTCGCTATAAAAACTGGTGAAGTGATGTGAAATTGCTATTGACTTTGTGTTTGTATGTTTTGTTTTTTACGCTGTGAGCAACACAAACTAAATTCAAATCCCACTTACTTCCATTGTATTGGTGTAGAAGCTAAAATCTTCAGACAGATATCTTTAAATCTGGGCAAATAAAACACAGATTTTAAGGCATTCATCTGCATGGCTAAATAAAACAAGTGGAAAGTGAGATAATGTGTTTATTTTTAATTTGGGTGAACTAACCCTTTAAATGTTAAACCACACTGTCCTTTCTTTTAATCACTCCATTGCTCATTAATGCAAGTTTCTTTCAACATAATTTTTTTTCCCCAAGCAGGTTTGAATATCACCAAATACATTTATTGATGTCTTTTTTGAATTTTCTTCACCAGGGTCCTCCAGGATCTCAGCCTTCCCCACACACGCAGCCTCCCCCACACAACCCCAGTAATCCCATGATGGGACCTCACGGACAGGTAAGACGGAAACATTTACTGCTGCCTCTCTGAGCCTACTCTCACACTCGTTCACTTGTTCACTCGCTCACACAACAACAGTGCACAAACGGCACACCGGTCCCTTGTTGTGCCGGCAGACAGGACAGGCAGCATCCACGATGGTGGGTTGGATGAATAATTTAGCTGTGTTGGCCCAGCTGTAAGGAGCGGAGGTGCATCTGGAGGGCCTTCTCTCTCCCTCAGCCAGGCACTCACCATCCCATAGTCCATCAATAGACCATTAATATTGCAGCACAGCCTGACATGGTTAAAGGAGGAGAGGAGACGGTGAAGGGAAGGAGAGGAGGAAGGGGGAAAGAGAGGTAAAAAGAAAACAGTAGTAAGTCAGTCCTCCCCTCAAGGGCTAACTGGGATTATATAATTCGTCCTCCACTTGCCCCAAACACACACACACACACACACACACACACACACATACATCAGTACATAATTACCATTGAAAGCCTGTCTCCTGTTGTATTTGTGTTGTCTGTGCTTATCTCTGTGTGAAAATGATGATATGAACATTATTCTGCTGCTCATGCTCCGTGACCAAAACACACAACTCGTACCCAATCGGCATTCAAATCAGCATGTTTCCCCTTGATACTAAAACAGTTGGATTAATTCTTATCATCTGACACTGAAATATGGCTCACTGGTTGTGGGTATTTGTAGTTGCAGCATGCAGGACGCATAGGTAATTCTGAAAACCATCTGTCTGGGGTGCTTTACATTATTCACTAGTTGTGCACTGGGCTGGTTCTGGATCTGTATGTGTGTGTCTCGGCCAGCCAGCACTTGTCCCCTCTCTGCTGAAACATCTGTGAGGATGGTGTCTTCACTTTCTCTTATGAATCACCGGTTATGTAGCGCTGGTATTCAGTGATACAGACACGGTGAGAAAAATGTCCAGCTGAAACAAAACAGGCAAACATTAAGATGTAGAACACGTCCTCTTCTGCTCGTACGACTTCATCCTCTCATCCAACGATGTCATGTTGCTGTTCTTTTCTGCTCCACCTCCTTCTCTCACATATTGTTCTTCCAGTCCAAGTTTCTGTCCTACATGTTTTCTCTCTCTCTTATCTATCCTACCTTACCTTTATCCTAATGGATTTTACCACCTGAGGTCTTACTTTACAAAAACGTAATGGCAAGCCCCTCCTTCTTGGTAAACCACTACAGAACAGTATTCTTCAACACAATAGCTCCCCCTGCTGACTTGCAAAGATAACACCTCAAAACTGGGCAGGTTGGATACAGAGAGTCAGGCTTTACTGAGGCTTTTGTGCCTCGTTTCACTACCTACTGCACAAGTATGAGTGTTATTTAGGTTTGTGTGTCATCTGAGGTAAACCTTAATCCGTTTTATGTGGAAACATTTCTGCTTCTAAAGAGCCGATTTGCCCAGATATAGTAAGAGAGTTGATGTTCAATTAAAGGGGACATATCATACTTATTTTCAGATTCATTTCTGTATTTTGGGGTTTCTACTAGAACATGTTTATGTGCTTAAAGCTGTAGTGGGTAGAATTGGAGCAAATATGATTAAAAAAAGTTATTTTCATAAAACGGTCACTATATCCTGACAGTAGTGCATGAGATGGGTAATCTGAAAAAATGTTGTGCCTCTGTGTCCTCCGGTGTCCTCCGGTGCTCCTAACGGCATCTGCAAGATTTCACAGACTGGAGAAAAACAACCAATCAGAGCCGAGCTGGAGTCTCTGAGCAGCTGTCAATCACTCACAAACTCCGATCAAACAGTCAAACTAGGCAGCGCTGATCAAATATGAATCAATATTCTGTTACTGTAATGCCTATTTCTCTCCTCAAATGTTTTCAGAAACATCTTGTAGTGTACTGTTTAGCTGTAAGATGAGAAAGTGTGTGACCCGGCAGCCATGTTGAGATCAGTTGAGGAAATACCAAGCACCGCCCACCAACCGGAGCACACTTTCTCATTTTCAGGAGAAATAGGCATTACAGTAACTGCGCTGCCTAGTTTGACCGTTTGATCAGAGTTTGCGAGTGATTGACAGCTGCCTCCGTTGAATGAACAGCCAATAGGAACGCTCTCTCTATCTCTTTTTGAAATGACCTGTGATTGATCAAAGTCTCCCGTCACGGATAGACTTTTTAAAGCCTGAAAACAGAGCCAAGTGGAGGTGCAGAAGTCTAGTTATCTTTCAGAACACTTGAATTACAAAATGCTGAAAGGTTATTGTAGAATGTTTGCCCAATGATGCCAAAAATATTCTGCCTGCAGGGTTAAGTCTTCATAACTACTCACTTTAGAGAAAAATCCTAAGGTTATTATTTCTGTTATTGGATTCATTGATTTTAGTTGCTGTCTTCATTTAATGTTTCAAATTCAATTAGATGCTAGATTTCTTGCTAAGTCAATGAAATGTGTTGTGCACTCACTAGTGTTGGAATTGCACTTGAGTAAAACGAGGTCACGGACAAACTTATTTGTGATATTTTAAGACCCGTCTATCAAGAATTATAACAAGCATTCTGCTCCTGATCATCCTGAAATAAAATAATTGTAACGTCCTTCTCGTGTCCTTCCTGCAGCCATTCATGTCTCCACGGTACCCAGGTGGCCCAAGGCCCGCCCTCCGTATGCCAAATCAGCCTCCTGGGAGCATCCCCGGGTCACAGCCTCTCCTACCAAACAGCCTGGACCCCACCAGACCTCAAGGTATTGACAAACACTTGGTGTTATTTCAGAGGAGGCTGCGCTCTGCAGAGTAATCTCATATTGGCTTCTGAATGAGAACCTCATTTATGGAATTATTATTGATCCAAACGGCGCTGCCGTTCTAACAAGCTGCACTCTCTGTGTTTCACCACAGGACATCCAAACATGGGAGGTCCGATGAGAATGAATCCCCCTCGAGGAATGGGAGGCATGGGCCCACAGGTAGGGATATTACTCCAGCACACATACAGAATAAAACACACAAAGGGTTGTGTTAATAAAGTCATGACAGTGGGTGGTATCCTTCAGCACTAGCAGCCCACTGCACTCCCACTCTGCAGCTGCCACACAACCAGATTTGGTGCTCGGACTGTCAGTTTATGAACGAACGCAATGTTTGGTTGCCCTTCATTAAAGGCTACCGTAAAAACGGCCGTAATGTCAAACCGGCAGCCCATAAACTACATGCAGATAATCCATCTTCTTTGCTGAAGAGAATTTTTAGTTCTGCCAGCCTCGTAACTTTGCCTTTTAAATGTCAGAAGCGCTCTGATGATTAGCTTGGCTCTAACTAGAGCTCACCCGCTGCCAACGCCGGTTCTACATGTTAAATCCTACTCGCCGACTCCCACCTAGGGAGACGAACAGAGGCGGGATGCTCAGACTGCCCCTGAGCGCGCAGCCACCGACACGTTTTGACCAAACCAATGTTTTGTTTTTTTCTTTTATCACTTTAATTTTGGTCCATGTGATTCATACATGAGATGCTTAAACAACAGTGTCCTTTTGAATTACCATTACAGCTGCTTCATTCTGCGCCTAACCACCACCCGCTCCAACATCACCTTAGACACACACACGCACACACACACACACACACACACACACACACACTCCCCGTGCCTCTCGGCCCCTCTCGGTGCCACCCTGGCTCGGTGACTTTGGCAGTGAGCGTACCAGCAGCTGGTGTGGCATCTGCTCGACAAGTGTAATCGTCTGCTGAACAAAACTCTTCCTCTGAGTGGAGCTGCTCTCTGGCCTGCCCCCCTACTCTCTCTCTGTCTCATTCACACACACACACACACACAAGTACACACACATGTAGTGCCAGCCAAACCCGCCTGCTGGGCAGCCATGAAAACATACACGCAAACACACAGAGGGGAGCGTGGACACATAGAGACACATCCACGGAGGAGGAGACACACACACACACAGCTGTCCACTTTCACACACGGCCCATACATCACATAATTAAACACTAGTTAAGAAGAGACATGATGGTTGCTGACCTTCATTAAGATTCAAACCCTTTAGAGTGAGCAGGTGTGAGACGCCGCGCTGACCGTGTGCTCCTCTCTTTGTGCAGAACTACGGCGGAGGGATGAGGCCTCCTCCAAACTCCATGGGGCCAGGGATGCCGGGCATGAACATGTTAGTAGATAAAAAGTTTTTAAATGTTTGTGAATCCTGCTGCCAGAGAAAACTGGCATGATTTAAAGGGAAATTACAGTCTTATAATTGTTTTGTTTTTTGCCATTGTTGCTGGCAATCTCCAAGATTGTCATTGAAATGACTGTAAATGTTAATGTTAGGTCACTATCTATCGCCAAATGAGTTAACACAACGGTGATTGAGCTTATGGCCCATTGATAAAAGTATTGCAATATTCATATATTTGCAGTATTATGAAATGGGTGTCTCTGGTGACATTCACAGAAAAAAATGCCGCTGTATACAGACAAAAAGTAACAGTAACAATTCAATTGTTTTCACTCAAATAGAAATTTATTTAAATGAATCATCCACAGTTGAAATCTTAAGGATTGCCACTTTAAGTTCTCTGCGTAAGTGCATTAAAAAAACATCTGTGTATGCACTATAGAGTGAGTACGGTATGTCAAACTTGAACCACGAACTTGCTGCAGAATTTGGTTTTGTTCTCTCCTCCAACTACTGCTCGTGTTTCTGCCCTTTTGGATTAATTTGTCCCCCAGATCTCAGCATAACATTGGTGAGAAAAAGAAAGTTACTATCTCCAACAGGTTGTGAACATCTTCCCTCCCCTTTAATAAAACCCCAGTAAGCTGAGATGACTGACTGTATCAAACCTTTGAAATAAGCAGTGGTGGAGGAAGAACTCAGATTTTTACTTAAGTAAAAGTAGCAATACCACAGAGTAGAAATACTCTGTTAAAAGTAAAGCATTCAACAGTTTACTTAAAGGTACAGTGTGTAGGGTTTGGTGACATCTAGTGGTGTGGTTGCAGGTTACAACCAACTGAATATCCCTCCGCTCACTCCTCCCTTTCCAAGACTGCGGTAAAGTGAGCCGCCGAGTGCAAAATCGTGGTTACGCCGTTCGCCTCGCTCAGAGGTTATCCTTACCATGATAACACTACTTTAGAAGCAATGGAAGTAAGACGGCGGCTGGCGGCGCCACGATTTTGCACTCTATTACTCACTAGTTTCACAAGCGTGTCAGAAAACTACGGTGGCCTTCAGGTAATGTAAAAACATGAAAGGTTCTCACTAGAGCCAGTGTTTGGTTTGTTTGTTCTGGGCTACTGTAGAAACATGGAGGAGCAACATGGCGGACTCCATGAAGAGGACCCGCTCCCTATTTAGATATGAAGGGCTCATACTAAGATAACGAAAACACAACGATTCTTAGTTTCATACACTAATGAAAACATAGTTATGAATATTATATTCCATTTCTGTTAACAGAGCCCCCGAAATCCTTCACACTGGCTCTTTAAGTAAAAGTATTAGCATCAAAATATACTTAAAGTACCAAAAGTAAAAGTACTCCTTATGCAAAATGGCCTATTTTAATATCATTTATATTATATCATTGTACTGTAATTATTGATGCATTAATGTGTTCATTACTTTAATGTTGCAACTGGTGAAGGTGGAACTAATTTTAACTGCTTTATATAGGCTACCTAAAAATTAATCAATTATAAAAAAAATAATACATTTCGATCAATATTATATTATCGTTATCAATTATTATTATTATTATTATTATTATTATTATTATTGTTGTTGTTGTTTGTGTTGTTGGATTATTTTGTATTATTAATATATTATTATTATATATTATTATGTTAATCATTATTATCAATTATCTATCGATATTGTCAGATAAATGTAGTGGAGTAAAAAGTACAATATTTGCCTCTGAAATGTAGTGGAGTAGAAGTATAAAGTTCCATAGAAATATGGAAAGTAAATTACAAGTACCTCCAAATTGTACTTAACTACAGTACTACTAGTAAATGTACTTTCCACTACTGGAAATTAGAATATATCACAATGTAAAAATTATCCTGGTTTACTGACAAAACTATTGACAGATTATATTATATGAATGTGTGCCTTCTACAGTTAAAGTGCAACTTAAAATATGTGCATATAAACTAATAGACTGTATTTATGCACATACAAAATCACCACATGCAACATGTGAGTAGTGACAAGCTTCTCCTGTGAATTAAGCAACATTGCCAGAAATCTTCTGTTAAATGTCTTCCTCTTTCTCTCTGTGTGCGTCTCCAGGGGTCCTGGTGGAAGAGGTCCATGGCCGAACCCCAACTCCAACTCAGTGAGTCACTCTCTCTTCTCCTACATCTTCATCTCCTACATGACTGAGTGTGTTTACAATAACTGTGTCTCATGTTTTGTTTCACCTCGGGTCTATTCTCTCCACAGATAGCTTATTCATCTTCATCTCCAGGCAACTATGTGGTAAGTGTCCCGTCATGGACTCGTGTTCGACCACGGGCCATAAATTACCTGTCATGCAGTGATATCTAACAGGCACGCTGCCATCTAGAGGCACTCAGCGCTCATTTCTCTTTCTCTCTCGCTTCTTCGCCCCTCAGGGCCCTCCAGGGGGAGGCGGCCCACCAGGAACTCCCATCATGCCTAGCCCCGGAGGTGAGTTATACACTTCACTTTCCCTTCTGATTTCTACTTTTATCCAGCGTTCACTGAACAAGAGCTCTGTCTGAGAAACATCAAACCTGTTCTCTGTCAGGTACACGTCTCTCTTAGGGAGAGACAAGCAGCGATAGAACTCTGCTGTAAGTAACTTCTGTATTTTTCAACCTGGACCCTATTTTCCCATGTTTTTGTGCCTAAGTGACTAATGGGGACAACACTTTCGGAAATTGGTCATTGTTTTTTTTCGGGAGAGCTCTGTAACCAGCAGGCGCAAAACAATCTGCGAGGGCAAGTGCTTGATCCGGTCTGTTTGTTATTGTGTCCAAGTCCCACTCAAGGAGAAGTCTTGTTGTGGAAACTGAATATCCGTATACTCTGGCTCAAATAAATACGGGAGACCGTTGAATTCAAAGACCTCATCCACATTGCTGAACTCATCTAAATATTCAACCATGACATTGAAAATCTTCTAGATAGCACTAAGCTAAGTTTTGTACTCCAACACAACAAACACTCGCATTTCCTCCATGGATGTATTCCACTATTCCACCGTTGTCTTCCGGCAACACGTCACCTCGCCAGATTGCAGAACAAGACTTCAGGTTCTGACACACCAAGCCGACGATCGGCTGTCGTTGAGCGTCTGTCGGCCTAGTTTTTTCGGTGTGTATCGCACCGTCGACTCCAGTCTGCCCGTGTCTGAGTTTTTGCGGCCGATTCAGCATGTTGGATCGGCGGCAGACCTCATCGGTGAGAGAAATAACTCTGATTGGCTGTTTAAAAACAACGGACAGCAAGCCAACGAGTCCTCGGTCTTCTGATTTCACTTTTTGAATGACAAATACAGACTACCGCCGCCTGCTGGTCTGTAGAGTTTTTCCTCTCATGCAGGTGCAGAACGTACGTGCTAACTGGCCGTCGGCTGTAGTCTTTGCGGTGTGTTCTAGTGCAAAACAAAGGTGACGTGAAGCGACGCAGATGGTGGCCTTTGTCGCCGCTAGTTCTTTGATGTTGGCTTGGTGTGTCCCCATCTTTCTCCTTGAGCGAGACTCTTTCCGTAATGTCAGACACTTATAATAACAATCAGAGTCTGTCATGGCAAAAACAAGCACTTTTAGTGGACGTAAATGACGGTGACAGTTTGCCCCGATAGAACCATAATGCAGCCCGTGAGCAGCTGCCGTCTACAGCGCTCTTCCTCAATACTGGATCAGTTTCAGAAATTGTTGTCACTATTAGTCAGTTAGACACAAAAACATGGGGAATATAGGGTCCAGGTTGAAAAATACCTTTTACCCTTTAAGGAATTGAGCCTTTAGGAATAATTTTGTAAGTGTAAACCATTGTAAAATGGTAAAGTATTGCACTTTTTTGTCAGCACTTTCCAGTTGAGGCACATTCTGTAAAATATTCTATTAGTGTTATCTGTGTTCTGTCATTGTGGAGACAGTTAACAGTATAAAAGGGAAGCAGGAACATGTCAGTCCATCTCAGCTCTGACCCATCAATCTAGTGTCTCTGCGGAGGATTAGCGGAGAACAAAACACTGTGGGCTGATATCCTGTGGATGTTCTGTTTCTGCTGGCCTGTGGAGAGCTTCTTTTTGTGTCCACTATTTATTATTTATATACGTACCTCTATTGTGATACGTTGCCGGGGCAACCTTTTGCACAAAATGCTCCTGCTCACACGTACACCGGGAGGGGAAACATATTTCCACTGCAGTCGCCAAGACTGCGCGCACACACACTTACACACAAACCTCCCACAAAAATGCACACCTCCCACTCAGTGTTGCCCCCCTCCTCCAGTCACGACAGCACAAGCTAGATTCAGGGACACTAACAGGCAAAGATCTCTCCACCACTTTGCACATACTGCATCCATCTCCTTCTCCCGTCTTTCAATCTGTTATTCTTGTTTTTTTTCCCCTGCTTTTCTCAGTCTTCCACTCACAACTTTCTGCCTGCAATGTCAGATCAAGGTCACCTCATCCTAGTGAATCTTTTCAGGACACACGAGGAGCGACACAGCGTGTACTGGTTGTTGCTAAGTTGCCACGGTGTCCACATAATAACTTATGTACTGGCACTTAAAGTAACACACTGGTGGTCTTTGTCCTGTACAGCAGAAATAGGAACACGAGGCTGAATGTATTGTACAAATGGCAGAATTAAACTGGAACAATGTCAAATACAGTGAAAGACGGTGCCACTCCAGTCGTTTCTGCTCGTTAATTTCCATCCATTACCCAATTCCATACCCCGAACCCACCTTGTTTTTTGACATTTTTTAGATATAAAAACAGACAGTATTTCTATGAGTCTCGGAGGAACAAACTGCTTTATTTGAAATATTATTTTTATTCATAGATTCGACAAACTCAAGTGAAAACATCTACACAATGATGAACCCTATCGGCCCTGGTGGAAATAGACCTAATGTAAGTAATGACATTTTGTTCAGTATTAAATGAAAGAGGACCTATTATGCTAATTTTTCAGGTGCATATTTGTATTTTAGGTTTCCACTAGAACATGTTTACATGCTTTAATGTTAAAAAAAAGCGCTCCTTTTTTCACCCTCTTTCTGATGGTGCCTTCAAACGGGGTCGTGTTTACCGTGTTAACGAGAAGAGTCCATATGAACGTCCCCCCTCTTGTGGTATTCACGACCTCAGAAAGCTCAGAGTTCACGAGTTGTGACATGTTTGTTGACGTTGTCAGAAATGGCGGCCAACATCCTCATCTTTTTCCTGTCATTATAACTTTGCATTTCCTGCATTACGTTACCCGCTTGCTAGCTTGCTAAATTGTTAGCCTCTATGGCTTCTAGATGCCGACAGTAACGTTAATATTGCTGTTGCTTAACAGTGGTGTTTTCACGACTTAACCATTTGAACGCTAAGCATATCGTGTACACGACTTCCCATGTTGTAAACACGAGCTCACGAGTTTCATTTGAAGGCACCATTAAACGCTCTGTTTGAGCTACTGCCCCGCCCCCTCCCGAAAAGCCCACTCTGTGCTGATTGGTCAGCTGGTCCACTGTTGTGATTGGTCAACCGAACCAAACTCTTCTGACTCTGATCCAGCTCCGCTCGAACTAGCTTTGTTTGAGGATGTGTCAAACTAGCTGCTAGGCAGGTGTTATGCAAATGTGTTACTTGGTGACATCACCATGTTACGGAAGAAAAGGCTGGACTTCAAGCGAGGTGTTTCGAGAGCAGTGTTTCTGTGGAGGAGAGTAACTCCCTTTGCCGTGCACTTTGTAATTTTGCAGACCTTCTACATGCACAAAAAACTAAATAACACACTAAAGGAAAGGGAAAAAGCACAAAAGCATAATAGGTCCTCTTTAATAAATGTATTTGCTGAATATTTACTCCCCTGCTATGCTACCTAAGCATGGAAAGAGCAAGATAAAATGACCTTTGTACATTTGTCTCTAGTTCCCGATGGGGCCGGGTCCTGACGGGCCTATGGGTGGAATGGGTGCTATGGAGCAGCATCATATGAACGGATCACTAGGTGAGTAGTAGTGTACAGTGTATGCAGCATGTACTTGGTGTAAGCTCCAGAGTATATTCAGTGGAAACCTGTTACTCTGTATGAACAAAGGCTTTAAGAAGTGAGACTCTGCCCTCTGATGGCAGTTAGAGGAAGTGTCTTCCCTCCTCCTGCTGGTATCGATCACAGCTAAAACAGATTAGTGGGGCAGCGAGGAGGCCAATTGATCCTCTAGATGTGTGAGACGTGATCAGTGAAGCCAGTGAGTTTGTGCTCATCTGTATCTGAAACAAATAGCTTAATTAAAGGCCATTAACTGTGAGAGGGCAGGTTGTTCCTACTTGCACTGGATATCCTGAACCTGTGTTGAATTAGCAGCAGGAACGCTGAGGATCAGTTAACAGTTACCTCATGATGATTCAGGTTTCTCCTTTTTTTCCATTTCTGATCACAGGCTCTGGTGACATGGATGGGTTGCCAAAGGTAAGACTGGCTGACTCTCTGTCTATTTATCTATGTCTGTAAGAGATCTTTATTCTTACCATTTATTTTTCTCTTTGTTGTAGAATTCTCCCAACAACATGGCAGGCATGAACAATCCTCCCGGCACTCCGCGGGACGACGGCGAGATGGCAGGCAACTTTTTAAACCCATTCCAAAGTGAAAGTGTGAGTACCAAAGAAGACAGCATACCTCTTAAGCTGGAAACAAGACTTTATAAAGTCATATTCAGCTGCGATAAAGCAAAGAATCACATGTTTAAATCACTTCAGATTACAGTTATATCTGCATAAATCTCCACTCTAACTTTTGGTCACAAAACATTAAATATATTTGATAGAATTGTAATTGTTTCATCTGGTCTGAGACTCAATTAGGGGGTACAAAATTAAGATGCTGTGTGCTAATTGTTCAAGGTGACCTGGGGCTGGTTTCACAAAAATAGACTTTGACTAGATAAAACTAATAATCAGACTTCAGATGTCGTCTAAATTTGTCTCTTGAACAAAGCTGTCTCGTTCTTGACTGACTTCAAACTATAAAAAAAACACATAGCTGACAGAGCAAACACATCAAACCACTCAGCTCCATTCACTCCAACAGAAAATGTTTGCCTTTAACAGTTATGAGGACATTTTTACAGAGAAAATTTAGCCATGATTGGAAAACTACACTTCTGGTAGCATACAATCTCAGCACTGCAGTACAGAGTGCAGATGTGGCAGAGCTGTGTTTTTTAAAATTTTGTTAATGCATTAAGGAAATTAGTGGCGTTAAAACAAATTTGCGTTAACGTGTTATTATCGCGTTAACTTTGACAGCCCTAAAAGGTATAATTCATAAAACATTCATTCCCTTCTCATTACTCAACAACACTATCAACAAACCACAAATTAAAGAATACAATTTAGACAAAACATTTAACAAAAAACAAAAACAACAAAAAGATAATTAGACGATACAAATGTGACAAAAAAAACAAATTTTAAAAATTATTTAAAAATAATAAGACGTAAAAAATCAGGGGTCCATACACCAAGCAGCGCATGAAAATTTATCATAAATTCAAAGTTTATAGAAAAGTTTTGTCAGTGATAGCATTAAGTAATAAAGTTATAAAACATAATTATAGAAGTATTTTTAGAAGACGGGGCATTTTTTAACAAGTGGAAAGATGATAAAGATTGCATATTCACAGGTACATTATTAAAGCAAAATGAAGACTTCCCTAACTCCATTGACCAGTCTAAAATATCTCTGAAACCGGCCCCTGCTCTGTTTTGACTTTAAAATCATCCTCATGGCTAAATCTAAACAATAATCAGTCCTTTATGTTGTACTCAGTTTCCCAGCTTTACCCAACACAGCATGCACAAACACAAGCATGGGAACGAACCACATCATATGCTTTCTCTGACGCATGCAGAGATTGTCATATAGTGATTAATGTGAGACTGACACCTGCATTTTGCTCCAGAATCTTCACTGTGTCCTGAAACTCCCTAACATCTTCTCCTTTGGGCTGCTTTGCTTGCTGCTGGTTTACTGGCGTAGAAAGGGTTAATGGTTAATGGTTAATGGATGCTGCAAGAGGCTGGTGTAACTGGACATGGCATTTAGTTTAGCTAGTTGTTATGCTTTCATCTTGAACTGGGTAGAATAACAAGTTTAATATAGTTTTGGCTTATCTTTTCTCCCCTCCCCTCTCTTTTTTCTCTCTTTACAGTATTCACCCAACATGACGATGAGTGTGTGATTTTTTTTTATTTTATTTTATCTTTTATTTTATTTTATTTCTTTTTCCATCTCCCCTTATCCCCAATCTCCCTCTCCCATCCACCCTGGTGCGTCTTGGATAACCCTCCTTCCTCCCCTTCCTCCTACCTCCTCCTCCTCCTCCTCGTGGACGGTGTGCTGTGCCACACAGCCCCTGGGGATGCACATGGAAAGCAGGACTCCCCTCAAGGCCCCCCATCCCAACGCCTGTAAAATGGGTTTAAGAACATGAAAAGGCCTCCAAGCAACAGGAAGGGGCTCTTCTCCGCTTCTTCTTCTTCTTCTCCGCCTGCCGGGCCTCGACACGGGCCTTAGGACAGTAAGAGCCCGAAAACTGCTCCAAGCCTGTCTCTCCCGAACCCAAAAACCTGCCCTCAAGGGTGGCATTCAAGCCCAAACAAGATGCCCCGCTGCATCTACCACCACTCCATTATATCACGCTGATCATAACTTATGAGGGCGCGCAGTTGTTGACTGACCGGAGCCGAAAAACCCTCATTCAAAAACTCCTGTGTCAGGAAAAAAAAAAAAAAAAAAGATGAACTGATAATATTATTTTAGGGCAAAAACGGTTTTCATTAAATGTGTTTTTTTTTTTGTTGTTGATGGTAATATTATTGTTATAATTTTCATAATTGATATTATTCTACTAATGTAGTTATGATTTCCTGTAAAAGGGCACATTTTATCTCAGCAGCGGCATCAACAATGACAGAATAAGCACACACTCGAAAAATGCACAATGATTTTCTGTTTACATGATTTTAGGTTATTTGATGTTTGTCTTTTTTTGTCACAGTCCGTTTCACTTCACATACCTCTCCTTTAAAAACTTCTTCTGAAATCGTAGCGTGAGTCTTTGCCACCGAAATGTTTGTAGCACCATTTGCATAAACGTTCAAAGTCTTCACCTGATGAAGTAGTTTGCGCCGAAGTGGCTAAAACTATCCATACAGTTAAAACAGAGGCTTTCTCAGAGCGCTGCTGTTTCCTGGTACAAAGTGTCTGCTGAATGACCGTCTAGCTATCTTGTCTTAATAAGCACCCCTTCTCACAGTTGTCTATGTTTTTACTGCATGGGGATGGCTCTGAGGTGCCAGTTCTCATCCAGTAATAGACAGAGCATCTCTTCTATGGATTTGTCTGTAAATACAACATATTTAGCTTGTATTGTGGTTGTTTTTATTATTTGTTATTTACAAGTTGTCTGTGAATCCTAAAACGTGGTTCCTTCCCCTCCATCACTTGGTTTGATTTCAACTTCACTGTGGACTCCCAAGTGGCACTGTTTTCCTCCCAGGATTCATTCTGGTCTCTCGCCAATGTCTCCTTTTTTTTAATGGACTGGGAGATATCGTGGGATACACTCGTGAAGCCTGCTCTCTTGCTTTGGAGTTTGGGGTGAACTCACAGATCCTGTGTGATCCAAGACCGGCTAAATAACTGTCTCCAATTGACCTGATGATGGATCCAGAGTGTTGGGAGGCTGTAGCAGCGCTGATGATGGGAGGGTGGTTAACAGACCATGCAGCCTCTCATCAGTCTAAAGAAGAGGAACGACAACGGGACACTTTTTTGTCATGGATATATTTCCATTTTTTTTTTTTTTTTTTGTGGATTGTTTTCAGCAGATTTGTTTTTATTTTAAATGTATTCAACTGAGAAAAATGAAAGCCCATAGAATCTGCACACAAAGAAAAAGCATAGTTACATATTTAATTTCTTTCTGTATGTTACGGCCTGATCAACTCTCTCTGTCTCTCATGGCATCACGCTGCAGCGCTTACGTCATGGCTGTGCTCAAAACCAACAATAACTAAACAACCATTGTAGCCTCTACGGGTGATGGTGACGTACTTATCAATTTTCTGATATCAATGTGAACAGATTGTACCCAGAGTTTGACGTGGGGGACATCTCCAGGACTCTCCAGTGTAGTGACACACACCTTCCCTTCTTTCCTATCCCTCACCCCTCCCTCCCTCTTTAATTTCCTTTTTTGTAAATACTGTATAATGCATTTTGATATCATTGACATGTTTTGATATGTCAGTCACTACCAATGAATACAGCTGAAAGTAAATTATAAATAAATCTGTCCATGTTTTTTCATAGAGAAAGGATGCGCTGACTATTTGGCTCGTGTGGCTAAAATTTCCATACAAAATGTATAGAAACACAGTAACACAATAAATGCAGACTGTATGACTTGTATGGTGGGGAGGATAGGACAGAGAGAGGACAGGACAGGACAGAGAGAAGCAAACAAGCTGTGGCGTCCTCACTCTGCCCTTGTCTCCTTATGTTTCAGTTAAATGTTACTATTGGCTTTGAATAATCCTTTTTTTTCCAAAGGGCATCTTCTCACACACAAAAAAAAAAACATGTGACCTCTTATTGCAGTTTTTAATATGAAGGATTTTTATCAATTCAAGAAAACTTTTAAAAACACTTAGGAGAACCTCATTTTAAATTAAGAATAGATCAAAAAGTAACTGTGTCCTTTGCTATTTGCTCCTGTTCTAGCGTTGTATAGATCGAAGCTCTCTCACTGATCCTCTCTCAGTCCTCTGTGTATATCGATCGTTGGCCATCTCTGTACTTCTATTGTGATGTATAATACTGTACCATTAGGAAGATTTGCTGGTCGGGCGGGGTGGTGATGTTGAGTCGGGGAGGGGTGGGGAAGCAAGGGAAGGGGATATAAATGATTCTCCTGTACCATTCATGGTCCTTTCTGATGACACGGCAGTATTCAATATGAAGCAGTCTGTCTCTTGGGTTTGCTTTGTATTTTCATGGTAGGATAGTTCAGAATCTTGTCTTAGGGACTTAGGTGTCTTGTGTAGGTAATAAAGATGTTCTTTGTATGTTTCTTTATATTGTAAAGTTTCTTTAGACTGAAAGAAAAACAGATAATTTGCTTATCAAAAAAGAAACAATGCATCAATAATAAATGTCATTTGATTTTTCCTTGTGGTTTGAATCTCTTCCTCTGAGCTCTCGTTAAGCTTTCTACCATAATGCAGTACACACAGAGAGGTTGTATACAGTTTAGGAAAGGATCAACTTTTGTAAATCATGTTAATCTTTGATAAACGCCCTTTTCAAAATTTGGGAAGTTAAATAAATTGGTATTGAAAATACTTTCCAAATCAATTCTGCTCTCCGATTTAATTTAATACAATTAATTTAAGTTGAATTAACTACATTTAATTCAGATTTAATAAACCTGCATGATATTTACGGTGACAGTTTCTGGCAAAGACATGTGGAGGGAAAGGGTTAACTTAAAAGGACTTCCTGCTTTTAAATGGTTCCCTGGTTTAAATATTAACTTTTTATCGCTCTATAACCAGTGCATACACACACACACCTTTCAAAAAGATAAAACATTAATGTTTGATTGAGGCTATCTGAAACTAATCTAATCAGTTTAGTTTGGGGTTAAACCATACAAACCATGATTATGCCATTAATTTTGAATTTGCACACAGTTTATCACAGCTCCAGATAAACAAGAAACCAGAGAATTACCAAGTCAAGAATTCCCCAATTGGTGATCAATGAAGTACATTTATCTATCCATCTATCCATCTATCAATCTATCAAATTCAAATTCAAATTCAAATAAGCTTTACTGGCATGAATGTTCAGGTTACATTATTGCCAAAGCGAAATTACATATTAATGAATAATTACATTTCACAAGAAATAATCACAATCACATCTATCTATCTATCTATCTATCTATCTGTGTACATTCAGGAGCTACAATAATGCCATTTTTGTGAGTTAACAGCATTTGAATGCTCTTCATTTGGGTAATGGTTCTACTTATATATGCTTTGAGATTACCTACTGAAATATACAGTTATATATGTTTGCACTAGCCTATTTCTGAATTATAAATAGCCACTCATGCAGCAGATTGAGTCACAAATGCATTTTATATTATATGCTTTAGATAGGTAGATAGATAAGTACAGATGCATGAGCCCATTAGAGCTATTATAATCTATAACTGCAGTCCTCCTGCTATATGAGGTCAATCATGAATATGCATGAAAAAGGTCCAATAGAAGTGCATGAGCTCAAGGTTAACAGGAAGCAGCTTGTTGGGATGAGCAACGAAGTCAGTTTGATGTTGTACATACAGCAAGGCAAGGCAGCTTTATTTGTAGAGCACATTTCAGCAACAGAGCAATTCAAAGTGCTTTACACAAACATTCAAGAACAAAGTGCAAAAGAACATTAAGACATAATTAAAACAGTTATAAAAACATGAAAGATAAGAAAATAAAAACAAACTAAAAATAAAAGCTAGGATAGAAGCTAAAATATAATATAACACACAAGAGTAAAAGCTCTAGTGCAGTATAAGATCATTATCTGGTTTAATAAAAGGCAGCAGCAAACAGGAAAGTTTTAAGCTTTGATTTAAAAGAACTCAGAGTTGGAGCGGTCCTGCAGGTTTCTGGGAGCTTGTTCCAAATATTTGGTGCACAAAAACTGATTCTGCATGTTTAGTTCTGACTCTGGGAACACTAAGCAGTCCTAATCCAGATGACTTAGCCCAGGGGTCAGCAACCTTTACTATCAAAAGAGCCATTTCAGGCAAAAAAACAAAAAATAAAAATCTGGAGCCGCAAAACATTTGAGCATTGTGATGTAGGTAACACAGTTTATAGTCTAAGTATATAGTATATAAGTCTAATGCAGTGAGAGCCAAAGTGCAGATGTACTACGGAGAATTAGGGCCACATTGAGGGAAAAAAATCGGAGATCTCCAGAATAAAGTCATATTTTTACGAGAAAAAAGTCGTAATATTACGAGAATAAAGTTACAACTTTACGAGAATAAAGTCGTAATATTACAAGAATAAGGCATAACTTTACGAGAAAAAAGTCGGAATATTACAAGAATAAAATCATAACTTAACGAGAAAATGTTTTGTAATATTATGAGAATAAAGTCATAATATTACGATAAAAAAGTCGTAATATTACGAGAATAAGGTCATAACTTTACTAGAATTTTTTTTTAATATTACAAGAATAAAGTCATAACTTTACTGGAAAAAAATTGTAATATTACAAGAATAAAGTCATAACTTTACGAGAAAAAAGTCATAATATTACAAGAATAAAGTCATAACTTTACGAGAAAAAAATAAAATAAAACGACTTTTTTCTCTTAAACTTCTGACTTTATTCTCATAATATTACAACTTTTTTTTCTCATGAACGTTTGACTTTATTCTCGTAATATTATGACTTTATTCTCGAAATCTCATTTATTTATTTGTTTCCCTCAATGTGGCCCTAATACTCTGTCGTACCATCGTACCATAGACCTACAACAATGATAAATAAAAATGAAAATGTCAACAAAAAAACAGTTATTAATTTCCATGTTTATAAATCCACACGGAGCCACTGGAGAAGAGCTGGAGAGCCTCATGTGGCTCCAGAGCTGCAGGTTGTTGACCCCCTGACCCCTGACCTAGATGTACAGCATCACATCCGGGTCCCACTGGTCCCGTGATCTCCAACAGCAGACTGACTTCACCACACTGAAGGGGAGCTTCTCCAGGACCAAAACAAGCCTCTACACTGACACTGCTTCAAGGTAAGATACACTTTATTATGATTAAATGCTGTATCATACATGACGCTCTGACTAACTACATATATCTGAAGTCGATGTGAGCAGCGGTTCATAGCAAGACAAGATACAAACAGCCTCTTAATGTCTACTAACATTAGCTAGCTATGCTAAGCTACCTAGCAAGGATTACAGCTAGCTCAATGCTAGTGTGCTATTGTCATAACATCTGTTAGCATTAGCATTAGCATTGGGCTGCTAGCAGCTAGAAGAGATAGAGAGCTGCTGCAACTTGTCAGAAACTTCTGGAAACGTGTGACTAGCTGGACACGATACGATACAACATTATTGTCAGTTTGCACTGAAATTCATTTTGCATCCAGCTCAGTTTGAGAAAAAGTACACATCTAATAGACATACTGTTACCATAGACAGACAGACCAGCAAGACCCATCAGACAAAAGAAACAAAACACATCACCATTGTTCATACATATCCCATTAAAAATCACCATCTGTCTTTTGGATTTAGCTGCATGTCTTTAGCAGCACGTTCATTATTACTGACTTCTGTTAATCACAATATAATTTTGCTTTATGGATTGAGAAGGGAAATGTACCACATGGAACAAATAACCTATTCCCTAAGACTCCAAAAAGACACATTTATTAAAAGGTAGATCCCTGTACGACAGAGTATTAGGGCCACATAGAGGGAAACAAATAAATAAATGAGATTTTGAGAATAAAGTCATAATATTATGAGAATAAAGTCAGAAGTTTAAGAGAAAAAAGTCGTTGTATTATGAGAATAAAGTCAATATTATAAAGTAGTAATTTTACGTTTTATTTTATTTTTTTCTCGTAAAGTTATGACTTTATTCTCCTAATATTACAACTTTTTTTCTCGTAATATTATGACTTTATTCTCGTTATATTACAACTTTTCTCTAGTAAAGTTATGACTTTATTCTTGTAATATTACAATTTTTTTCTAGTAAAGTTATGACTTTATTCTCATAATATTACAAAACATTTTCTACAACCCCATACTTGTATCTTTGTCTTCCTGACCCAGGTCATCTCTCTAAGCACATACACACACACCCATACAACACACTTCCCCCTCCCTGACCTCCTACCACCCTTCACCACATTTATTTTGATTTAAATTCATTTATTTATTTATTTTACTTTATTTTATTTTAATTCTTTGGATTGTTTAAGTATGTGGAAGCAATTGAATTGTGCTCAGAGTTTAGAAGTTTGGAGTTTTTCATTGATACATGAACATAGAAATAGAAATAGCATAGAATATTTCTATATACATGAGCTTCAAGTTTTCAGAATTGTGTGCATAGTTTCATTTTTTGTGTGTATACAACAGCATTTTTTTCTTGGGAATGTCACCACAGACCCATTTCATGATACTGCAAATATATAAACATTGCAATACTGAGTGGGCCATAGGCTCAATCACCATTGTGTTACCTCATTTGGCTAAAGATAGTGACTTAACAGACATTAATTTAAATGAAAATCTTCGAGATTGCCACTTTAAGAAGTCAATAAAGTTGCATTTGTTTATGTTGTTAACCTTCTTTCTCATAGTGTTCTACCAATGACTGATAAAGAGGAGATTATGGACGCCTCTGATAGCCATGACATTGCGCCATCGGTGAAGAAGAACGGACGAACCTCGTTGCTGGACAGCGGGGAGGACTTTGAGGTTTTAGATGAAGAAGATATTGACGACGACCCCCCTCCTCTGGAAGATGCCGGGGGTGGGAAGGGGAAAAATACAGATGAGTCTGAAAAGAACAATGCAGACACAGATTCAGACCCTCCTGGTCCAGTGGAAGAATGGCTGGATGTATTAGGTATGTGACAAACGCCCCATGGTAACATGTCAGATTGTTGCAGATTATATTCTTGTAGAAAGTGTTTTAGTAGTTTATATATTAATATTGATGAGCAGCCTCCTTGTGCAACACAGCCCTAGGTGTTGTGATTCCCTTTAGCGAGACCTCTGACTTGTGGTTGCTCCACAGTGGAAGTGATCAATACTGTAATTGACTGAAATTAATATGATTGTGTTTGTCTCTCCAGGTAATGACCAGCTGAAGAAAAAGGTCTTGGAGGCAGGGGAAGGGCGAGACAGTCGACCACAGAAAGGACAGAATGTAAAGATCAATCTTAAAACATCCCTGAAGGACGGGACACTTGTAGAGGAGCAGCCTGACCTCTCCTTCACTCTCGGAGATGGAGACGTCATCCATGTAAGAATAGACAATTTGACATACTTTTTCAAAAGACAAAATGGAGTGATTTCACAGTGTCACAACAAGTTATGCATTATTTGCTTTATCCTACTGACAGCAGTTAGTGTTACGTTGTATATATCAGTATCTTAATCTGAATATATTTTTCTCCTTTCAGGCTCTGGATCTCACAGTGCAGCTCATGGAAATGGGAGAGAAGGCCCTTATCGAGACTGATGCAAAATATGCATATGGTCCCCGGGGGAGGTACGGACGTGCTTTAATCTAACCGCTGAAGGCTGTATAAACTGCCGTTTTCATGATGATGACAATTTCCTTTCTTTAATTTGAACAAAAAAGCATAGCTTTTCTTTTCTGAACCCTTCTGTGACATACTTTCACTGGGACGTGTGACGGTTGAAATTCCTTGTGTCTAATTTAGTGATTGATTTCTATTATAAACTTAACTCCTGAACTTGACAGTTTATTCTTCATCTTTCCAGTCTTGAGCCCGAGGTTCCCTCTGAAGCTGAGCTGTCCCTAGAAGTGGAACTGCTGGAGGCTACTGATGCCCCAGACCTGGAGCTGCTGCAGCCTACAGAAAAGATTGCGCTGGCCAGCAATAAGAGAGAGAGAGGCAACGTTCATTATCAGCGTGGGGACTACGCTTTTGCTGTGAATTCATACAGCATTGCCCTGCAGATAACAGAGTCGAGTTCTAAAGGTGAGATGCAGGCCAGGGAGTCAAGACTCAGTGAAAAGGTTTTCACTCAGTATTGGGCTTAGGGGGTATCAACCCAACCCGGTCTTACGGGAAGGCGTATAAATACCACAACATTACACGGACATTCAGTGTGTCAGGAGTACGCATTTTAGCCTTTTTCGCGTGTCATTTGTACGTTGCTTTTCGCGTGTTATTTGTCACCACGCAAACGTCAGCAGTTAGGTTTAGGCAAGAAAACCACTTCATTAGGGTAAGGGGAAAGGCCATGGTTGGGCTTAAAATAAGGAAGTAAACTATGTAAAACACGTACGGAAACAATGTAACACAACCACAGAAAACACGTCACAATAGTCACTAATGTAACGAACAAAACAAAACACCGGTCAACAACGGTCTCGAACACAGGTCTCCTGGTTAAAAGTCTGGTGTTTGTTGGACCCACACACACACACCATAAGTTACGTTCTCGCTTTTTATACTAAGTCACTAACTCTTACCGTAGCATTTATACGCGGATGCGTTTACATTGCCAGTACAGGATACATGGCGTACAAATGACACGCAGAAATCAAGAAGGCGTACTTACTGCATGCCAAACACCTTGCGCATTATGGTGGCATTTATAGGCCTTTTCGTACGAAGGGGCAGATCTACCAGGTGGGGAAGTATCGCACTGATGCTTACTTTGATCATGCATTTTCAGAAGTTTTTGATTTACCCCGCCTCAGAGGCAGGGAATAGATTTAACTAATGTTAAGTCTTTTTAATGATGCACTGATGGACATGATACTTGTTTTACTGGGTTTTTTTTAACTCTTTGTTTACGTTGTGGTTTCTTTTGCTGCAGTTGACATTAGTCCTGAGGAGGAGAATGAGATGATGGACGTAAGAGTGAAGTGTTTAAACAACATGGCTGCTTCTCAGTTGAAACTGGACCACTATGACGCAGCACTTAAATCCTGCGTCTCAGCACTGGAACACCAGCCAGACAACATAAAAGCACTTTTCCGCATGGGCAAGGTACACGTCGCCCTTGTTCTTTCTCTTTCTCTGTTAGTCCGTGATAGATTGTTTTCTTAAACTTATGTGTTTCCACTCAAGGTACTAGCCTTGCAAGGAGAATACACTGAAGCCATTCAAACTCTGAGGAAGGCGCTGAAGTTGGAACCAAGCAACAAGGTACTTGAGGCCTCTCTCTTCATGTAATTTTTTGATGGAAAAATGTCCGTTCTTTCTTTTGACCAGTAGATGGCGTCATTGGGTAAAATATCAAATCACTGAGTTTGTAGTGCAAGGTCAGGTGGACTGCTGATTCATCATTTCAGAGGATCTGTTTTCATGTTGTTGCTTTAAATAGGTTTGCCCTGCACCCGAGCCATATCTAATACCTAGTCACTGTTCCTGTTCTCCTGCTTATACGTCGGGTAGATGTGGTTCTTTGGCTACACAAGGCCATTTGACAGAACTCCGCTCAGTGCGTGGGCTTCTTGGATTCGCTGTGAGCTGCAGCAGTGTGGTACTCATGCCCAGAATCCCCCACTTGAGTCCTACACCAATCTGTCAAACAGCACATGGCCTGGCCGCCACTTAAGCTTTTTTCATCCAGCACGAGCAGCGTAAATATAATGTACTATTACATTTATGCAATAGTGCATCTTCGGAGGATTGCTGTTTTAATGGGACTGTGTGTAGTTAGGAATCTTTTCACATCTGAAATAAGATGCATGCTGTAGATTGTATGCACTTTGTGTATGTCAATACATAGCTGTCAACCTTGTGTATGTTTACAGTGATGTATTCCTTTTTAAAGTAGTGTGAGATTGGCTGTTTTGATGTTAAATTGAACTTGCCTCTTAGTGCTATAATAATAATGAAGAGTCCTTAAATAACCTCATGTTCTAACAGCAGGAACAGTGGGTGTGCTTCAGTGACAATACCAGAACGCTCCCATTATAATCAATGAGGCGGTCTTAAACAGAAGCAGGCGTCATGGAGTGACAGGATGACGATCTATCTCTCTCTTCTCTAAGCTTTGACCGACATGCTGTCTGCATTTTTTACACTGGTGTCAGCTGTTCACGCCCTCTATCCTCAATTTAAATTGACGAGAAGATTTATTTGTCAGTGGTTTGTTTACTTTTTGACATGATGACACGCAGGCAATACAGTTCCAGTTAAGACTCAGAGTATGGGATGTTTATTTGTTTAGCTTGGTTAATCCTTGCCCTGGGGACAAATTAGGGTTGTGTCATTTTGGTGTGTAGCTGATTGCACAATAGTGGTGCCAACTGCTCAAACAACATGCTGTAAATGTGTCTGCTTCCTCTTAGCCTTTGATAGGAACAGACAAATTGTCAGGATAGAGACTTGCACAGACACTGACACCGACTTTGCATTCCCCACAAATGTCTTTCAGTGTTTCCGCTATATTCATGCGCCGCCGCTGCAGAATTGTGAGCGCCGCTCCTAAAATTTCACACGATCATTAGGATCCTCTGCTCTCCTGTTTCACCGAGTGCAGGGCTCTCCACACACACACACACGGAGGAGAGACAGGTGAAGTGAAGATAACGTTGGCGGTACCAGCAACAAACTGGCTCGGTAATGAACGGCACGCTAACGTGCTGACGAATTCGGTGTTCTTGTGTTTTGAGCTGAGCAAGACCAGAGAATATTCAGTTAAAACAGATTGGTGATGCTGTTATGCCCTCATTCTCTGTGAAGTTTTCTTGAAGTGATGTACTGTAGCCCTGTTGAGTTTTATGTGGAGTAAGCACTATTAAAAAAAATAGCCTTTTAAATGCTGCATTGCTTATCAGCAAGCGGTCATAGGAGGCAGTTTGACCTTGTATGCTCTGATTAATTTGGCATGCAGTTATCACACCAGTCATCATTTTGTTTTAATGAAAACTCAACTGCTGGCTTTTGCTCCTGGTGTTCTTCACCACTGTTTTGGAAGAAGGAAACAACGAAAGTAACAGGCGAACCAGCTTTAAAACTGACATATTTTCTTTCTAAGTAAGTGCTGTGCAGCGGATTTAATTTATGCTGATGTGAAGAGTGGTTCATGAGGATTTTGAAAAGTAACTGTTAAATGTTTAAAGAAACTTTAAAGGGGACATATCATGCTCATGAAATTTTCAGCTTCTTGTATTTTGGGTTTCTACTAGAACATGTTTACATGCTTTAATGTTCAAAAACACATTATTTTTCTCATACTGTCTGTATGAATATACCTGTAGTGTATTCACCTGCATCTTTAAGCCCCCCCCCCTCCTGAAAAAGCCCAGTCTGCTCTGATTGGCTTGCTAGAAAAAATATGGTGCACCTTTGCAAAGGTAATTCTCAAACTGTGGGAGATATATTCTAATGAAAAATGTAGAAGAAGTTCCGCACACTGTAGCTTCCTTTTAAGTGCAATTTATTGGCACATCTTAGTTAGTAATGTTTCGAGCACCAGCTCTTCTTCAGACTCAATAAATCTGCACAGAGATGAGCGTGCATGTGACATAGGAAGGGGAGCCAAATCTGAATGGCTTGTTAAATCAATTTTTTTCTGATCTAGACAGCCCACAAAGAACTGACTGGATTGTTTTAGTTCATAGTTTGTGGGTTGGTAGGCACTCTAAATTCTCAAATGTATGTGCAGAAACACTGAAAAGGTGAGTTTTTCACGATATGTCCCCTTTAAATTTGAGAACAGAATTTGGAGTGGTGGTAGGTGGTTGCCTGGGTCCAGACCTTTGAATCTACCTACACCACCAAGTGTAACGAGTTGGCAATTCTGTCTGATATCAGGCAAGGTAATTGGGTTAAATAAACAATCTGTCGCCCCAAAGCAGTCAACTTAAGGGAAACACTGTAGGAAGACTGTCCTCAAATATTACTATTGAGTGAACATTGTTGTAAACTCTATGTGATGGCATTCTCATTATTCTTTCTGAAGCATAAACATTTTAGTTGTTTCTGAAAGCATTGGTTTGCTTAGTCACTCAGCAGCTTTAAGGGCAGTGAAGTGACTCAGATCTGAGACAACGTTGGAACAATAATTGAGGCCATATCCTGGAATTGTGTGCGGGTTAAATGGAAAGGCTATGTTTGTGATGCAAGCCTGTGATTTCTTGTAAGACAACAAAGAACGGTATCAATATTTTTTTTTCTGGTGTTTAATGAATGCTTCATCCGTCCATCATGATCGAAGAAAAATGATCTTTTGAAAAGCCTTCTTGTAATTTCTCATGCTTAGACCACTTGGTGAGCACTTGTGTCTGTTGATGTAAGGGTATTGTCATCCTGACACATTCCCATTAAAAAGGAAATCAGTCTTAGGTTGTTATACAGTAGCAGGACTTTGCCCCCCTTGTGTTAGGATAGCTGGGATTGGTAGAGTAGAGAGGGGTTTGATTGTCGAACTGGAGCCTGCAGCAACCTATTTGTCTTGTCTCCTCTGTATAGACGATCCACGCAGAGCTCTCCAAGCTGGTGAAGAAGAATTCGGAGCAGCGAGGAGCGGAGCAGGCCATGTATAAGAAGATGCTGGGTAACCCCGCTGGTAGCAGCAGTTCACAGAAACACCGGGCCAAGTCTTCATGGGTGAGAAAACAAACCGTTTTGGGTTAGAATACAGCTTCTGTCCATCATCACATGATGCTCACGCACACTTACATTAGTTATTTTTAAAGTGATATGTATGTAATCATCAAGGGAGCCTTTGTGTGATAATAACCAAGGAGCGTCACTTATGTACCAATATTTGAATACACATGAAGATGTTGCTTTGAGCTTTTGACTGTCATTCTACCTACCTAAAGGGATATTTCGGGTGTTTTGAAGTGGGGTTGTATGAGGTACTTATCCATAGTAGGTGTATTACTTACAGCAGATGACGGCTGGCGTGCCCCCAGCGTCAAGAAACAGACAGGTGTACTGACATCGGAGCAAAGCAAATTTCAGCCACCTAAAAGAACGGCTCACCTAAAAAAAATTTTAAACATTTAAGTGTACGTTATATTTAGAATATTTTCCGACGGCGACCTGATCTGAAAGTGAAACGTATCTATACTGTTTTTGTCATCTGAGCCTGCTGGCTTTGGAAAGAGCATAGATGAGTTTCAGTTCACGGAAAGGAGAAGGAAAGGGCTTTCTGACGGCAAGTTAAAGTGGTGAAAATATTTTAATTATAGCGTACATTTAAACGGATATCAATTTTTTAGGTGAGCCTTTCTTTGAGGTGGCTAAAATTAATTTTTCTGCCGTCCAAAGCACTGTATTGCTTTGCTCGGGTGTCTGTGCTCCTGTCTGTTTCTCCGAACTGGGGTCACGCCGACCGCCATCTACTGTAGGTAATACACTGACTATGGATAAGTACCTCAAACAACCCCACTTCAAAAACACCCAAACTATCTCTTTAACATCCCTCCTATACTCCTTTTTTTTTTTGTTCCCTTTATTTCCCCAGGGTCTCAGCTGGAAATGGCTATTCGGTGCCACTGCAGTAGCCATCGGCGGTGTAGCATTATCCGTTGTCATAGCTGCTAGAAACTGAACCAAGCATGTGATGAGCCTGACCAAGCAGCCCCTGCAACGTGAACCTAAATAACAGAAGCACATCTGGCAGTGCCTTCTGACCTCTGGTCAAACGGGGGTGGAAATGTCAGTTGGTCAGTGGCCTCTTCACCGTCACTCTCCTTTCTCTGCTATGTTTGAGAACTATATGTGACAAATGATAAAAAAAAACATCAATATTTGCATATGGGAACTGTATTTCCAACCTTATAAATGTGTATGCATATCTGTCACGTTGCCAGACACTGTCTTTTTTTTGCTGCCATTGTTTGTGTCTTTGGTAGTTAATGTTGCTTATTTTGAGCATCGAAATGTAAAATAATTTACTGTAGATTCAGATAGGAGCTATTTAAGAATATTTTTCCCATTAAGAATAGCTATTGTGATACGGTTCTATGTTATGCTATAGTTTTAAAACGTCAGATTGTGCAGTTAAATTAATATTTCCTATCCGAGAGAGAATGTGTGATTTGTTTTAGTTATGGTACAATACTTCATGTTGACTAATGCAGATGCTCTTTTATTTGAGGTCCACACGCAAAGCATCTGGCTTGTGTGCTATAGCTTTCACGCCCTTTCTAGAGACTACTCGTACGCTAAGTGGACAGAAAAATAGAAACACCTGTATAATGTAATGCAATACAACAGTCAGCTGTTGTTGCTGAAGTTGTTTGTGTGTTGAATCAGTGCTATGTTTGAGGCTGGAGTTTATGATATTATACTGAAAGGTGTTCCTAAAATTGTATCCACCTCATTTAAATATATGGAGGAGCTAAAGTATAAGAAACACCTCCCAAACAACAGCAGTTAATTAAAATACAACAAACGGCAGCCTCACAAAGTACCATGTAATTGAATCAACGCCTATCTGACACTCAACAGCAACAAACAATAATAACATGAACATCAATGCTGGGGGGTTTCTATATTCTTGGTCATTTGTGTATACAAGGACAGAGAATGGTACCTAGTTTCTCAGTGATGTCGCTATGAACAATTCTGAAGGAGAGCTTATTTTTTATTAAATTTCAGTCGATTATACCTCACTTTTTGATGATTAAGACCAAATGTTGAAGGATGACACTTCAAATACAATGTTGGGTGTGTATTTTTATTTTTTTTTTGTCCCTTACATGTTTTGCCTGTGAAGTTTTCCTTCCATGATGTTGCTTTGGGTGTTTATTCCACTGTTGTTTTTTTTTATAATTTCCTTCTAATGTGTCATCACTGAATCTGTGGCTTCTTCAGAGTATAGATGGTCGGCCTACAGAGCCAAAAGTTGCATAAACTCTTAAGAGTTGGTGACAAACGAAGTGGTCGTGAAAGTTCCCAGCATTCCCTGTATTTAATTTTATATTCATCACAATAAAATTTGTCTGTTATCAAACTACAGTTTCCTTTTTGTATCATGCCACAATATCTGCCAGTGTAAGCATCAGTAACAAATATCCAGTGGTTTTTTTTGTTTTTTTAACTGTTTCCAGTTCCACCAGTGAATACAGGGTGATCTATGGCATTTATGCATTATAAAACTGGCCTTGGAGGATTGAAAAATAAAGGTGCTGATTGGTAATATCTCTTCCAGACAGACATATTCCATTAAAATCCATATTTGTACAGAAACTTTAGGTTGAGCTGCCGTAAAGCGGGACACTGCCTAATGTGGGACACCTAAGCTCCAGTGGGTGTAGGTCTTCCTCAAACAAATAAAAATCAATTAGGCTATTGATATTTAATGTCTTTCTTTTATTCTAACTTTTATTCATTATTCTTTATTTATTTATTATTAGTTATATGTAGTATTATATAGTCTTATTGTTGTTTGATGTTGTTCGATTCTTCATGTAACATCCACACATATGCCTAGGTTTTATAAGAGCAATAACATAAGTGGTAAAATCACTGAACATGGGATTACACAATTAGCCTTGAGTGTTTCCTACATTAATTAAGGTGATTTTTAGACCTTTTAACAGACTTTTCAGGGTCCCACATTAGAAAATCAAGGTTTGTCTGAGAAAACTGAGCATTAGAGTGCTGATATATCTACCATTTCTTTTATGGGTGTGATATCTGCATTTTCTTCTTCTTTTTGGGGGATTTGATCAGGACTCACACAGGAGTGGTACTGGCTTTGGATTTAATGTATTGGCTTTATATCACCCAGAAATCTGAAATGCAAACAAATGTCCCTCATTAGGCTAATTCACCCTATTTAAACAATTATCTTGTTTCAAGACATAAACAATAGATATACTTGCACGTTTACAGCTGGGCATTCCCAACTTCTCTGGATTTTCCCCAAGCTGGTATTTTGTTATGTTTTTTTTTTTTTCAGACGTTGACGTTTCGCTGACGTCATCAGATGACCTATCGTTTCCCACTTCCTATGCGTCACTGATGTCAATGCCCATTCTTAAAAGCTGTGAACAAATGTATATTTTTGTCACCCGTTAATAACATATAATTACAAAAAGGTAAGAATAAAAATAAATACAAATAATTATTAAGGCGCTGTCTCTGTATTAGTAGTAAAAGTTGTTGATTATTAGTTAACAATAGTTCATTTTCATTATTTTTTTTCATTTCAAAATGTATTTCGAACATGTAGAATACAAAAAAAAATAAAATAAAGAAAAAGAATGATCATACCAACAAGTGGACAGCCAGAAACAAGTAGTATTTACATACAATGAAAAGCGTAAAAAAATAAATTGGAGAAGTATAAACTTATTTAATTCCACCCCTTCTCTCCATAACTCAACTATTAATTATCAACCAGCTTCTTATTGAGCCATACATATACTCTAATTAAATGTTCCTAAATTTGTCTATAATTATAATTATTATTTATAATTATTCTAACTATAATTATTACCTTTAATCTGTGTCATACAGAAATATAAATTAATTACTGATATAATTATCCTTATCAAAATATAAATTTGTTGTCAATCCAGAATACCAATTCATTACTTATAATATAACTTAATCACTATACCAAGAGCCTTTAACATTGCTTTATAATAGCAAAATTATAAAAATGAATTGCTTTATAATTGAAAAATACATGTTATCAAGAGCTTGTTATCCTTAGAACATTTTAAAAGGAAATTATCATCACATTTAATTAATGATGTCTAATTATCTTTTGATATGTTTAGATATATTTTCTTTTCTTCTGTACTGTTTTTTTTTTTATGTATTTCATTGTTTTTATTGGATTGTTTTCCACTGTTTGGTTTGGTTTTTCTGCCCATTTTGTGTATTTCTTGTTGTTGTTTAATTTTTGTTGTATTTTTAAAATCATGTTAGTTTAGATCTTTCTTCCTTTTTTGTTATTGTTTTTTTTTTCTACTGGGGTTATGTGGTTCCTTTGTATAAGCCTGTGGCTTCATGACTTCTCCTGACACATTTCTTGTTTTTTTTTCATTGACTGGATTTTGTGCAGTTTTATATATATATATTATATACATATATATTACTATATTTTATATTGTCCTACCGTTTTACCACTTCTATTATTATTGATATGTTCTGTTTTACCAGTTACCATATTTGTTTTACTCTATCTGCTTTTATTGTCTGATGTTCTGTTTTAACAGTTACCATATATTTTACTTTATTTATCTGCTTTTATTGTCTTATGAAGCACTTTGTAACATCTGTTTTGAGAAGTGCTATATAAATAAATGTATTATTATTATTATTATTAGTATTATTATTAGTATTATTATTATATATGTGCAAATAAATAAATAATAATATGTATGCTGAAGTGTAAATAGTTATATTACACATGTGACTATATAGGGTGATATTCAGTGTGACTTCATGTTTTGCTTTTCAACATGTTGTCCATTTATCTGTTTTTATGTTTTTTTATTTAGTTTTATTTTTTTATTATTCCAATTCATGACTTATAATATAACTTAATCACAATACCAAGAGCCTTTATTAATACTGCTTTATAATAATATGTATGCTGAAGTGTAAATAGTTCTATTACACATGTGACTATATAGGGTGATATTCAGTGTGACTTCATCACCGGCAGTAACCGGGCTCGTTGAATATTCATTGAAAAGCAGAAGCAGCACCGGAGGAGTTTCTCTACTCGGTTTACGACAGAGAGAGAGAGAGAGCGAGAGAGAGACAGAGAGACAGAGAGACAGACAGAGCGAGAGAGAGAGAGCGAGAGAGAGAGAGACAGACAGACAGAGAGAGAGAGAGAGAGAGAGTGCGTCCGTGCGCGTGGTGGTGGTGGGAACGGTAGCAAGATGGCGGCGCTGAAGGAGGAGCAGTGCTACGGACTGTCCTGTGGAAGAGTGAGCAACGGCAGCAATGTCTCCGTCTTTCACGTTAAACTCACTGACAGCGCACTGCGGGCGTTCGAGGGCTACCAGGGCGGCAAGGTAAACGGACATTGTCGGTTACACGGTGACATTTTTGTTGGTTTTTGTTGAAGAAGTGTGTGTGTCCGGTGGAAGGCTTGTGACAGACAGTGAGGTCAGTCGTCCTCTCACTCTGTCTGCTAACGGCTGGTTAACGGCTGACTAACGGCTGGTTAACGGCTGGCCAACGGCTGGTTAACGGCTGGCTAACGGCTGGTTAACGGCTCTCTAACGGATGGTTAACGGTCAATAGTATCTCTCCTGGTGTTGGTTAGCTTGTTTTGTAGCTATACACCCCCAAAGACCCGACTGTTGAACACCGTCTACTCGGTCATCATTTGTCAAAGCTCTCTGCTCGCCACTGTACTTGTAGTTTATTTCATTGAATGTTTGTTGTAGTTGGAGCAACAGCTTTAACTTGTTGTTAACTTGCCTCACCATCACAAAATGGCTCATTTCAACTGAACCAACTTCTGCTGCGTGTACAAGATGTTTCCAGAAAGTTTATCAAGCTGTCAAAAAAAAAATCTGCTAAAATAAACTAGTAAACTTAACTAGTAAACTAACCTACTAAACCAGTAAGCTAAACTACTAAACCAGTAAGCTAAACTACTAAACCAGTAAGCTAAACTAGTATACTAACCTACTAAACTAGTAAGCTAATCTACTAAACTAGTAAGCTAAACTAGTATACTAACCTACTAAACTAGTATACTAACCTACTAAACCAGTAAGCTAAACTAGTATACTAACCTACTAAACTAGTATACTAACCTACTAAACCAGTAAGCTAAACTAGTATACTAACCTACTAAACCAGTAAGCTAAACTAGTAAACTAACCTACTAAACTAGTAAGCTAACCTACTAAACCAGTAAGCTAAACTAGTATACTAACCTACTAAACTAGTATACTAACCTACTAAACCAGTAAGCTAAACTAGTATACTAACCTACTAAACTAGTAAGCTAACCTACTAAACTAGTAAGCTAAACTAGTAAGCTAATCTAGTAAGCTAAACTTGTAAACTAACCTACTAAACTAGTAAGCCAAACTAGTAAGCTAAACTAGTAAGCTTAACTAGTAAGCTAAGCTAGTAAGCTAAATTAGTAAGCTAGTAAGACAAACTAGTAAACTAACCTACTAAACCAGTAAGCTAAACTAGTATACTAACCTACTAAACTAGTAAGCTAATCTAGTAAACTAACCTGCCAAACTAGTAAACTAGTAAGCTAAACTAGTAAGCTAAGCTAGTAAGCTAGTAAGCCAAACTAGTAAACTAGTAAGCTAAACTAGTAAGCTAAGCTAGTAAGCTAGTAAGACAAACTAGTAAACTAACCTACTAAACCAGTAAGCTAAACTAGTATACTAACCTACTAAACTAGTAAGCTAATCTAGTAAGCTAAACTAGTAAGCTAAACTAGTAAGCTAAGCTAGTAAGCCAAACTAGTAAGCTAAACTAGTAAGCTAAGCTAGTAAGCCAAACTAGTAAGCTAGTAAGCCAAACTAGTAAACTAACCTACTAAACTAGTAAGCTAACCTAGTAAGCTAAACTAGCCAGCAGCTGCCCACACACATATAACAGCTAGCTAATGTTACCCTTGGATATATATGTATATGTATATGTATATGTATATGTATATGTATATGTGTATATATATATATATATATATATAAAAATATAAAAGCCCTGTTTTTGGTTGTTCAGTCAAAGAAAGCCTTGGATGAGTATCTAATGACAACACGGTGAGTAATAATTTGGAAAAGTACCCAGTATTTCACATGAAAGATGGCCATCTCCTCTCCTCTCTCCCCAACCCCCTCACTGCCATTAAAGGCTTCACTTGACAGCTTTAGAAAGTGCATCAAAGTTGGTGGTTTCAATACATTTTCTTGTCAGTAGTTAGTTTTTAAATGAGTTTGATTTAGAGGTTTGGTTTCTGTGAAATGGCTCTGCTGTTGCTTCTTGTGTGGAGAGAGTCTAGGAGTCTGATGTTGGCCATCTAACGTTTCAGCTTCTATAAATATTTGACAGGGAAAAAAGCTGGCAAGCCAGGAGGGAAAGGGCCTTATCTCCAGCTTCAGTGGCTGTGTGTACAGCACAGGACAGGACAGCAGCTGATAAAAGTCAGAACAATAAAAATTGTGGCAGGTAATAATTGGTGACTACTAGTTGTTTGGAACAGTTTGTTTGTTAAACCTGAAGAAGATAATAGGGCGACTCTTTATTAAGTAATTATTAAAATTAAATAATTGTAGCAGTAGTTACACTGGCAAAGATTTTAATCTCTGCAAGTTTTTTAAAGTGCCTTTTGTTCTTTAGTGATGTAGTTGGTTGGGTTGCAGCATGTTTGCAATAAAAAGCATTTGATGTGTTTTGTGCTTTTGAAATACCCAATGAAAAGAGGATGCTTTTTTTTTGTCTGAAGCATGCATCCAGGAATATTTGCACTGCTGCGTCCAACTTGCATTGATTCAGGATAGATTTCTCTCTTTTTGGCTAGTCCTCCAAACTTGGCCTTGATTAAAGCTGCAGTGGGTAGAATTGGAGCAAATATGATTTTTTTTAAAAGTTATTTTTAGAACTACTTTTATCACTATATCCTGACAGTAGTGCACGAGACGGGTAATTTGAAAAAATCATGTGCCTCTGTGTCCTCCGGTGCTCCTAATGGCATCGGGAAGATTTCACAGACCGGAGGAAAACAACCAATCGGAGCCGACCTGGAGCCTTGCCGTCTCTGAGAAGCTGTCAATCACTCGCGAACTCCGATCAAACTGTCAAACTAGGCAGCGCTGATGAAATGTTAATCAATATTCTGTTACTGTAATGCCTATTTCTTGCTTAAAATGTTTTCAGAAACATATTTTAGTGTACTGTTCAGCTGTAAATTGAGAAAGTTAGCTCCGGCTGGTGGACAAACTTTCTCATTTCACAGCTAAACAGTACACTACAATAGGTTTTATACTAGAAATAGGCATTACAGTAACAGAATATTGATTCATATTTGATCAGCGCTGCCTAGTTTGACCGGTTGATCGGAGTTTGCCAGTGATTGACAGCTACCTCTGTTGAATGAACATCCAATAGGGACGCTCTCTCTCTGAAATGACCTGTGATTGGTCAAAGTCTCCCGTCTATTATGTTACTGTAATGCCTATTTCTCGCCTCAATTGAAATATCTTGTAGTATACTGTTTGGCTGTAACAGTTTGTGACCTGGCAGCCTTGTTGAGATTAGTTGAGGAAATACCAAGCACCTCCCGCCAGCGGGAGCAAACTTTCTCATTTTACAGCTAAACAGTACACTACAAGATGCTTCTGAATATGTTTAACGCGAGAAATAGACGTTACAGTAACTGCGCTGCCTAGTTTGATCGGAGTTCACGAATGATTGACAACCTCTCTCTCTCTCTCTCTCTCTCTATCACTCTCTCTCTCTCTCTCTCTCTCTCAAATGACCTGTGATTGGCCAAAGTCTACCTAAAAGGGTATTATGGAATTTTTGCCCAATGATGCCAAAAATATTCTGCCCAGGTTTAAGTTGTGATTTTTGATAAACTGTTAAGCTTCTTTGAAATATCAGATGAAGAGGACTTTTTTTTTTCTTTCTCTTAAGCATGCAACCAGGGATATTTGTACTGCTGCATCCAACTTGCATTGCTGATGATTCAGGATAGCTTTCTCTCTTTTTGGCGAGTACCCCAAACTTGGCCTTGATTAATGTGTCCTTGCACAAACTGGATATTTCTTATGCAAACTATCTATCAGCTTCCAGGGCTAATGTCAGGTAAAATTGGATTCTTGTTTTGAATAAAACATGGAAAAGCAGATACATCCAAAAGCTTTTCTACCACTGCCTTTCATTTATCGTGGTTGGGATCCAGAATAAGTTATTTTGGAGGCATTACGATACATGTGTGATTGTTTCAAGCATCTTGGGCTCAATGGAGTTGTTATTGGCAGGGCTTTCCTTGAAGAGCAGAACGCTGCCCCAGTTTTTAAGCACCATTGTTCCACATCCACAAAGGCAATTTTATATTCAAGATATGTTAAACAGGAATTCTGTCTGCTGGGCTTTTTATTGGTGGAGTTGGCTTAATACATGAATGATGAAAGAGGCAAGTTGGAATCATGTTTTACAGTTTGATACACCTTTATTGACAATTGCCTCTTGTACAGACTTGCAGACTCGCTACCCACTAAAGCTGTGTTGCTCACTGTATGCTTACTTGCCGTTTCACCTGTTCCCTGTCATTTGAGTTAAAACCCTTACTCACACTTTGACCAGATCTTTTGAGTAAACAAATGTTTGCATTATATTGCTGTGTGGGTGCTTGGTTCGTGGTGAAGGTTCAGTTCAGAGCAGTATTTTTTTGAGAAGTTGCACCTTAGCTGCCACGAGTGTTCGCATCACATTTGGCTGTTTGTGAGGGTTTGTGGTAATCAGTGTGGGAGATGGGATCTCAAATTTGATGCTTTTGATTGGGTCTATTTTAGTAAGCTTTATGCATTGAAACAGACATGTTATTGACGTATGACAATACAGTGTAGTTTCTCTTTTATCAGACACAAATGAGGACCACACAGGCACATACGCGCTGTTAGCGTGACTGTTGACAGTTTTTGTTTCAGCCCACTCACCGTATTTTCACACGATCACAGATGATGAGCATACATCAAACCGCCCATCTGACACACTGTAATCATGCACAGGTGTGCTGCATGTGTGTATGTTACATTAAATACAAACAGGAGACTCCTCAGTCACACGGACTGAGCGCTGCATATTTAACAGTAACGTATTGAAATTCAAAGACAATTAAAGCCCAACAATACGACCACAGAGCAGTGCAAATATATTAAGCCCCTCAAATAACACAGACCACATGTGCACAAAGTCAGATTAGGAAAAAATATCTTCTTAAGGCTGTCAATCGATTCAAATATTAATTGCATATTTTTAATCTGTTCAAAATGTACCTTAAAGGGAGATTGTCAACATTGGAGTGGGCAGATATGCTTGCTTTATGCAAATGTATGTATAAATGTGTTATTTTAAATCAATTAACAACACAAAACAATGACAATTATTGTCCAGAAACCCTCACAGGTACTGCATTTAGCATAAAAAATATGCTCAAATCATAACATGTCTCAAACTCAAGCCCAACAGGCAACAACAGCTGTCAGTATGTTGACTTGACAATGACTTTCCTAAAACTGCATGTGATTATCATAAAGTGGGCATGTCTGTAAAGGGGAGACTCGTGGGTACCCATATAACCCATTTTCATTCACATATCTTGAGGTCAGAGGTCAAGGGACCTCTTTGAAAATGGCCATGCTAGTTTATCCTCGCCAGAATTTAGCATAAGTTTGGAGCGTTATTTAGCCTCCTTCGCAACAAGCTAGCATGACATGGTTGGTACCAATGAATTCCTCAGGTTTTGTAGTTTCATATGATACCAGGATCTTCACTCTAGCTTTAAAACTGCTTCAACCTAAAAATCACAAGATGCGTTAGAGAAATTAGTGGCATTAAAACAAATTTGCGTTAACTTTGACAGCCCTACTTCTTATGTTTGCACTGAAAAATGTGGTCAGATGGTTATCAGGTTTGTTACATGATGGATTAACATGTTTAATGTTTTTCTCGGTTTTAACATTAGGTCAGGAAATATATACCCTAACCAAATAAAAAGAAACAAACGGGCTCGGTGGGAGAAATTCAAGCTATATGCATTAATGTTCTGTTACTTACCAACTTAGATCTGGCGAGAGTCAGCTGGTTGCTAACCACTGTAGGGGTTGAAATGTAATTTAATAAAATTAAGGGCTAGTATCACACACGACACCACCCTAAACTTGAGCTTATATTGATTTCAGTACGTCTTTAAGGGGAGCTGAGCCCATCTGGCTTCCTCATAATTCAAACACTGGCTAGCGCCCAACAGCAGCGGTAAACTGGGAAGTCGGTAAAGGAAGAGGAAGAGAGGTCCAGAATGACACACGCCTTTCAATGTAAAAGTTGTGGTGTGGTCAAGGATGTAATTAGATAAAGCGTGTAATGTTTATGACCCCAATTTTGCTACTGTTTGACTGGAAAATGTGTAAACTCTGGCAGGTATCTGCTTTTATAAGGAAGCTAAAATCCAGGCCAGTATAGAGAGCCAAAATCCCTTCCCAAGGGACCTTATTTCGGAAAATATATGTACGGTAGTCAACGGTGAGAGACAAATATTTTTTTTTATCCCTTTTCAATTGCGTCATGAATCCCACATGATGTTTGTCAATTTGAAAGATAATATTGCAAGTTAAGAAAGTCAGTTTGTCGTAGTATCATTTAGTTTTGTGTGAGACCGCTCAGTGAACTACATCTCTCGTCTCGCACAATGTACGTCACCAACATTAGCTAGCTAGCTAAACTAGGTAAGACCACGCTCAAATGAAACGTTATCTTACCTGATGTGTTTCATCCAGCGACTCCTGGTCTTTTTATCAGCTGGGAAGCAAAAGAATTAGGGAGACACGATGTTTGTGTGAGTATATCCCAGTACAAAACACAGAAGTACCCTAGCTTCAGCGAGAGAGACGTCACTTACACGACTCTTGACTTGCAAAATTATGTTTTAAATTGACAAACATTATATGTTTGATTCTATATAGGACGGAACCTGCCAAAATTAAAAATAAATTAATAAATAAATAAATCACTCGATAAATAAATAAATATATCATTAAATGTAGCAAAGATAATATTAAAAAGAAATGTAGCCATTCATTAATTGATAGAATGTGGGATTAATTGATTTTTCTGTTTAAATTTGCTTCTTTATTGATTTATCTTTGTATTAATTCCCTTATATATTTACTCTTCTGTTTATTTTTCCCTTTTATTTGTTCATGTATTTATTTTTATTAATTAAAAAAAAAAAAATTGCATTATTTATGCATTTATTTATTCCTTTTTTTTTATTTTGGCAGGTTCCATCCTCCATTTGATTCATGGTGCAATTCAAACGGTATCAAAGAATTATTTGTCTCTCTCCGTTGACTACCGTTCATGTTTTTCCAAAAAAAGGTCCCCTGGTGGTCCACTGGAAGGGGCGGGACTTCGCATCTCTATATAGTAAAATTGCATTGATAAATCATACACCTTTGTTGGTAACAAACACGTATATAACCCTCAACTGTGTCATTGTGAAGTCACATTCCTCTACATAGTAGAACAAGACGCTAAGCAAATGCTAAATGTTGGCCCATGCAAATATAATTCGGTTAAGCTTTCCAATAGTCACTGTTACTGTACTAAGAATCTTGTGAGTATATCTTATTGCATTTTTGTAAGTACATTGTGCAACAGCAGTCATGAAGAAGCAGCAGTTCAGTGTATTGAGTGCTTCCTGCATGAGACGTGACTGTCAGCTGGTTCCTCCGTTGGAGCGTCTGAGGACAGAGTGAACTAGAGCTCCTGCTGCGGGACTGGCAGCCCAGAGACTCACTTTGTACTGGCTGTGACATCAGCAAGGAAATGAGTAAGGCTACTTGAGCGTCATCCAGCTGAATGTTACAGATAAAAGTTTATAATTATGTCTGGGGATGTATCGGAAAAACGCTGTGTTTTAACAGTTTGATTCAGTAGTACTCAGAGTTTTCATTTCCTTTTATTGTGTTTCAAAATGATCAGCCCACAGAAATAAAAGCTTAAGCATTTAACTAAAATATTAAGCTCAAATATAAAATGAACATTCACAGGCAGTCAAGGAAAGCTTGCATATGACGTGACAAATCTTGTGTGCTGGCACTGCGGTGAGAGATGATTAGTCCCATTTGAATGTTAAAACCTTTTGTTGGCCAAAGTGACATCTTTCATCTTGTGATGTGGTGATGGATCTGTGATTATAAACTGGGAGTATGAATTTTACGTTCTTAAGGAGGTGCATCACAAAAGTGGCACCCATCTTGTGGTTGGCAATTTAATCTGTGTTGCATTTAAATTTTAAAACCTGTAATGAATATAATGATACAGTTTATGATGCAGCCTTCCATCCAGCGCTTTTAACAATCAGCTGTCAAATTAAAACCTGATTGTTTGGTCACAGACAAGATACCTGCTGTGATAGGTATACCAGGTAAACAATGCTACAATAAACAAGCCCTATCTTCGAAAAATTGCATTCCCATACAACAAAAACTGCATTGTGAGTTACGTTTCGAAGGAAGCGTATTTTGTCACGGATTACGTTTGTGTTGGACGTGTCACAAATATGTTTGCAATAGGCCTGTCAAAGTTAATGTCGTAATAACACGATAAATTTGTTTTAACGCCGCTAATCTCTTTAACGCATTAACGCAATCAATCTTTCGGAAGTTAGTGGGCTCATTTTTAAAGCTAGAGTGAAGACACTGCTATCATATGAAACTATAAAACCTAAGGAATCCATTCGTACTGACCATGTCATACTAGCTTGTCGCAAAGGAGGCTAAATAATGCTGCAAACTTAAGCTACATTTTGGCGAGGAAAAACTGACATGGACATATTCAAAGGGGTCCCTTGACCTCTGACCTCAAGATATGTGAATGTAAATGGGTTCTATGGGTACCCACGAGTCTCCCCTTTACAGACATGCCCACTTTATGATAATCACATGCAGTTTGGGGCAAGTCATAGTCAAGTCAGCACACTGACACACTGACAGCTGTTGTTGCCTGTTCGCCATGTTATGATTTGAGCATATTTTGTATGCTAAATGCAGTACCTGTGAGGGTTTCTGGACAATATTTGTCATTGTTTTGTGTTGTTAATTGATTTCCGATTATAAATATATACATTTCCATAAAGCAAGCATATAGCCCACTCCCATGTTGATAAGAGTATTAAATACTTGACAAATCAGCCGTTAAGGTACAATTTGAACAGATAAAAAACATGCGGTTAATTTGCGATTTATCGCAATTAACTATGGACAACCATGCGATTAATCGGGATTAAATATTTTTATCTATTGACAGCCCTAGTATTTTGTTACGGATTACGTTTGTTTTTGAAAAATGCGTTTGTAATGATAGTCTGTATGGGGAGCAGGTAGGGGTGGTGGATGGGTCAAACAAACACAGGACTTCCACCCAGGAGGCCGCTGTTTGTGTCCCATGTGAAACTTACGTCCGTAGCTTAATAACGTAATAAACAGTCATTTTAAGCTAAACCAGAATGTTTTCTTACAAAACCTAAAAAGTAGTTTTGTTGTGTTTTTGTTTTGTTTCAATTTACAACTTCAACCACATATTTAAAACTGTGAAATCCGAGAGAAAATATGTTTCCCTCGAAACATAATTGAGAATGCAGTTTAGTTGTATGGGAACGTAATTTTGAAGGAGACATGGTTGAAATAAACATGTCACACCTGTCAAATTATGGCAGGACAACGCCAAAATGGAGAATGGTTGATTTGCTAAAAATTGTTCTCCGGAAACTCATTTGTGTTTACGTGAATGAGATGTGAAATAGTTTGTTTGGCTTTGAACGGAGTCTCTACGAGGGGGATATCCTCAATATAAGCTTTTCACCTTGTCACCACAGAAAGGGGGCCTGTTTATATTCTTATAAGTGGATCTTCTGATTTCTCAGCTTGCACTTTGGTTTCTTCACCATGTAATACCTTTTTGATTACTGGAATTTGTCTGTTTTCATGGATGAAACAATGTCACCCTCTCCATAATAACAGATTATGTAAAAGTCAGATGCAAGAGGTTTTTTTGTGCAGATAAAGATCAATCCTCAGTTAAGTACTTGTGTTGACGGGCTATAGGCTTCACTATGGAGGTCAGTTTACACCAAGTCAGTTTTGTTCTTGCGCTTGGCTGCAATCTACCTCCTGTCTGGACCCCTATGGGAATGGTATGGGAAGTAATGGAGACTGGGTGGGGATTTTGTTGCTTGGCGCTGGTCAGCCTGTGCCAGTGCTATGGTTATTTAAGGAATGCTGACTTCCCAGTTTCAGCAGATCACGGGACGCTGCAAGAGGTGACCATTACCACTAAGGCCAAATATGACTCTAAATGTCATGGTGTTTGTCTGACCTGTGGCAGAGTCGCCACAAGTGACCATGTCAACCTGGTGTCCCTGCACACAGAGCAGAATCCCTGACCTGCTATGTCAGTGCAAAGAAGTGCTTGGCAATATATCAATACTATATGGATATCGTGATAGGAGACTAGATATCGTCTTTGATTTGGATATCGTAAATTGTCATTTTCTCGACTTACCAGACTGTTCTAGTTGTTCTATTATTTCCCTATACCCACTTTGTCATTACATCCACATTGCTGATGATTATTTATCAAAAATATCATTGTGTAAATATCAGGGCTGTCAATTGATTAAAATATTTAATCACGATTAATCACACATTTATCTGTTCAAAATGAACCTTAAAGGGAGATTTGTCAAGTATTTAATACTCTTATCAACATGGGACTGGACAAATATGCTTGCTTTATGCAAATGTATGTATATATTTATTATTGGAAATTAATTAACAACACATAACAATGACAAATATTGTCCAGAAACCCTCACAGGTACTGCATTTAGCATAAAAATATGCTCAAATAATAACATGGCAAACTCAAGCCCAACAGGCAACAACAGCCAGTGTGTCAGTGTGCTGACTTGTCTATGACTTGCCCCACACTGCATGCGATTATCATAAAGTGGGCATTTCTGTAAAGGGGAGACTCGTGGGTACCCATTGTACCCATTTTCATTCACATATCTTGAGGTCAGAGGTCAAGGAACCCCTTAGAAAATGGCCATACCTTACAAGTATAACATTTTGACTGGAGCCAGAGGAACAAGTTATTTATGCACATATTATTGTATGCATGCATATGGCCTTCATCACTCTGAGGATGTTATATCACTCAGAAGGGAAGTAACAATAATGAATAAATGCCCAGACTTAATTTCTAAAAGGTTGCTTGAACCTTGAAGGAATCTCTGCTAAGTCGACGCAGGCTTCTCTGTATTTGAAAAGGCTTGATTATGAAAGGAGATTCCTCATTTATCAATCTCTCTTTGTGTGTTTATCTTTGTTACTGTTGTCAGACACTTCCTTTTTACGTGGTAATCGCTTTAAGGAAACTAAATTTCCCCAGACTATAAGACCAGACGACAAACCATATGCCTATAAATGGCAGATATACAGTATATAGGCATCTGTAGAACTTTGCATATATACTGTATATCTGTAATTTATAGGCATATAAACAGTATATAGGCATCTGTAAAACTTTGCATAATTTAGTAGGAAAGCTTGATAGAAGCATGGCAAGCTGCAAAAAAGGCAAAGTCTAAAATACTAAAGCACTAAAATATTCAGGTAGCAGCACTGAGGTAATGAGCCAGAGACACCATTGACTCTCTGTGGGAGCCTAATTACCCGTCTTCACCTGAAGCCAGTGCTAACACCAGTAGAAATGGTCTTCTCTGCTTGGCTTTTATGCAGCTCTTTACCATGAAAATCGATGTACTTGATGCAATTTTTTTTTTTTATAAAAGCATAGAAGCAAGGTATTTTTTAATCAACACTGGCCTGCTGAGAAGATTATTCTGAGTCGATTTTCATTTTGCAATACCAGGAAATGAGTCTCCAAAAAAAATGTTTTCACGGTCATTAAAATGTGAAGCAGACTTTTCAATGTAGTCTTCGTCTATTACACATAACGTCATTGATTTATACCAAAACATTCATGTCTTGCCATCACTGGGAGAGCTACAGAAGACATAAAAAGGCACTTTTTGTAACGCATTACAGTATATTCCATCAAAGCTTCAATCATGTTAATGGCTGTTTAAGATTTATCTTAGGTCCGGTAAAGCTAAGTTCACACTACACTACACAGTTTGCTGTCTTGTAATTGTGAGTATTTAAGTCATTGTGTGTTTCAACACTACATGACAGACCAGCAACAAGAGTTCACACACTACAAGATCTTTACCCAGTGAGTTTAAGTCAAGTTTAAGATTTTGAGAAGTTTATAACAACTTTAAGATTTGTGAAATAATCTTGAAGCTTGAGGCTTTTTGATTGCTCTCTTTTCAAGTCTGCTATGAATGTCTGTCGAGTCATCACTTTCACATCACTCTTTGTCAAGGAACCAGATTACTTGAAGAAGACAGCTGTTCAAAGAACTTTTAGTAAAATCTAAATGTTTTTTTTAAGTAGGGGGCGGGGAGGTGAGGAAGTGATGCTCACTGCAGTTTTCTGCTGAATGTCTCTTTTGTAATGAGGCTGGTCTACATTGATCCCACGTTGACGCAGTACACTCAACTTTTATTCTTTTTTGTGTGTTGGAGTTTGTGGTAAAGAGAAGTTCAGTAGTGACACATCCAAGTGAAAGTATAATGCTATGTTCCCTCTAAACTGAGCTCTCCAGGGTGGATCAATCTGAAAACAATGGTCTCATGTTGCAGTTTGTACAAAGCTGTTACAGAACAGTGACGTGTGCCTTCGAAGGTGTCGTGTAGCACAAATGTGAACAAGCAAAACTTTTCCTTTTAAATTATGGATGGAAAACTTTTTTGACAGTCAAATTAAAATAAAGTTCAGATAGTGTAGTGCGTGTGTGTGTATAGTAAGTGTGTCAAACTCTACCTGTAAAAGTTCCAGCAGTAAAGAGCCAGTTACAGTAAATACACAAATAAGTAGGTCCGATTAAGCCTATGTGCTAGTGTGTTGCTTCACTGACACTCTTCTGTCAAAGATATTTAAAGGAGTGGACTACCAAGTTTTACACACAGAACGTACTCGGTATTGAGAGTGGGGACACCCAGTACCATTTTAGCCTTGCAGAGTGCATGGCACAAAGTGCTCTTTCCACCTCTGAAATCCTAGACAGGTGGAACATCAGATCAGTGTGACAGTGATGCAACTAAACACCTGACAATTTGGGTGCCGCAGCCATACCCATAGGGATTTAGACATGGCTATTCCTGTGTGCATCTACTACAAAACAAAGAAATCCTTTGGTTGTGCAACCTGAGAGACAGAGTAAAGCGTTACACTTGTGCGTGTGTGGATATAATTAGTGTTAACCTGGTCTATATAAGTCTGTATTAAGATGCTGGTAATTTTCCATGAATTACGCCCAGTTTCTTGTATAAACAAACTTCTATTTTGTATATTTTGCATTTTAAAACACGTATACCCTTGTTGTCTTGCAATGTGTAGAGCCTTGGGCTAGGTTTCACTTAGGTTTCAAGGAGATTATGGTGTAGCTGGCAAACGCTATACCCAATAAAACTTGATAGACATAAGCCAGTTTTGATAGTAAATTATCAACATCTGTTGGCCAAGGAGGTTTACTAGCTCAATCCAGTCTTTACTTGCATATTCTCAGTTCTCAGAAGAATATATTGGAAAACGTTTTGGCAAAACAATCTGAGCATGTCAAGGACTTCTTGTCAAAGAAATAGATTAAACTTCATCTGCTGAGGAAGATTGTGTAACGCAATCAAAAGAACTGCTAATAAATGGACATTGTGTTGAGATTGTTTTGCCAGTAACTGTTTCCGAGGTCAAGAGTGAACTTTGAATCTAAAGTTTAGAAACCTGATTTGAAACCTTTTTCTACATAAAGTAGCCGTGGTGTCTCAGACCCTGACTACATTACTGGTGAAATGTTAGATATTATTTGAGGTGGTTATTTCATGGATGTATAAAGAGAACTGGATACAGCGTTGGAGGCGGGCTCCCGTTCATTCCTATGAGAGTAGCTCAGTGGCGCGTGAAGCCAAAATGGCTCGACTGCCGAGTAATAAAGAACCCGGATCTTCCGGTGATCTTCCACATCTAAAGGGCGCATAGAGCAAGCAAGATTTTTGATAAATAATCATCATTAATCAGGGCTCTAGACTAACTTTTCCACTGGTAGCACTGGTGCTACCAACTTTCTCAGTTGGTCGCACAAGCACATGATTTGGTCGCACCCTTTTTTTTTGGGTTACAGCATGGTATTAATGAATGACCTTGCATGCTAATAAATAGTTGTCTTAATTTACATACCCCAGTGAAACATTGACAATGCCTCGAAACTTGATATTTGCAAAATATTTTAACCAACAAGTTTAGAGTTACCTGCAACGGACGGACCACATTGCCTACAATAAACACACAGCATAGTGTTCCCCTCGTACCGTAACCACGGGTACTGTGTTAGCCATTGTGGCTGAAAGTGGTACTTCTTTTTCTTCACCTGTCAGCCAGTCTCTCCGTGCCTGTTGCACATTCATCATCGGTGGTGTCTGAGTCGGCACCTCTGTTAGACTCTCCCTCACCACCAGCTTCCTCCTCTCTCCTCATTTGTTTTTTTTAAATAATCAGCGATAGACCCCTTCATTTTGGGGAACAGCAAAACTTTGGCGCCCTGCAGTGTGTGATGTGAGGGTACGGTAGCCTACACAGTACTGTACTTTGTTATTGACATCTGTAGTGGTTATTTGCATAAAAACAATTATTAATTGTGATTATTTAAATATAACATTTATAATAAGGTCATAGTTCCCTTTCTATTATCTATTTTATATTACTGTGAAGAAAAAATGCATTTGGTCGAAAAACAAGATTTTGCATAGGGCCTCCAAAAAGTTTGGGACCGGCCCTGCTAGCTGCGCTCTGAAGTTGGAGGAGCTGATGGAGATGCTGCTGTCATGAGGAGAGATGCAGCATGTTTGTACGGACTAAATTCATTCATTGCAGCCTTATTACCTATAGAGGACGAAGAGAGGAGTAAGTCAGTAAATAAGTGGTTAACATCAGTAACATGAGTTGAGCTGTTGCAGAGTTTTGACTCCTCGTTAACGTAACATTATCATCAGCTCACTCACTGTAAATACAAACGTCGGCTACCGGCTCCTTAGCGAGCGTTAACTGGTAACGTTACCGTTAACATCCAACAGTCTAACGTTAGTTAACTGGTAACGTTAATATTAGAAAGTTTAACTTATTGACTTGGTCCCCGCTGCAGCTGTCCTCACATCACAGGCCGGCGGTATATGTTGTGTGTGTGAATGTGTACATGCGGGACGGATCGGCCGAATACACTGTGTATGCGTGTTTACGTTGTCATGGAGGTTTAATAATAACGGCGCGCTACACAAAACGTGCAGTCATTTTCATCATCGAAGGTTTCCACAGAACAGAAGAGAGTGCAGGAGAGGAGAGAGAGGCTGCGCCAGTGAGGAACAAAAAGCACTGCTTTCATCTGCAATATCCAACGCTCTTACCGAGTTACCGAAATAGTAATGATCATGCACTCGCACAATGCGACTAGGTAAAAATTTTACTCGCACACCCCCAAAAAAAGGACGCATATGCAATCATTTTGGTCGCAGTCTAGAGCCCTGTTAATGTGCACATAATGACTAAGTGTAAAAGACAAATAATAGGACAGCTAGAACAGTCTGGTAAGTTCGTAAAATTCACTTTATTGTAATGTAGCCTTTAAATCTAGGAAAAAGACAACACTTATGCCATATATCAATATTCCGATATCCATCATCTAAGACAATATCTAGTTTCATATCACGATTAGAGATGCACCAATCCAACTTTTCCAGTCCCGATAGCGATACCTGGGCTTTGGGTATCAGACGAACTGATTACCGCTCCGATACCAGTGTTTAATTAATAAGCTGTATGCCTCACTGTGTGCAAGTGACTGGTATAATTTTTTTTGTGTAAGACAACATCAGGCTTGACTTAAACAATGCTTTACTAACAAATACATAAATAGATATAAATGTATTGAATTGTTATTTATTATTAAGATAATAAATCGTGCACTAGCAACTTGGTAAAAAATCTTCAAAATTAACAAGAATTACAATTCAAGTTTAAACATTTTTAATGCAACTTGGTCAAAACATAAACAGGAATTAAATTTCCAGTATACGATTTACAGTATATTGAATTGAATAGATCAGCCCCATTGTCATGATACCCGTTCCAGCTATTTGAGTCAGTATCAGCCCGATATCGGATCCAGTATCTGTGCATCACTCATCACGATATCGATATAATATTAATATATTGCCCAGCCCTAATACTAATACGTTTTAGATTCTGTGTTACAGCATTTTAAAGTTTAAATGTGGAAATCCAGACGCACACAAAATAGTTGAGGTTCATGTTGCCGTCAGTTTTATCGACATTTGCATTGTTAATACTGCAAAGAAATAGACTTGAACAACATTGTCATCAGTTCAGTTTTATCACAGGCTGCTTGGCTGCCAGTCCATGCTACAGTATGTCCAGCTGATCCCCATTCGGTTGCCGGTTGGCAGCGTGTGGGAACATCCACAGCCTTGTCATCGATGCGTGGCCAGGACCTGTACTCTGTCCCTAAGGTTAGCTCTGTGGAACATTCTGGGCTCAGGTCCCAGAGAATAGTGACATGTCAGCAGCCCATTCAAATGAACAGGCTGAGGGTAGCACTATGTTAGCAGTGCTGGGACGGGGGAGGGGGAGGGCAGATGGTGGGAGGGCTAAAACTGGTGCTGTGTTGAACATTGCAGGGGGTAGACCAGGGAGCGTGGCTCCATGAAAGGTCTGGTGGTCCTGGATAGGCTCAGTGTTCAGAGCTCAGGACTAAGTGAAACTATATTATACTGTTGGTAAGATAAATCAGACTGTGGCTTTCTTCTTTTGTCTAACTTTATTTGTTTAGGCCAAGAAGGGTCATACAAGGTTGCTAATCCAGAGCTCAGTGTGTCTTCACTCCTGATATCATGCACAACGTGGCAGTCAGTAATGTCTTTGTATAACAAGACTAACAGTCTACTGTATGACCACACTAGCTGCTCTGTGAGTCTATACTTAGGCACAGTGGTACTTTTAGCTAAATGCTGCCGCTAGCATGGCAACATGCTCACAATGACCATGCTAACATGTAGGTATAAAGTCTACCATGTTAGTTTAGAGTGTCGGCATGCTAACATTTACTAATTGGCACTAAACACAAAGAACAGCTGAGGCTGACAGGAATGTTGTTAGTTTTGCAGGTTTTTAGTCAAAAAGTGTTAAGTGTTGATCTGATGATAGTGCAAGAAATAAAGTCAAAGGATCACCAAAGTAGGGCTGTAACTAATGATTATTTTCATTGTTGATTATTTTCTTGATTAATCGATTAGTTGTTTGGTCTATAAAATGGGAAAAATGTTCATTCAGCGTTTCCCAAAGCCAAAGATGACATCCTCAAATGTCTTGTTTTGTCCAAAGCTCAAAGATTTGTTTACTGTCATAGAGGATTAAAATATCCACATTTAAGAAGCTGGAATCAGAAAATTTTAATTTTATTTCTTAAAAAACTACTCAAACCGATTAATCGATTATCAAAATAGTTGGCGATTCATTTAATAGTTGACAACTAACCGATTAATCGGTGCAGCTCTACACCAAAGTGATTACAATTTATCTTGAGGAGAACATGAATGTCTGTACCAAATGTTATGGCAATCCATCCAATAGTTGTTGAGACATTTAACAAAACCTCATGGTGGCACTAGAGGAATAGCCAGGGGATCACCAAAGTTGGTAGGCTTCATCCTCTGGGGATCATGAACGTTTGTGTAAAATGTCATCATAGCAAGCCATCCAATAGTCCAATGATCTTGACCAGAATAGTGTTGTGTTGTATTACTGTATTAGTAGTAGTAGTAATAGCACTGACAGTAGAGTCAAGATTCAATTCAGTATTCATGTTTTTCTACATCTTATGCACAACAATTACAGAGAAGCAGTCATTGACAATGTAAATATTGGATCTCAGGCTCCCTTCAACAATGCTCATTAAATATGTATGAAAAAAGAGAGAATCACGTAGTATTAGTGACTGTACCAATTGAAACTTTTCACTACTCGCAGGAGTAAGTGAAGGGGAGTGGATGGTGATCGGTGAGTGATTGTGGTTGGAGAGACGGGTGGCTAAGTATGTGTGTGTGGAAACAAAAGAGGAATAAACATGCTACAACTTATTCTGATTGTGTAAATACTTTATCAGAATTCAGCATTTCCAGCTAAGCTGTTCAGCAATAAATGTGAGTAAATGTTGCAACAGACTTTGTGATGGTTCGGAAAGAATTTGCATAGCCTCTCTTAGGGCTGCCCCCTCTTAGTCGATTAGTCGACTAATTGGTTGTTTTGGTCTTAGTCGACTAAGATTTCTTTAGTCGATTAGTCGTTTTTTTATGCTTTTTTTAATGCTGAATGACTTATTTCCAAGAAACTTATCAGCACATCTCTGGTAAACACAAGATTTAAAGTGATGCTTATATGGGATTCTATGTGGAGAATCTCAGTTTTACAGATCTGTTGATTAAGTCAACTAATCAATTAGTCGACAAAATCATGTGAGTGTTAGTCGACTAAGAATTTCTTTGGTCGAGGACAGCCCTATAGCCTCTACATCTCTGACATGCACAAAACAACTTTGCTCAAACGCAGAACAGCGGTACTTAAAAGGTGTGGTGCATCTGCGTAACATCAAGATTCAAAAGTATGTATATGTATTGAAATGTATATACAGCTCATACTTTAATGTGGACCACACGGCTTATGTAAGTGAAGCAGCACAGAGGACAGAAGCTCACCAGTCTTTGTATGTACACTATGCTCCATTGCTCCATATCTCTGGATCAGGCAGCAATACAAAGCATCTTATGTCTTTAAGAGACTTGACCTCCATTGAACTTTTAGCTCTCTCACTTGATCACATTTGATCCACTGAAGCAGCACCAAGGAAGAAAGGTCAGAGTAACTTCCTCTTTGTGATGTTCATGTTTACTTCATACAGCCCTCTTCTACTTCACAATTTGCCTCCTTGTTGATGGCATTTCCTAATATGGATGTTTCTGAAAACACATTATATTCAGTGCTTTGAGTTTGACATCCTAAAAACAGCTTCTGGTGACACAAACTGGTGACACTCTCGAAAATACAGTTTAGATTTGGCTTTGCAAAGACAGATTGTTTTGACTCTGTGTAAAGAGTTTGGTGCTCACTGTTGCTGCTTTGTGTTACAGTCAAACTGCTTATAGTGAGTAAGAATACAAATTACTTTGTATTCATGTATTAAATATACAAATGTGAATTAGATGGTAATCTGCATGAGAAATGAAAACACAAATTTGGTTATAATAATCGTCTGCTTATAGTGATCAATTTGACCCGGACAGACATGATCACTATAAGCTGTTTCCACTGTAGTATTAGCATCATTAGCATGGCAGCAACTTTAACTTTGTTATAGCATAGGGTAACCCAACAGATAGTTGTATTCAGCTGTTTCAGTATCAGATCCACTGAGTCTGGAAACCCTGTTCAGCCCTTCCTCTTTTCCCACATCTGTCTTAACTTGTAGGAGGTTATTATTCTGCCGATTGTAATTTATTATATTACATAGGCCATCTTACCTTTTCAAATTCACTGTCCACGGTATAACGTTTTTTTTAATTTACAACTTTTAGTCACACTGGATGGACTGGATGAAGTGTTTTTGTACATTAAAAATGGGCCATTTAATGGGTAGAGCTATGGCAATATTCAAAGTCTACTGGGTAAACCTTACCAAATACTACTACTACTACTACTACTATTACTATATCAAAAATAATTGAAGCACTTCTCATAGATGTAAGAAATTTGTAACCGTTATAAATAATGCATTCTTGAATGGGAAGTAACCACTGAATCAGAGCTTGCCTTGGATTTTGATAAATTAGGGTAGCAAATTGTTCCGGTGTACACAGTACTAAAATTATGTGAATTGAGCTAATACAAACTTGAAATTGGAATATCATAACTTTGAATAGAAAATGCTATTAAAATTGTGGTTTCTCTGTGGTTAACACCTCCTTTATGTAAATCTTCCTCGGTCAGCTTGTGTCAAACTGGTTTTATGTTGGATATTTTTAGCTCATGACCATTTATGAATTGATATTGCAGCACTTGGAGAGTGCTTAATGTAATGCTTTCAGCAATTAATTGTACTTCTGTTGTCTTTTTTTATTGTATTAAATGCTCATAATTAAACACAGTATGTAAGCAGTTCATCATGACAACATATAAGATCTTGTCTGGAAATTTGACCGAATTAAAGTTTTTAATGTGTTTTCCATGAAAATGTATTTAACAATGCTGTTATTTGTCTTTTATAGGTCCTGTCATCACGACCATTGATCAGGTTTAATGGAAACCAAGGGGTAAGAACATCTCTCTATACCTCACTGTCTCCTCCAATCCAATGCATACAATTTAGTTTTTGTTAATAGAGATAAGGAAAATGGAAAGTGATATTTTATTACAGTTGGCCAGATGAATCACTACGGTTAGCAGCTAACAAGTATTTGAAAATTCAAGTGTCGGAGCCAGAAATGAATTTACATTCATCATGACCTGCAACACAGATATTCAAATTAAATTGAATTGAATTGAAATTGTGAAACGATTCCAAAGCTTAACTTCTCTTGGAAATTTTCCAACCCCTTGCAACCCTGCTGTAGTGATTTGAGGGACTGATGCTTTACAAATTATCTCTTGGAAATTGGTTTGGATCAAAGGCTGCTCTCTGTTGCTGATAAATTGTTGGTGGCCCATTGTCTACAGTCAACCATTTTACTATCACTAATATTAACAGCACTAGTAATAAAGCAGATTGAGGGCTGTTTTTAGCTGCTAATTTTCACCGCTGCAGCAAAGCTAGAGTTACCTCTGCCTGCCTTGCCTCTTTGCTGCAATAAGGGCAAGTCAATAAATACGCAAGATAGGCTAAGTGAAGGAACAAAACGAGTAGCAATGAAATAAATTGTGGATGGCTTTTATGTCCTAGAATGCGAGAAACTGTGCCTTCTTTTGGCAGCTCATACCTGGTTGTTTTATGATAATGACAAAACTCACACTAGGGTGCCAGTACTCTCTATATGAGCAATTAACTTTCCCCGTGAAGACACTAAACTTCCTCACGCTCACAAGCTTTCTCTGAAACAAGCAACTGTTTCCTGCATTGGCAGAAGGCAGGGTTTGCATGTGTGAGCCTGCCCTGTCTGACAAGCATAGGCAGTCTATGTGCGCTTCTGTGCTGGCAACTTTCAGTTCAGTTTGACATCCAAAGGGCTGGTTCATTTAGCGGTTTGACTTGTAGGGATGTCATGATACCAGAAATTAAGTAGTCGACACCAACACCAGTGAAATTCCACAATTCTCGATACCCAATTCTCTACCATGGTAAAATAGCAAAAACAAAACAATAAATCCCACATATTTCAACACACACTCCTTTTATTACTGTTTTTTGTGGTTTTCTTATTAATCCCTAATGATCCGCCTCAAATTTCTTACCAAAAATTTAATTTTGCAAAATTACATTTGAACACATCACGATAAATAATTTACCTTCGCCCAATACTCCTTTTTACTGAGTAGAGCTTGAACACATCATAATGTAACTTGGTGCAACCTAATGTTAGCTGTTAGCTCCGTTATTTATCCAAACAGGACTGTGTTGCCCACCGGTTGCTAACAGCTAATATTAACTAGCACTCCTCCTGCTGATTTCAACATGGATTTTTTGTTCACAATGTAGTATTATCAGTGACATTTTCTATCGGACGATGTTGGTCTGGAGCCCTGATCCACCGGTGCCTGCAGTACTGTTGAAAAATTAGTACTGTCACATTTTCTGAATTTTGGCATCGACTTGGTACCGCAGTATCGGCACTCGTAACATCCCTTTTGCCTTGTGTCCAAAGATTTTATTGGCTATCACTCATGCTTATGGGCAGGGTCTGAAATTAACTTTCTTCACTTGCCACTCAGAAATTTTATCTGCCACTTTTGAAATCTCTGCGCTAAATGAAGGAATAACATTTCGATCTGAAGTCAGTCAATGTTTGATATATTTTACATAATAAACATTATATACATGGTAAATTACAGTGTTGGAATTACACTGTAGCTTCTGGGGGAGCCCTGTTTTGGGGGGGAGGGAGGGTAGTGTACACAGTACTGTATTGTACTTTGTTATTGTCATCTAGAGTGGTTATTTGCATAAAAACACAGAATTCAAATGATTATGAATATTTAAATATTTGCTTTGATTAAAACAAATCTTGGTAAGTTGTTATGAAGTTAAACAGGTCATAATTCTCTCCATTATCTATTTTATATTGATGTGAAACATCTCCTTCAAATAACTGGATTTATTCAAGTTTCTCACCAAAAACGTAATTTTACGAGATTACATTTGAACGCATCACGATAATAATAAAAATAAAAATAGGGCACGTCCTTCAGGTTTAGTAGCACCATGCTTTTGAGCCCTTTTTTTTCCCTCTCTGCCTTGTCTTTGGTCCAAAGCAAACTGAAACACGATACAGCGTGCGTATGCGTCATTGTGTCGGAAAGCATCAATAAGAGGAATCGATGGTCACGGAGACATGAGATGCCAAGAAAGCGGACAGCTACAGTTCTCTAATCCCACCTCTAGTGTTTTCCCTGCCTGCCAAAGTGGCGGATGTCCTGATGATTTCACCCACCACTGCCAACAATTTACCCACATTTGGCGGGTGGCGGGTGCTAATTTCAGATCCTGCTTATGGGCATCACTGTGAACATCGTCACAATGCCTCTAATATCAGAAATTCTAGCATCTCTATACTATTATATGTCTTAACATCTATCTTAATCCTCCCTTCCTACAGATTCACTTTCAACCTTATATCCTACTCTGCACTCCCTGCCCTCGTTTTGCGGCAAGGGTTTGAAACTAGGTTATCATAGGTCATCAGATTTGATATAAAAAATTGTTCGCACCATATTGAGAAAAGCAGGCTGAATGTGTGTCATTGGTGTAGACCTGTGATTAATCATGCATCAATCACTGCCTGCTACACTAGTCAGCATATAAACTTCTGCAAATTTCTCCATTTGCTGAGGAGGATCATTGTGTTGTTTACCCTAAGGTGCTTACTTGTTGAGCTTTAGAGTTGCCACATCCCCAGATCTCACTGATGTTGGGAAAATGTTATTACTCACCAGTAACATGATGGCCAAGACTGTGAAGAGAAAGAAGTTGTACAAAAACATTATTTTTTTTTTGTAAGAATGGCTTAATATTGATATGGCTTCTTTTTTCCAAATAATGACACAGTAAGAACATGCACCTGAGCCCATTATATTGACTCCCCCTCATTCAACATTGAATACAGTGTGCAAAGTCCTAGCTGGGAATGCAGGAGGCGTTAACTAGAACAGTGGCTTGTTTACATTGTGACCTACAGGTACATAAGCAATTTACTCTTAAAGTTGACACTCTCATATCTAAAGCACAAACTAGCAAAAACTGCTTACAGGCAGCTGCACTCGCATTATACAGTAGCTCAACACCTCATTCTGTCCACGCTGTAGTGTAATACACACACAGCTTGTTGTTAAAATGTATTTTTAAAGCTAGGTGTGTTGCTTCGGGGGAACCACTGAATGCTTTCCAAATTCTCATCGATAGACCTCAGGCAACAGCAGCAGCAGCAAATTTGTCCAACATTCATTGTTTGGTTCATGTTGTCTTGAAGAATATGGCTGTAAGCTATTATATGATCGTTGGTGTAGCTGATTTCTACATTTACAATAGAAAATCATTATTTAAGCATTCCTCTAGGAGTCTTGATACATTTGGTGCTGCCATCCTGCTGTCAATATTTTTGTGTAAAATTGGAAACGGTGCAGTGCAGAACCCTGAGCCCAGACTCCTCCATCTTTCATACTCTTTCCATCAATGATGTTTTATCACCAAGTAAAATCAGTTTTTCTAAGTATCAATTTTTAAATCTACTTCTTTTTATCAAGCATTTAATTGTGCTGAGAGCACATGTATATTTATACCACGGATGACAAGAGAACCAATACTTCGGTACCAAGTCGATGCCAAAATTCTGAAAATGTGACGGTACTCGTTTTTACTCAAGTACACATCGGGGCTCGCGGCTAATGTCGTCCCATCGTCCCGGGGATGATAGAAAATTTCCCCGATAATACTACATTGTGAACAACAAATCCATGTTGAAATAGACAGGAGAGCTAGTTATTGTTAGCTGTTAGCAGCCGGTAAGCAGCACGATCATGCTTGGCTAAATAAAAGAGCTAACAACTAACGTTAACGGAGGTTGTGTTGAGTTACATTATGATGCGTCTATTCAGTCTAGCTCCATTCAGCAAAAAATAGTATTGACAAAGGTAAATTATAATGTTATCATGATGTGTTCATATGTAAAATTTTGTTTTTGGCGAGAAACTTTATACGGGTCATCAGGAATTAATAATAAATTCACAAAAAACAGTATGAAAACGGTAATAAAGGAGTGTATGTTGAAGAATATGTGATTTTTTTTTTATTTATTTTTTTACCGTGGTATCGCATTGGTTATCGAGAATCGTAGAATTTCACTGGTATTGGTATCGACTAGCCTTCTGTGTGGAGTTTGCATGTTTTCCCCGTGTTAGCGTGGGTTTTCCCCGGGTTCTCCGGTTTCCTCTCACAGTTCAAAGACATGCAGGTTAGGTTAATTGTTGACTCTAAATTGCCCGTAGGTGTGAATGGATGTCTATCTCCATGTGTCCACGACCCCGAATGGGATAAGCGGTCACAGATAATGGATGGATGGATGGATGGATGGATGGATGAATGAATGGTATTGTCTCCTAAATTTCTGGTATTGTGATATCCCCTAATGTATACATGCAATACAGGCATAGCGTCGTGTGAAGTCATGTTTGTTAATTGCACAAATCAGATGGTAGACCTGATGTTCATTATCTGATGTTTTTAGGCTGAAAAAGTGAAGTAAGGCCTGTATTTAACTTGCTGCAGCAGGTTCATCGTGGTGGAGGAAAATCTGTTACTGTTGAGATCAGAATGCTAGTCAGAAGTGTGAAAGTGGCTAAATTGCAGAGCAGATGGCCTGGCTGTCACGACGAGCTCCCATATTCATTCACTCATATTCATTCATCTGGTACAGCTCTCTCTCTCTCTGTGCTCTGACAAAGTGCGCACACACATAACAAGTTTCTTTCATCCTGTAGAAAGGAACAAATTTAAAGACTAAAAACAGACGAAAGACGCAAAGTGTTTTTCCAGACAGGTTTGGTTCCAATTTTAAGTGGCCAAAGACGACTTATACGTGGGCTGCATAAAACATGTACTGTATGATACTAAAGAAAATTCTCAACATGGTCGATGACGCCTGTATTCAGTGTCTGGTGTTGTTTCTCCTGCACATTTCATTCTGGCTGTTGAAGTGACTAAGCTTTCTGTCATTATGTGCGGTTTGCATATTTCTGAGTGTGGGCCTGCCATCGTTGAATGGATGTGGCTGAATAGCCATTATAGATTTTGCGATGTATCCAGCAACGTTGACATTAGTCGACCCTTATTCATGGCTGATGGCTATTTTAGCATGTTTAATTGGTGGCAGAGGCTATCGGAGAGAAAGAGTTCTCTGAACGGCTTTTCGGCCCAGCAAATCTCTTTTTCCTTTTTGTGTTCCACAAGACCACAGACTGATAACGTCAGCTCAACGCAAAGCAATTTTTTTGATCATATATATTTTCTTAATCATATTCTGACCTTATGATGATATGTTAACAGATATACCATGACGTAAAATAATAGGCTAGTTTGTTTTTCTTCCACAATCAGTTTGGGATTACAAATACAGCCTGCTGACTAGGGCTACATCCACACTAATATGCTTTGGTTTTAAAACGATCTCCGTCCAGACGAGCGTTTTAGGGCCGTTTCAGAATGAATCTCCGTCCATACTACCACGCCTGAAAACGCATATCACATGACCATTCACGTACACTGTGCATGCACGTGCCGGTGTACGGGAAGCAGCGCTGAACACGGGAATTGATGCAAAGCGCTCGAATAATAGCTTGCCTCCTGCACATGTAGGCAGTAGTAGCATTATAAAATGCTGAATTAAACTGCACAACAGCTGCAAGCAGATACAACAAGGTCAGCAACGCTTGTAACTCGTTATACATGTTGAAATTAACCTTTGGTGGTCGAGGCTGAATCAGGGAAGGACACGTCGTGACTGATTAGACCCAATCAAGAAGCGAACGTGGATGTCTGCGTCATTGTTTTCAAAAGGTCTCCTTGTCTGTCTGTCTAGACTAAAACACAACCCCGGAGTTTTAAAACTAAAACGGGGTCAGCGCCCTTTTCAAACGTCTCCGTTTTAGGGGCTCGAATCTGCTAGTGTGGACGCTAAGCATAAACGTGGCAAATTTCTATGCATTTTAAATTTAAAATGTACTAGTGTGGATGTAACCTAGTTCTCTCATGCAGGAGCAGATCTTACATACATGTCAAGGGTCAGCTGGTCGTTGTGGTCTTTAAAATGTTCTGCTTTTAACAGAAAAGAATTAGGCGACGTGAGGCTACTTGAAGCAAAGCACTTGAACAGTCAGCACTTGTCATCATCTTTGATGTCGTCTTTGTGTGTCAGGCCTCTATCTCCGTCTGATTTGTTGTCTCAGTCTGTCCCCTGTTCTTGGATGAGACGGAAGTGCGTGGGGGTCGGCTCTCTCCAACAACCCCAACATTAAAAGAGGCATTGTTTGCTAGATGCCATACTGAATGAGAAAATGAGGCTAGCTGCAGGCAGAGCAAGGAGGGGGTGGTTTGAACACCTGTTTAAAATCCACTTCCACCCTTAGAAAAAGCTTTATAAAGGGGATTATTACTCGTAAAGATGGTGCGTCTCGTTGTCAGTCTCCGCCGTTCATCCAGTGTTTGAAGTAATCTCTCCATGCTCTTTAAAGTGTGCTCTCCTGCTTTCCCCCCCCCATTGCTCTGTTTTGTCTAGATTTTGTGGCAACAGCAAGCTAAAGCTCTCGAAGCTTTGATAAACACACTAAGGAATGCTGTTGCATGCTAGGTTTTTAATTGGCAAGTTAAACTGATTCTAACCTAGGGGATTTTAGTTTTCACTAGAGATGGGATGATATAGGATTTAATTGCGGATCGGGATAAAAAAACACTCCCACAGTTGATCGTGGTGAATTTCCATTATCGGGATAATCGTAAATATCCTCACGAGTGACTTGAAAAATCTGTCTAGCTCGCTGTCATGGTAGAGAAGTGAAAAATAGTGCCTGATTTAAAAAAAAAAAAGAAGAAAAACAGGACTCACAATGTTGCTATTTATTTATCCTTTATTTATGCACTTATGATTAACTTATTTAAGATTGCTTGATGGTTTGTTTTTCACTAAAAGATGTGTCCTATCTGTTATGCAATAAAATGATAATCGTAATAATAATATAATACAATAATAAGTGATTTCAGTATGTTTTAGTGCCATTTTTAAGAGGTGTAAACATGTTTTGATGATTATTGGGATAATATTGTGAATTGCAATAATTTTGGCCAGGATAATCGTTACGTGAAAATTTCATAGTGTCCCATGTCTAGTTTTCACTAAGAGGAGAAAGCAGTTAGGTTTATAATGTTAGCTTAAAGTTACAGTGCCCACAGCTAGATTATCCCTGTTGTTGGTTCAGTTCAATCCCCTTGAGATGCACCACCTCGTTTTCAAGGGGCTCCTCAGACACAAAAACATGGATATAAAATTTGAAGCATCAAAATTGAACACATACATGTCACGCATTACATCAGAATATACCTTTTTATATAACTTTGCAATTAAACAGATTTACAGTAGCAGCCAGTCTCAAAGTGCACAAAGAGGCTGTTGTGTCATCTAGATGCACCGAAAAGCCTCACTCACTAATGTCAAACAAGGGCATGTCAGCTTTCTCTTGATGACATGTTTTCTTTAGAAACTTTACTCTGTCAGGGATAAGTAAGTTCATGTGTGCACATCGTGGTTTCAACAGTCACAAGTTCATTACATCGGAGCCTGAGCCATTTGGTGTGGAGGAGCCTCTTTCATCCTCTACAACGTGAGTCAACTGAGTCACTCCCCTGTGCCTCAGTTCCTCTTAATCATCTCTGGATTCAAGCACTCAACCTCTCTCCTCTGTGTTACTGCAAGAACATGGATATATGAACTGTACATTTAGCTGTTTTTCAACACTACAGCTTAGCATACATTTCATGTATTCAAACTGGCACATCACATTTTCCTATAATATGGTTTTCACAGTTGGGACTGGTTGGCATAGCCTCTAACACCCTCGTACAACAAATTGCAAGATGTTTCATGGAGTAAGCTATTTTAAAAAATCTGCGTGTTGTGTGTGTGTGTGTGTGTGACAGGAGTTTCTTCTGTTTGCTCTAATTCACATTTTTAAAGCTGAGATATGAGTGAGTATGTGGGTAACGGTGTCATGACTGGACAATCCAGGGCTATTTTCCTCTTGCTAGCAGTGGCGGCATTGGCTGGTTGAAGTCCGTAGCTTCAAACATAATGTAGGACTTGGTGAAGAATGCTGTTTTGTGTAGTAGCGCTTGTTAGCCAAGAGAGACGGGGTTAGAGCAACAATGAAAATATAGAGCAGAACATGCAGAACTTATAATGTATATACGTATCTTGTTACCCTCAGGTAGGTCAGCTCTTGAGGGGGGGTTTCAGACTGTCCTTTGTGATGGGAGTTTAACAGTTTGGTTTTTATGCCGCCTCCACCAGCGACAGGCGTGGCCGGAGGCATTATGTTTTCAGGTTGTACGTCCATCCGTCCGGTCCATTCTCGTGAATGCAATATCTTAGAAACACCTGGAGGGAATTTCTTCAAATTTGGCGCAAACGTCCACTTGGATCGAATTTGGTGGTCAAAAAGGTCACTGTGAACTCATAAAACACGTTTTTGCCTAGAATTAATTTATTATTATGACAATTTCACACAAATATCTAATAGGATAAAATTATGAAGTGGTGACGTTCTGGACAGACATGGATGTAAAGTAGGGCTGTCTGTTGGCAAGAATCTGGCGATACAATACGTATCATGATATAGGGGTAACGATTCAATTTATTACAATACTGTAAGAAGGTGATATATTGCGATTTGTTTTTGTTTGTTTTTTCAAATCTAATTTTAGTAAAACTGTCCTAGTATAAAGGCACACCAGCATATCTATGAAATAAATCTGAGTAAAGAAAAAGTCTCTGTGAAATGGCTACTATGGGGACTAACATCCTTACAAATGGAATACAGTTGGGCTCATGGGACCCACAAGAGTCTCAGCTTTACAGTGATAAATACAGTGAGTAATTTATGTAATTCCAAACTGTTTAGGGACCCCAGTATGCAGAAATATTCAAACACACTATTTTAAAATAGGTGACAATAACACATTTGTACTGCATGCAAAAACTACTTGGGTTTAGCCCCAAACTGCATGTGATTATCATAAAGTGGGCATGTCTGTAAAGGGGAGATTCGTGGTTACCCATAGAACCCATTTTCATTCACATATCTTGAGGTCAGAGGTCAATGGACCCCTTTGAAAATGGCCATGCCAGTTTTTCCTCGCCAAAATTTAACGTAACTCTGGAGTGTAATTTAGCCTCCTTTGTGACATGATAATTTGGTACATGGTACCAATGGATTCTGTAGGTTTTTCTAGTTTAATATGATGCCAGTATCTTCATTCTAGCTTTAAAACTGAGCCCGCTATATTCTCAAGAAAGACAGAATAGCGTCCGGGTCAATACCGGGCAATATATCTATATCTATATTTTCTTCCACCCCTAATGTCAACTGCAACCTAACTGGTTGGTGGTGGCATACAACCGCGAGGCGATAATTCTAGTTTTACCACTGCTGCCAAAAATGTCAATTGTTGGAAATGTCATATTGATGATAAAAAAAGGAAAATTACTACGATAATAGTTGTATATTTAAATTATAACAGCTATTAATTTATCTGTATGAGGTAGACTGCAGCAGAGGCATTGTGTGTGTGTTATGTTATGTTATGTTATGTTATGTTATACTGGAGCATTATGGATAACAGAGCACAGGTCTTCCAGCAGGGTAAATAAAGGACATTGTATTTATTTATAGTGGGCCACCTGCAGCCTTCACACGTGTTGGGACCTTCGGTAAACAGAGCTGAGCTGCCTGCAGTCTGACCGCATGTCGGTCCCAGCAGAACCACTGAAGAAGAAGCCAGTGAGTCACAGGCTGAGCCTCTGATCTGGGTTAGGTCAGTAACAATGAGCTGCTCGCTGGTCCAGAGGACCCGTACTGGGGATCCAAACCCATCTAATTCAGCTTTCTTTTGTTACCCCGGCTCAGTGTGATGCACAGTCCTTGGCTGTGACACCGCTTGAATTCATGCTCATGAAAACAGAGCTGAGCAGGGGGTCAGCCTGCCAGGCCCTCCTGGAAACACAACCCTCTGCCGGCCTCATACCGTTAGTCTTCAACTACTTTAAACTGCTGTTTTTCTCTTCAGGACTTGTCAAATTAATTCACTTGAACACACGTCCTAATGATAGGGTGTTGAAACTATTTCGAGGTGGGATCAGGTAGACTCAAGTGGCAAGGCAATGTGTCATTGCCACCGCCTGCTTTCTCTAAAATTACTGACATGCCTCTCTGCACTATATTGAAATGTTAACCAGGTTCACTAAAGGCTGGCCCACACTAACAGATGTTGAAAATGTGAGCGACCCCTCACATAACGACATGTTATGATACATTTAACAGTTTTGTTCCTATAGTGTGTGGTGAGCAACGATTTGGCCAAAACGGCACACCACTAGGGATGTCACGGTGAGGACAACACCAGTGTTACCGATTACACCGGACTTTTTACAATAAAAGACGGCACTCAATATATGTAGAGCGCTTACTTTGATCTTTAGCGTTGGATGGCGGTGTTTGGCCTCTCCGGTCTAGCTTTCGCTGCGAGGCTGCAGGTTTCCACCACCACGATGGCCTCATTAACGTTATGGTTCCCTCATAGCATTTGGTTTAAATCCAAAGTATTGCCAAATAGGCGCTTTTGCTTTTCGCTTTGACACCAAATCCTCCGCCATCATCTTGTCTGTCAACACTCTCTCTCATCCCGTGTGTGTGAAATCTGACTCCTGCTACTCTGAGCTGAGACTCCAAATTGGGTCCAAAATCAGCTTGAGTGCATAAGTGCAAGATGTATTTTATGTCAAAAATGCAGCATCTGCATCCCAGTTGTCACTTGTCAAATGATTTCCTCCATTTAAACAAATTGTCCAGCAGCTGTCTGATTAGAGGTTAGTTAACTTCCTCTGTAGTCTTCTGAACGTAACACCTGTAGTGTGGGAGGATTCTGGGGGTGGAATAGGATAACTGTGTCGAAGGCCAGAGACTGCACAAATACCTATCCTCGTAGTTCTTCTGTTATAGTCATTTACCTGTGGTTGCCTGCAGTGCACAGACTATCCTCGCAGAAATAAGCTGGAGGAAGACGAGGCAGCGGATTTTTGCTGCATTTTGTGAGGTTTTCAGTGTTTTTGAAGCCAGCTAGAAAATGCCTGGGGCTTACTCACAGCTTTGCCGAGTCAGAGCCAGGTTCCCAAGGAATAGAGCGCTGGTATTTGTTTATAGTACTGAATACATCATAAAGAAAAATGAGTGTGTTCGTCAAGTGCAGTTAGTCATCCTCTCTTAGTGCTTGTCTAAAAAGTGTCTTACTGATTGATGTTAATAATATACAGCTCCAAAAAAGAATGGAGAAAACACACATGTATGAAAGCGTGGTCACAAATGTAGCTATTATTGAACATAGCTTTGAGATTTATTAAGAGTAGGTTGGAGCTTTGAGGCCTTGTTCTGACACCAAATAATTAAGAACAGGAACATCTCATGTTGTTTTCATGATGTTCATGTTTTTCTTCTTTGTCTTCAACAGAAAATTTCAATACCGCGGTCAGAAAATTCCAGTGAACTGCAAACGTTTACTTTCTACCTGTCGAATGTGGGCAGAGATAACCCCCAGGGCAGCTTCGACTGCATCCAGCAGTACATCACCAGGTGAAAGCAAACACTCACTTTCACTCCTCTTTCTCTTTTATGAAATGTGTGCAACTAATTCTTCTTTTGCCCAATAAACGATTCAATAAATAATGTCAACAGTAATATATATATATATATATATATATATATATATATATAGCTCAGATACGGCATCCAAATGCTTCCCCACATTATATATATATATATATATATATATATATATATATATAATGTGGGGAAGCATTTGGATGCCGTATCTGAGCTCTGTGTAAATAATCAGCAGTCTTTGGACGGAGTTACCTAATGAGTTTTTCCAGGTAGACAATCTGTTTGTTTAACATAGTACTGACCGGAGGTGAATCACCAACAAGCTTCTCAGTGATGTTTAAAGGGCCAGTGTGTAACAATTAGGGGGATCTATTGGCAGAAAGTGAATATAATATTGATAACTCTGATTTCTTTAGTGTATAATCACCTGAAAATGAGAGTCGGCATGTTTTTGTTGCCGTTTATATCTACATAGGGAGCGGGTCCCTTCTCCAGGGAGTCCGCCATGTTGCACCGCCACCAGGGTTGGAAATTAGCACCAGCCACCAGCCAAATGTTGGTAAAATATGCAAGTGACAGCTAGATTTGCTTCATTCACCAGCCCAAAAAAAACAATGATAATATATTGAGTGGCTGGTGGGTTTTGGAATCCACCAGCCTCAGTGGCCACTATGTTTCAACAGTAGCCCAGAATGGACAAACCAAACACTGTTAACTTTTCCTGCTTGGGCAAGAGTCAATCACTTTACTCGCTCCCGTTGCCACCGCTCTCTCTCTCTCTCTTGCTTCACCACTCACTTCCCACATACACACACACACTCTACGCACTGGCTCTAGAGAGGGCCATTTGCGTTTTCACGTCGGCCACCGTAGCAATCCTACACGCTTGGCACAAGTTCTAATCTACAACCTCACTGCTAGATATCGCCAGATCCTACACAGTGTTCCTTTAACAGAAACCTCTGATCAACACAATCGGGACTTTGGTTCCAAGTAGAAGCTACTACAGTAAATGGAAAGATGTAGGGCTGTCCCCTCGTTTTGGTCGATTAGTTGTTTTTTATGCTTTTGACGTAAATGACGTATTTCTAAGAAACTTATGAGCACATCTCTGGTAAACACAAGATTTAAGAAACTCAGTTTTACAAATCTGTCGATTAAATAAACTAATCGATTAGTCGGCAAAATCGTATGATATTAGTCGACTAAGAATTTCTGCGGTCGAGGACGGTCCTAGAAAGATGCAAGGTTTATTGGCATTACACTGGTAGATAATGTACTTGCCCTATTTATTTTTAATAAAATAATTGAAGGTAATACAGGCAAGTAACACGCAATGTTCAATTAAAGTTCTCACACTTTCTCTGGCCTAACAAGCTAAAACAAAATGCTGACTGAATGAAACCAATAGGACCAGATGTCAGTGTTGAAAGGGAAGGAAGTAAAACAACAGAATGGGGAACAACAAGAATCCTCTGTCTCTCTCCGACTGTCCCAAGTTTCTGACCCCATTATTCTGAAAATATTTTTAACAAGTGGGTCAGGTGGAGTTCATCCACATCTCTGACTGGATCCTAATCAACCTTGAGTTCCAATCTAAAGCCCAAATGACAGCGCTCAGCTTCCACCGACTGCGCCAGCGCCATCTCATTTTCTGCCAAATCCTCATCGAAGTGGAGGGGAATCAAAGAGAGCCGGAAAGTCGGGAAAGAATGGGATTTGATGCGGCAGTGAGTCGTACTGTGGGAACCCACAGTTGGATGGAAATTGAAAAAATAATAGTTGTGCCCTCGGGGTGTTTAATGGATCTCATCTGGGCAGGAATGCGCAGAGAAGGGACGGGTTATTGAAAGTAGTGAGAGATTTAAGGTTAATGCTGAGAATTAACTTGTAGTAATGGGTTGATGTTCGGTATTTTAAAGTAGCATGCCCTAAATTATAACATGATACTGGTTTATTTCCTGTCTATCTCAAATAACAATCTCAAACTAATCATGTAGCACCTTCAAAATAAGTAGTGATTCCCCTCCGGTCTTTTTCTCTTTCTGTTGAAACTTCTTGACACTCAATCCCTGTGTTCCTCTCTCACCATCTCCTCTTTGTGTTGGCAGTGAAGGGAGCATTCAGCTGGATTGTTTGGGTGGGATCCAGGACAAGATTACAGTATGTGCCACAGACGACTCCTACCAGAAGGCCAGGGAAAACATGGCCCAGGTCGAGGAGGAGACTCGCAGTAGGAGTGCCATCGTCATCAAGCCTGGGGGAAGATTCGTAGGTGAGGAGACGTGATGGCACAGATGCATGCAGACCACCAAATATGCAATCATTTTCTCAGTCACAGATCTGTATTTAATAATAACTCAGCTTTTTGGTTGATGGAAAAGAGGTATTTCCATTTAAACACCATAAAGGTGTTTGGAGTTAACCAGTGGGCCACCTCAGGGTCTGAGGAGTGAGGCCAATGCTGAAGTGCCTTAAACTTGCATTCTTTCTAAAAAGCCAGCAACAGGCCACTCCTCTGGTTGCAAAAATAAGTTTGATTGTATAGAACGCTGCAGGGATGACGTATTTTTGTAGGCCAACCAGGAAGTTAGCATCGCCCTGAGTTCCTTTTGACAAAAAGCCAATGGGATTTTTCCATCGGATGTTGGATTATTACAGAAAATAAGCTCTGTGGCAAACACACGTTTATGATACTCACAAGTTTTGTTCAGCAAGATAATCTTCTCACATGAACACCACTTTTATGATTTTTGAAGTGTGAATGTAATCACCAGAAGTTGTCCGGTCCGGGAGTTGTCCATGTTTTCGTCTTACAGCTTTAACCTTTTCACAGTGTGTTTTCAGTTCATGAAAGTTAATTATAACCTTTTTGGTCGACTGAAAACGTCTTATTCAGCATTCGGTTGTACTTAGCTCCACCCTCTGGTGTCACTTCTGGTTGTAAAAAAAAACACCATGGCGATGGCAAAAATGACAAACTGAAGACTTTAAAACAGCACACCAGAAACCAATGGGTGATGTCACGGTGACTACGTCCATTTCTTATAGACCGTATAGTCTATGAGAAGAGGTATTTCCATATAAACACCATAAAGGTGTCGGGAGTTAACAGGCATGAAGAGACTGGAAGTATTTCTGTACCCTGCAAACAGCCAAATGGCCCGTGTGTTTGTGTAGCCTTTCTCTGCTGGTGAATGAGTTCACATTGCACCAGACAGGTTGTTTGGGTCCGGGGCTGAATGGCGGAGGGCCAGCACACTGCCAGCATGCCTCATCTGTAACCAGGACTTTATTCAACTCGATGGTGGTTGCTTCCTCAATGGTCAAACAGCTAATGCACCACATGCACACTGATCTCCCTAGCCCCATGAATGTAAATTTAAACACACAGAGGCAGAAATGTCACCGGGCATAACACATCAACTCCTTGTTTTGGTCTCTGACCTGCACTATAAAACACATCGTGCTCCAGCTGCAGTAGAAAAACCACAGCAGCCCTGCCTCACTGCCTGCAAAGAAAGAAATCCAGTGTGAGCTTAGTCACTGTTCAGCAGTGAGTCAGAATATGTCTAGTCCCCGTGTGCCGTGGAGCCAAACAGCATTTCGCTCTCAGTAGGAGGCAACACAAGATTCAGTGTGAATCACCTGAAAAAAGGTGTCAGTGGGAGAAGGTGATGATAGCTGCTGTTTGTAATGGAAGGTGAGTTCAGGTGGATGTGGCGGCGGTAAAGATTAGTGCATGATATATCGTTTTTTGAGTCATCTACAAGTTCCCTCAGCCACTATCAGTCACTGAGAGAGAAGATGTTGACAGAAATAAATATACTGCTTGTCGAGATTATAGTTATTTTCTGTTCTTAAGAAAACAAGCAAACATTGGCTGTCAGCCAAAAAGTCATTTGAGTCCTTTTCTAACAGCACATTTGTTTCAGTGCTAAATTTCCTCCTGTGATTTAAATTCTTAGTAAACTGTACAAACTATTTTTTCTTTAGAATGACAACCTTAAAAATTAGTTCGTAAGATAAAATTAAATTATTGATTATCAAATAGAAATTAGATTTCTGTTAGGGCTGTCAATCGATGAAAATATTTAATCGCATGTTTGTCCATAGTTGATCGTGATTAATCACACATTTTTTATCTCTTCAAAATGTATCTTAAAGGGAGATTTGTCAAGTGTTTAATACTCTTATCAACATGGTATTGGGCAAATATGCTGCTTTATGCAAATGTATGTTTATATTTATTACTGGAAATTAATTAACAACACAAAACAATGACAAATATTGTCCAGAAACCCTCACAGGTACTGCATTTAGCATACAAAAAATGCTAAAATAATGACTTGGCAAACTGCAGCCCAATAGGCAACAACAGCTGTCAGTGTGTCAGGGTGCTGACTTGACTATGACTTGCCCCAAACTGCATGTGATTATCATAAAGTGGGCATGTCTGTAAAGGGGAGACTCGTGGGTACCCATAGAACCCATTTTCATTCACATAACTTGAGGTCAGAGGTCAAGGGACCCCTGTGTAAGTTTGGAGTGTTATATCATATGATACCAGTATCTTCACTCTAGCTCGAGCTCCTCTGAAATATCGATTGCGTTAAAGAAATTAGTGGCATTAAAACAAATTTGCGTTAACTTTATTATCGCATTAACTTTGATAGCCTTAGTTTCTATATTTAAAGAAAATACAGTGATGACATTGACAACTTGACGATTCCTTATCCAACTTTTCTAACGTTGTTCCTTCACTTCTGTTAACTCCTCCACACTTCAGGTAAGAAGGTCCAGATCCGGAAACCGGCACCTGGCCTCTCAGACGTCGCCCCGCTACGGAGGACATCTCGGCCCGTCATCATCTCTAGCAGTACGCTGAAGAAGGGCACACCTCAGCACAGGCCGCTCCGAGAGCGCCTCACACACCTGCTGGCCCTCAAGCCTTACAAGAAACCTGAGCTGATCCTGAGGTTACAGAAAGACGGCCTCTTGCCGTTAGACAAGGACTCCCTGGATAGCCACCTGCAACAGGTCACACTCACACGTTTACTGCCTCAGTTTCCTCTCAGCAGTTGCAGAGGCAAGCAGACTTACCTACAACATGCCTCTTTTTCATTCCCTAGGTGGCGAACCTGAACGGGAAAGACAACACCTTCACATTGAAGGACTTTTTGTATAAGGATATTCAGAAGGACTGGCCGGGCTACACAGAAGGAGACCAGCAGCTTCTCAAGAGAATCTTGGTCAAGTATGTCACAGATGTGCATCACTCTCACTTTAAACCCACACGTCACCCTATTCTGATGACGATTCTCAAATCTGTCATGTTTATATCAGTCTGCTGTCCTCTAAATGGTCAGTTATTTTTTATACCTCTGTGCCAGCGACAGCTGTGGCCAGAGGCATTATGTTTTCGGGTTGTCCGTCTGTCCCACCCAAGCTCGTGAACGCGATCTCTCAGGAACGCCTGGAGGGAATTTCTTCATATTTGGCATGAATTGAATTGAATTTTATTTCTGGTCCAGTTCCTGTTCACTCTGACTTTTTACAAACAAACCAAAGGAGTAAACATGAAGTTATACAGACGTTGATTGGACAGTTTTGGCGATTGTCATCCTGCATCATCAGGACCCACGTGGGGAAATCAAATTCCGGTGACTGACAGAATTTTATGCAGCATTTTCACGCTCCCAAGATTGTGCGAATGCATAGTCCAAACGTTGGGAACGCACGGACCCACGCATGATCGGCGTACTGTGAGATGGCTGTCACACACTTTTTAATGGAGTTAATGAACTGACAAAGTACACAGAGTTGTAAACGAGCATAGTAGCTTTAACAGCTTTTGACATATTATTCAGGGGAAATGCCCGCGCTAACGTGCTTGTATACATGGCCTTGAATACTGATCGCTTCCTGAACAGATTTCAGGATCAGTAAATGGATTTATTAGTAGTTTAGCGTTGAATAATAATTCTAAAATCACATATCTGTTATCATTAAATCCTGTGGTTGGTTAGTTTGCTTTCACACTACAAACAAACCGCATCAGAGTCCGCTTGGAACCACCTCTTCAGGCTGTCTCGGTTTGTTTGTTTTGTTCCGCACCAGGGTTCGATTGACAGCTTCCACACCAGTCCAAATGAACCGTACTATCCGGGCAAACGGATCTGAGTTTGTTTTAAGCCAACCAAACAGGTTAGATGTGAAAGCACCCGTAGCCTCTGAGCAACAAGCTGATACTGTAGTATTGCATTTTTAAAGAGACTTTGGTTATATCTGATATACTTCTATTATATTTGCTTTAACTGGGTTGACTAATCTCACGTTACAAGTCAGGGTGTTGTGGAGTTTGGGTTTGTGACACTGCAGAGCACCTTGTTTTGTTGTTTGTGTCGACTCTGTGGCGAGGGTGAGGACACAGGGTGGTGGCTCTGGTATGTAAGAATTGTAGTGCTGCTGCAATTATGAGTTCTAGAGAAACGTCCTTCCATAAAGGAACGACAAGTATGCATGCAAAATCTTCCCCTTTTTAATATCTTGTTACATAACCAATTATGGTATATGATTATGTAATACATAAATTATCCCCAGGAAGTTTTCTGTGTGCTCTACTGTTGTGTTTGTTGACAGCATGAGCTGCTGGCCTTCTTCCCAGTGGAAAAATCTGTTTTCTCAGGATCTGGGACACTAAGGAAAAGCAAGCTCCCAGCTAGCTAAATATAGAGCAGGCAGCAATGCTCCACTGCTCAGTTTGTGTTTACGTAGTGGACTCAAGAAAAGCTCCTGTTCTCTATGATAAGCTTAGTTTTACCTGTGGTACAACAGTGAAGGCAGCTTAGAGTGTCAACACTGAGTGACCAGAAGAATGCAATAACCCTGCAACAGATACTACCTTATATACTGACCTGAAATGTCCAGCTTTTTTTGAGACTGCTACTGACATAGTGTTATAGTATGTGTGTTGTATTGGGCTTTTGAAATGTGCTTTGGGTATTTTATTCTCCTCATTTGCATATTTAGAGAACTAAATGCCTCACAATTAGGGCTGTCAGTGTTAACGCGTTAACGCAAATTTGTTTTAACGGCACTAATTTCTTGAACGCATTAACACAAGTTGAGAGTTTTAGGTTGTAGCGGGCTAGAGTGCAGATACTGGCATCATATGAAACTACAAAACCTAAGGAGTCCATTGGTACCAACCAGGTCATACTAGCTTGTCACGAAGGAGGCTAAATTACGCTCCAAACTTGCGCCGAATTTTGGTGAGGAAAAACTGGCATGGCCATTTTCAAAGGGGGTCCCTTGACCTCTGACCTCAAGATATGTGAATGAAAATGGGTTCTATGGGTACCCACGAGTCTCCCCTTTACAGACATGCCCACTTTATGACTTGCCCAAAACTGCATGTGATTATCATAGTTGCCATGTTATGATTGGAGCATATTTTGTATGTTAAATGCAGTACCTGTGAGGGTTTCTGGACAATATTTGTCATTGTTTTGTGTTGTTAATTGATTTCCAATAATAGATATATACATACTTTTGCATAAAGCAAGCATATTTGCCCACTCCCATGTTGATAAGTATATTAAATACTTGACAAATCTCTCTTAAAGGTACATTTTGAACAGATAAAAAATGTGCGATTAATTGCGATTAAATATTTGAATTGATTGACAGCCCTACTCACAATATAATTAGTATGATAACACAAACTACAGCCTTTCTGGCACATGCCAGTGCCATTAGAAGTTTAAAAACAGTTTCACAAAGTTAGTATTTATTAAAGTACTGTTGTATTGCATTACAGTGTACTTGGATTTAAATTGTTCTGGCCACTCTGTGCAATGCATGCTTGTATTTTGTATGTAGATGCATGCATATTGACACGTACTTGCACTTTGTTTGTGTGTCTCTACTTTGAGCTCTTTTTGTGAGTTTATCAGCTGACTAACAACCATAGCCTCCCCCATAATACCACCTCCCCCTCCCCAGCTCCTCCAGAGTTTCAAGCTAATGCGGTCAGTCACGCAGGAGTAGCACAGCAACACGACTGGAACGCACATGATGCAACAGTGTTCCAGCACATGCTGATCCGTGTGTGAGGTGGCACCCGTCCAAGGTTCAGCCATATCGGTCGGCCTGCTGTCTCACTCGTAGCTCCTGCCTGTCTATCCGACTGTCCCCACCACACACACACACCCTGAGTGAACTAGGGTGGGGCTTTGACAAAACTCGGTGTACCCAACTGCCCCCTTCTGATGATGCCGTCAGCTGTGACAGCAGCATCTCTGCGTGTGCAAAGTGCTCTTTAACATGTCAGATTATAATGTCATGTTTGTAGCAGTGGCTTCTTTGTTCGCATCGGTAAATCAGAGCTATGACTGTCTGTTCAAGCCAGCACATTGAGATTCAGCTTTAAAGGGGACATATCATGCTCCCTTTCAGGTTTATACCTGTATTTTGTGTTTCTACTAGAACATGTTTACATGCTTTAATGTTAAAAAAACAACTTTATTTTTCTCATAGTCTGTCTGAATACAGTATACCTGTATTCACCCTCTGTTTGAAACGCTCCGTTTTAGCGCCTGTCTCTTTAAGAAGCCCAGTCTGCTCTGATTGGCTAGTGAGAAAAATATGGTGCACCTTTGCAAAGGTAGTTCTCAAGCTGTGGGTGGAGATACTCATAGATGTATATACATAGATGCCGCATTGGCCTTTGGATCGTACGTCAACGTCACCGCCATATTGTGGAGGTCAAGACTGGCCTGTAAACACATACTGTACAAGTGAACGGGGGAACTGCCGCTTTTTCTGGATAAAAAGTAAAAAAAAAAAAATTCTCAGCAAAATGAATTGTTCTTGTAACGTTAAGCTTAGCTAACATGACACACACTCTTTTGAGTGTCTAGCAGCGATTATAGCCTAGTATCGAGATTTGAAGTAGCTGGAGACAAAACTTTCTTTTTCTACTCCTCCTAGATCATAAATCCTTGAATATAAAAACAACTTATTGAAATCGGTTGAGAAATGTTTACTTTATTTTATATCCAGAAAAGGGGCAGCTCCCCCGCTCACTTGTATGTGTTTACAAGCCAGTCCTGACCTCCCCAATATGGCTGACGTATCGTAGCAACGGGCTGAAGCGGCAAATGCAGTATCTAAGTATATATATCTATGTGGATACTAAGATGGGCTCTGTATATTCTAATGAGTCTGCATGTGACACAGGAGGGGGAGACAAATCTGAATGGCTTGTTGAATCACATGTTTTCTGATCTGGGCAGCCCACCCGTTTGTGGGTTGGTAGGCACTCCAGATACTCAAATGTATGTGAACAAGCACTGAGAAAGTGAGTTTTTCATGATATGTACCCTTTAAGTGATTTAATTCTTAACTGTTTGTGAATATGAGATGTTTAAAACAAGACTGGATCAGCAGGTTGGTTGTCAAGCTGAGAATTAACTTTGTCTTGGCTTAGTTTGTTAAACACTCTTCATCATGGTTGGATAGCTGTTGCTTGGCGCAGCTCTTTTGTTTTGACACTTGTGCTGTGTGACAGATTAATCTGGTACACAATGAGGTCAGGGTTTAGTGCGTCATAATCAATCTGAGGCTCTGTTGTTCACACCTGGCACCGAGATGGTTCTTGGCTCTAAATACAGGTGTGTGTGTGTGTGTGTGGTACGAAAACAAGTAGTGCAGAATGTCCCTGATCCCGTTGAATGACCTTGTAGTCAAATTTGTGGTCTGCTTATTGTCTTGATAAACCAACAACATCCATGCCCAAAGTGAGCTGCAGCACCATATTCTGTCTCTCTCGCTTTCTCTTTGTCACTGTAGAGTGTCATGCCACTTTCTCACTCGTCTTGAACTGAGCTGCCAAATCTGTTCAACCATTAAATAAACATGCAGTGAGATTACACGTATTCTTCTGCAGAGAAGAAAAAGACAGCAGAATTGGACTATGAAACTTGTAAACCGATTTAATGATTGAAGTCTCTCCCTGTCCGTTTTTCAACATGAAGTGTGTGGTTATGATAAAGTGCTGCTTTTGTCAAGTAGGCCCTCATTTGCTCTGTTGTCATAGCTACCCACTCAGCCTCACAAAGCAACCGTTGTAACTTGTTTTTAATGTCCTCATACATCTGTAGAATTAGCTTGTTGCTGAAGAAATGGCAGCTACGTAGTTTGCACTTTTTGGTCTTGTACTTTTGCTCAAGTATTTTCAAGCTCTTACGGGCACAAATCTATGGAGTCAGATCAGTCTCAGTATATATGAATGCACACAGAAGGATTCACAGATGTATTTTGTGATTTTATATATAAATGGCTCTCTCCACAAAAATATTTTTCAATGCACACACAAATAGTTATCGTTGTATATAAATGTAAAAAGAAAAATCCACATATAAAAAAATTAAATATATTCCTGATGCGCGCACAAATATTTTTTGTTTTAAATACATGTCATAGAAATCCACAAATATAATAGTATTTGCAATTTTCATCAAAAACATGTTTATTTGGATGTTGTTACATGTATTTAAAACAATAAATAAATAAATAAGAAATTAAGAAATAAATAAGAAATTTCTTGTTTTAAATACATGTAACATCCAATTACTGTATGTTTTTGATGAAAATTGCAAATACTTTTAAATACATATATTTGTGGATTTCTATTTATTTTAAACAAGAAATCAGAAATATATATATTTTTTTTATCTGTGATCTGTCATCCTGCGCTGCTGTTTACACAAGCAGAGCGTGTTAGCTCGGCGGCTAGCAGCTAACTGTAAACACGTGTAAGTTATTTAGTTGAGTTGTGAATGCCTTTTAAATGACTAACGCTGGCAGTAGGCTGTGTAGTCTCACTGTTTAGGTTAGTTTGTCATGTATCTTACTGGTATACTGATCAGCTGGCTGAGACAAAGCAGCCCCCCCCTACCAGCCCTACCGTTACCTGATGAGTGACATCAGCAGAGGACGGGAGGAAGGACTGATACTGACTGATGGAGGACAGAGGACAGGAGGAAGGACTGATACTGACTGATGGAGGACAGGAGGAAGGACTGATACTGACTGATGGAGGACAGAGGACAGGAGGAAGGACTGATACTGACTGATGGAGGACAGGAGGAAGGACTGATACTGACTGATGGAGGACAGAGGACAGGAGGAAGGACTGACACTGACTGACAGAGGACAGGTTGAAGGACTGATGCCATAAAAAATTTAACTATAGGGCAAACAACAGCATTGTTTTGCATTTTATGTCTTTTGAATAAAAGGCTACTTTTTCAGTCATATATTTTCATCATTCAAGTTTTGTTAAAGGGACTGTTTGTAAGAATCAGAAATTGCTTGTTAACAGCGACACCTGTGGCCATTAAGTCAACAAAAGTCAGCGTCGGCCTCGAGCTTGTGCTCGCTCTACATAGACATGAATGAGCATCGGTCAAAACAGTGAGGCGACAGACGTCTAAAACCACAATATCACTCTTTATTTCACCTGCTTGGCAGTAATGTTAGCTGACCAGACGAAGGTCTCTCCATGAATTAGTGCTGATCCTAGTGTTGGCTTTTTCTACCTCAATCTCCCAACCGCGGCCGGAGGGAACGGGTGACACTGGACTTTTGGTCGGAGACGATAACATTTCTCGCTGCGGAGCCCCGTCACTTCACAAGACACGGGAAACCTCGTTTGGTCTGGAGGAGCTGAAGCATTTATTTCTGCACAAACGTTCACTAGATATTCTCAGAGCTAAACTAACTCTTCTGCAGTGTGTAGTGTGTGCACATGCACGTGAGGTGGAGCAAGCTGAGGGAGTGAGAACGAGCGCGGTGTGTGAGTGAAGGCAAGCAGGAAGGCAGAGTACAGCAGAGACTCCGGACCTGGAGACCAAAGCTACGGTCTCCCCTGCGTCCTCCAACCGCGGCCAATACTTTTTTTGCAAGACAGGCTTCACTAGATAGAACTTTGCGGTTTTGGTGCTTCCGTGTAGTTTGTGTTGGAGTCTTGTCTGAACACCGCAGCCACACACGAGCGCGCATGGGACACCGACCCACAATACGTGTAAGAAGTTACAAACGGTCCCTTTTAAAATGATTGTTATAATATCGTATCGTGAGCTGAGTGAATCGTCACACCCCCTTGTGTTCATACATGCTTGTGTTCCCTCTTGTAGGAAACAGAGCTGTCCCCCTCCACTGGAGAGCCCGCCCAAAGAGCTGGCTGGCAGCTCGCCATCTCAGGTGAGCTTCCTGTTCCCTCCTCTAACCTCTCTCTCACTTCCGCACACTTCTTTATCGCTGAGCTGCCTCTCTGCTCTCACTTTCCCAGTTGTGCAGTAAACTCCTCTTCCCCCTGTGGCTAGCAATGGATGACATTCTCGTGAAATTTTCAGAATTGTGAAATGTCAAAGCCCCAGTCAATTTAATTTTTATAGCCCAATATCAAAAATCACAAATTTGCCTCAGGGGGCTTTACAATCTGTACAGGATACAACACCCTCTGTCCTTTACAGTACAACCCTCTCATCAGATGAGGAAAAAACTCCCCCCAAAAAAACACTTTTAACAGCATATGTTGTTAAATAGGTGCATCATGTGACCAGGGATGTGATCTAAAGGGGTCAAAAAGGCATTTTGGTTTTATTTCATCCCTACTTTGAAGATGTACATGAAGGCATACAAAATTTTCAAGATATCTTCGTACTTTTGAAAATAAAATAATCCTGTGGCAAGGCCTGTTATTTTCTTGGGATTTCAACGGTGCATTTATTGCATCGTTTTATTAATTTCCAGACTGAACTCACACTGCTTGTTAACTCAGTAGAGTGTAAATACGCTCTGCATACTGTAGCTAATCTTTAACCCGAGCTCGTTTGCCTTCAGCTTTTTCCAGCTGATCCAGTAGAAATGTTAGGGGAACTGAGGACAAAGATGTGTATTGGATTCTTCTTTCTACATCTGCTAACTGGGTTGTCCCTGCAGTCTGGTGGTTTCTGGTATTTCCCAGGGAGGCTTTTCCTAAATCCTCTGGCTCCCTCCAAACTGTGTTTCCTCTCCCGGTCTTTTCAGTAAATTTCCTCTGCGGTACATGTTGTTCTGAACTGGTTCCAGTTGACCAGTTTTACTTACTAATGGTTGTTATGAGCTCTTCAAGAACATTTAAGCAAATATACATAGTTTGCAGGAGTACTAAAGTGTTGTTATTAAACCAAATGGCCCCCATGGTATCCTTCATTACGGTGAAACTCTTTTCCTCATTGCATAATTTAATTTTCTATATTCCTCGTCCTGCGGCTCTCTTATTAGGTCAGTCCAGACTCCCGAGTTTCTCCATTGTTTACACTTCCATTAGGTAGATGGAGGTGGAGCTGCTCCGTTAATATTAATAGCTCCTTCCTCTCAGGTTCTTCTCACCTCAGACACCTACTGTATGGCCCTTCCTTTCCGCTCCCTCCCTCAGTAAACACAGTACACAAACACACAGGCAAACAGTACCCCAGGCTCTCTTTTTTAGATTCATTGGTCTACAAAGAAAGAACGCCACAGCAGGTAAAGCTGTGTGTGTAAACCTAAAGGTAGGTGAGGGATGGATCAGGGAGCGCTGCGAGGCAAACGGGGCGAGCCCAAGTCCACACAAAGACAGATAAATGCGAAAAATAGCTTCAAAAAGTTTTTCATTCACACTGGAATACAGAAACAAAAAGTAAATCTCAGTCGACATCTTTTAGTTTGAGGGGAAAAATAACATTACAGCCAACATCTGTGACTGTGGATCTCAGTTCCACTTTGTTCTGTCGCCTCAGGCTCTCCATGATCACACAAATTTGGCCCCCTGACTATACTGATACACAGCACCTGTCGGCATACGTTTTTTTCCACTCTGCAGTGTTGTTTTGTAGCAGTGTTTGGGTGTAAAAAAAGTGTAGGAAGAGGACTAACATTGTGGGAATAGTCTAAAGGTGGGGACACACCAATCCGACATCAGAGAACTAGCGGCGATGAAGACCGACTGTTGCGTTGCTTCACGTCGACTTTGTCTTGGCTGACAAGTTGCATTTGAACACACCGCAAAGACTACAGCAGCCAACTACCACATATGTTCTGTGCCTGCGTGAGACGAAATAACTCTCCACACCAGCAGGCGGCGGTAGTCTGTATTCGTCTTTCTGGCTGTAGGCTGTAGTCTTTGCGGTGTGTTCAAACGCAACTTGTCGGCCAAGACAAAGGCGACGTGAGGCAACGTCTGCCTTCATCGCCGCTAGTTCTTTGATGTCGGCTTGGTGTGTCTGAGCCTTAAAGCGCCTTTGCAAGCCCAAACGGAGCTCCTCACTGGTTTTCGTTGTTGCAGAACCCCAAAGCAGTCCTGTTGGGACAGCAACACAGTGATTGGGTCAGCCACTCCCAAAGAGGGCTGGGTCAAACAGGGCCCGTCTGTAATTTAATCCCTGGTGTTGTGAAAAGACGGCACAGTCCTCATATTCTCAGTGCTACTAAGAATACAGATCCTCTACTACTCTTTCTTTGGTCTTTCCTGTTGCTTTCTCCATCTATCTACTTGTACCTGATCCTCTCCTCTGTACTCGCCCTTGTCCTCTACAGCTCAGGCCATATGTGTTTGCTCTGACCTGGGCTGCACTTTTCCTCTCGCTCACTCTGAGGTGAATTCACACTGAACCCTATTTTAGGTTCTGCTACTAAAAGTGTTCTTTCTCTGCCAGAAACGGCCCGCTGCTGAATTCATCGACCCTCTCGCCAACAAAAAGCCCAGGATATCGCATCTCGCCAGCAAGGCTGCAACAGCCCCGGTCAATGGCAAGCTCAGCTCCTCCAACGGGAGAGGGGAGGCAGGTGGAGCGCAGGCAGGAGTGGCGGTTTCTATGTCAGACGGCGGCGTGACGTCTGGCTCCCAGCAGCTCCCCGTGCTGGACATCCCTCGTCCTTTCGAAGCGCTGTCGGACGTCAGCAACGACTCCAGCCACAACGGGAGAGACTGTGACTCTCAGGAAGCAGCAGTGTCCGAGAGGCTCAGCCAACCTCCTTCGCTGTTGTCGGGCTCAACGGTGCTCGCCGCGCCCAGCGTCGCCACATCATCTCCTGGACACACGGGCCCGGATGTCCCTCGGGACAAGAGTCCTTCATCCTTCAACAACAAGTCCAAGAAGAAGTCCAAAAAGCATAAAGACAAGGAGAAGAGCAAAGACAAGGAGAGGGTGAGAGAGAGGGCGCAGAAGAAGGAGAGGAAGAGTCGTGGCGAGCGCGTGCCTGAGCCGAACCGAGCCTGTGAGATTAGCCCAGGAAACCTCAAAAGCAACAGTATTCCACACAAAAGCACAGGTGAGACACACACACACACACACACACACACACACACACACACACACACACACACACACACACACACACATCATCCTTTTCTTCTGCACAAAATGTTTTATTTACTAGATTCAGTTTCACAGCTCTTGTATCAGATAAGAGATCTTTGAATAAAAGTACTACTTTAATATGTGGATGGACACCAGTTAGTCGTCACTGTGAGTATGTGATGTGTCATGTGACCAGGCTGTGACTCACTGATTAAACGGAGACCCCTGCTGTTCAGCTTTATGCCTTCAATAACCTTAAATACACACCTGCAATTCCAACTGGCATCTTTAGAGGATTAATAAATAAATGTCTTTAATAAATAATTATCTGCACCACGCAATTTATTCAGATTAATGCCCTTTTTTTAAATGCGTGACTTTGTTTCAGATCTGAATGGGATGTGCAACAGTACCAGTATTCCTTCGTCAGCACCTGAGGTGGCAGAGTATTTATTGTGAGTATTTAACGCATCTGTCTTGATTTTGACTGAGGGGAAGGGCACAGTTTTAGATTTTTGAAAACCCTTGGGATGAGTTGCTACTAGGACTGTCAATCAATTAAAATCGTTAATCGCGATTAATCGCACATTTTTTTTCTGTTCAAAATGTACCTTAAAGGGAGACATATCAAGTATTTAATACTCTTATCAACATGGGAGTGGGTAAATATGTTTGCTTTATGCAAATGTATGTATATAATTATTATTGGAAATCAATTAACAACACAAAACAATGACAGACATTGTCCAGAAACCCTCACAGGTACTGCATTTAGCATAAAAAATATGTTCAAATCATAACATGGCAAACTGCAGCCCAACAGGCAACAACAGCTGTCAGTGTGTCAGTGTGCTGACTTGACTATGACTTGCCCCAAGCTGCATGTGATTATCATAAAGTGGGCATGTCTGTAAAGGGGAGACTCGTGGGTACCCAGAGAACCCATTTTCATTCACATATCTGGAGGTCAGAGGTCAAGGGACCCCTTTGAAAATGGCCACGACAGTTTTTCCTCGCCAAAATTTTGCGTAAGTTTGGAGCATTATTTAACCTCCTTCGTGACAAACTAGTATGACATGGTTGATACCACTGAATTCCGTAGGTTTTCTTGTTTCATATGATGCTAGTATCTTCACTCTAGCTTTAAAACTGAGCCCTCTATAACCTAAAAATCTCTTTTCAGTAACATTTCTCTTTATTTCCCTTCCAGGAAGTACACAGTGATCGGCTCTCCGGAGCAGCGTCAGAGGTATAAAAACGATTTCAACGCCGAGTACAGTGAGTACCGGGGTCTGCATGCTCGGATAGAGGGCATCACCCGGCAGTTCACTGTGCTTGACAATGAGCTCAAACAGCTCCATCAAGGCACAGACAAGTACAAGGTAGATACTCTAAAAAGCATGCTCGCAAATTGTTAGAAAATATTTAGAGTAACTAAAAAGATGTCAGTTATATTCATACCCCTTATCCTTTTTGTTTGTGTTCTCTCCACAGACAATCCACAATCAGATACTTCAAGAGTATCATAAAATAAAAAAGGTAAGTTTAAGTCCCGCTATGCATCAGACCGGCAATACGTCATCCAGAGTAGGCTCGCATGACCACGCTCCCTTTTGGGGGAATACAATCCCGCGTCCCGCATAGACGGTAACAGAGTAAAGAGAAGACGTTGAAGTTGTCTCCAAGCTTCTACTTTAAACAAACCGGTAATAGTAATAACGCTGACACATCTATAAAAGAAATGTTTGTATAACAAGAGATCAATGCATACAAACATGTCAAATTGCATGGAAGTCTATGGGATCTTCGGTTTTCTGTACCCCAAAAGGGGGCGCGGCCTTGAGTTTTTGCGAAGTACCCGTATGTGCCGGTCTGATGTATGACAGATATTTGGTGCCTTCAAATGAAACTCGTGAGCTCGTGTTCACGACATGGGAAGTCGTGTACACGATATGTTTGCCGTTCAATGGGTTAAGTCGTGAGAACACCGCTGCTAAGCAACGGCAATATTAACGTTACTGGATAGAAGCCACAGAGAATAACAATTTAGCAAGCTAGCAAGCGGGTAACATAGTGCAGGGAATGCAAACACATAATGACAGAGGAAAAAGATGAGGCCGTTGAGAATACATTTTCCTCAGACATATTATACAACTATGAAGAGAAACTATATAAGTAAAATTACAATATATTAACTTATTGTGCACAAAAAAATTAACTTCCATGGCCCATTTGTGACAACTTCAACAAACACGTCACAACCCGTGAACTCGTAGCTCTCAGAAACTTTCCACCACAAGAGGAGGGCGTTCATATGGACTCATCTAGTGAACACGGTAGACACGACCCCATTTGAAGGCACCAATTGATGGCTTAAAGTTTGTAAGTATATCAGATTGTGACTCTTTTTCATATCCTTTTGCAGACTAATCCAAACTATAGCCAAGAGAAGAACCGCTGTGAATATCTACACAACAAACTGGCATATATAAAGAGACTTATTGCCGAGTACGATCAACAGCAACTAACTAAAAGTAGTGATTAGACGTTGTTTCCCTGTTGTCTCTGGAAACCAAGCAGATAAAGGAAAACTCTGGATTCCGCCTGTGCTAAAAAAAAAAATGTTCACATGAAAGATGCCATGAAAGGAGTATTCCCTTCATCGGGGCCAAAGGCTCTGATGAGGACTAAGCAGGACACACAATCTTTTTCTCTCTCTTTCCTTTATTTTTCGTTTCTTTTTTCAGAAGATGGGGTTGTGCCTAACGTGGCCAGGTCCGTCTGTGTAGTTACAATGCATCCAGAAAAAAGGTTCTGTGTGGCTTTGTTTTTTCTCAAACATGGAAACTTTCCCACTTTCTTGGGAGATGATCCAAATAATCTTTCCTGCTTTTGAAACTGGAGGGAAGGAGGGCGGGGGAGATGGAAACTGCAGACGCCAAATGCAACTAATTTGTGATGAAATGATCAGTTTTCCCCCGTATACTGAATCGAATGGTTATGACGTTCTTCTTTTTATTTATTTTTGACACTTAAACTGGGGGAATGAGTCTGTTTTACACTCCTCAATATCAGTACTTAAACGCTGTCTCTCTTCTTTTTCTGTCCTCACATCTTGAATGTCAGCCAGTATTTTATTCAGAAGCTGCCTTGCCCATCTAATTGTCAAATCTGTTGGCGTTAATTCTATTTTTCTCTTTTAAAGAGATGCAGATATTTACTATTGATTAAATCAAGATGATGCATCTACATGCACACGGTCAGACGCAGGTTTGTGCGCTCGGCTTTTTCTTTTTCTAAACTGTCTTAACAGAGGGGAAGTGTGTGAAAGTTTCCAGTCACTCTTTGAGCTGCAGATTGTCTTTGAACACCTCACTCAGTCGTGAGCTGCAGTGCTCGTTCATCTTTTACAGCAGCGGTCCTTAACGGTTCTTCATAATGTATCAGTGAAAATAGCTCTTAATTGGTTGTCTTTCCACTTTAGGTCATGATGGCTTTTTGTAGCAATAGAATTATTCAACGTTATCTGAAGAGTTCATCGTCAGCTCTGCTCTTCATCATGCTTCAGAGGATCCTCTAATTGTAAGATGATGCAGACGGGGATGCGGATCTGCAGGCTTTTCTTTTCTTTTTTAAAAAATTTCATCCACAGATGTGATATCTCCTAAAGTTCCCACCATAGAGTGCTGACGTGTTTTTGTAGGCCAACCAGGAAGTTTGATAGCCCAGGGTTCCCTCGACAAAAAGCCAATGGGATTTTTCCACTGGGTTTTGGATTATTGCAGAAAATAAAGTCTGGCAAACACAAGTTTATGACACTTATACGTTTTGTTCAGCAAGATAATCTTCACAAATGAACACCACTTTTATGATTTTTGAAGAGTAAATGCAATCACTAGAAGTAAAGAGCTAACGTTAGGCTATAAACAAACTACACCACGGTCACATAAACGTGAGTATACACAACAAGTCTGTGAAGGTGGACGAGTCCATCCACCTTTTTTAAGACACATAAAGGTTTCAAAATTCACGGGTGAGGTATTTACTGATGTATTTTAGGTCGTAGAACAAAATGTTAAAATCCCTTCAGCTTGTGTTAACCACAGACCTTATTTCAGGCATCTTACTAAAAACCCATTGACTTCCAGTCGAGGGAACCAGAAGAGCTAACATGCTAACTCATTTCCGGGTTTTAGGACTCATTCTTGCCGCGCTCTATTGGCATCTTTAAGCTACGATAAAATAGTGTTTACAGTGTCTTTTAAAATGATCAAATTCTTTAGTTTCGTCCGCTCATCGCCCCACTTGATAGTCCATCGAGACGACTGTTAAAGACGAAGCCATCCTCGATCATCCTCCAGGTGTTGGCCTCTCGGAGGAGGACGGCGCTCACCTGCGACCAGTTTTTGCCTTTTTCCAAATGTGATGTCAGATATTCACGGAGGTTGACCTGAAATCTATTTCCTGGATCTCCGCTCTTGAGAAGCGTCGAAGACTCGACGCGCCCGAAGACGAATTAGAACCGCGAGTCGAGTTTAGTCAGCGAATGCATTTCTTAATATCGATCTTTTTATGTGAATATGAAAAATCAGCACTTTTTTCTCCTGATCTTGCTGTTACCTGGGAGGTTTTGTCCAAAATCTCTTTGTCCATCAGAGTGCATGCTTTATGAATGTGTTACAATGAACAGTCTTTGTATCTTTACTTGAAAAAAAAAAAAAAAAAAAACTGCCCAAGGATATTGAAAGCCAAGCAAAGGCCTAGTCCACCTGAATTTAGTATGTAATCAATTCGACGTGGCTCTGACCAGCATGTATACCAAAGTGCTTACCGAGTGGGGACGAAGCAAAACGCTCTACCAAATGGCAAAGGAACATGTCACAGTATTCTCTACTTCCTGTTATCATTTCATTCGTCATAATTTATCGCCCAGTGGAAACGTTTCTCAGCGTGTGAAGTCCAACGTGGCTCCTTTTGCTCCAGATGTGCATGACTGGGCTCAAATGTTTCAATGTCACGCCAGGTTTCAGACGATATCAACCCTCCTAATGCAAACACTACATTAAAGCTCTGAGACTCATCCCAGCGATGCTGCCGGGTCTCGGCTGGAGGCCGGATCCGGGACTGGATGATGTCTGGAGGGACGTAAAGTTTGTCTTGTTACCAGAATCAGCATCGCCCAGTACTGCAACACTTCTCACCTCTCTTACTGTATCTTGTTTTTTCTAGAAACATCCTGACATGATTACTGTATTACGCCTCTATTACGGTCAAACATCCATCGTGAACGAGCTCATCAGTAAAACACATTTTGCTCCGACGGAGAGTAAACAGTTTTTTGAGAGTACCGATATGCCAGCACAGGAGTACCGTTGTACGAGTTGATTGTGCCAAAATGACCTGTTGTATAGGTTTTTCCTTTCTTTTCTCTTGAGTATATACATGCTGCTGTATAAGCAAAGAGGGCTTTGGAGACGAGTCATGAAATGTTGGCGCTAAAAACCCAAAGCACGCTTTTTGAAAACCATAAGGGACTGGGACTGAAATTGATCTTTGTTTCAATAAAATTCTTTAAAATCCTTATTTGTGAAATTCTGAACCAGTTGTTGCTGTCCATTATTGTTATTAAGTTGAATTTTAGTATTAGTTGCTCCATAGAGGATGATGAGATTTTGGTTTTATTTTGAGTTTTTAGCATTACGGCACCGTCACACATGCATGAAAGTAACATTCGCCTCCCGTTCGTTTCCATTCTATGCGAGCAAAGGGGTAAAAAAAACATTCGCTTCTGGTGGCGAAGCAAATTTGCATCTTTGCATTTGAAGTGGCGTTCAACTTTGGTGAACTGTCAGGCGAATATTGCGTCGGTAGGCGATGGTCACTCGCCTGCGTTCGTGCATGTGTGACCGTGCCTTTAATCTTAGTTTAAGGATGATATACCGGTATTAACGATAAACGTGATTTTTTTTTTTTAATTAAATATTGATACCATGTTCATAATACATATATAATATTGTGTAAATAATCCAGCGCCTCTTAAATAATTTTATATATGCCTCCACCTCCCTGCTATTTTGAGTGTAATTCATCTGACAAAAAAGAGACAAAACGCACAATGAACAATGTTAAAGATGAATTTGACTGACTGATTTTCCATAGATACTGTATATGGCAATAATATTAGTTGCAGTTTGTATTAGTTGCTCCATAGAAGACGATGAGATTTTGGTTTATTTAGAGTTTTTTAGCATCAATCTTGCTTCAGGGGTGTCGCGTTATATCGATATTGATGATAACCGTGATATTTAAAAAAAAAAAAGGAAATATTGATATGTTAATAATACTCGTGTAAATAATCCAGCGCATCTTAAATCATTTTATATGTACAGTTCTTGTTACAGACGCTCTCTCCACCTCCCTACACTTGTTATTTGAGTGTAATTCATCTGACAAGAAAGAGACAAAACTCACAATGAACAATGTTAAAGATGAATTTGACTGATAGTAATAATTTTTTTTCTCCAAATTTTCTGTAGGTATCGCGATAACATCGTTATCAGGAATTCTTTTGGCCACGATAATCGTGTAGTGAAAAATCTGATATCGTGACAGACCTACTTACTTTGTTAAGGCACAGTCACACATGTGCGAATGCAGCCGAGTGACCATCGCCTGCTGAAGCTATAGTCGCATGAAAGTTCACCAAAGATGCAAATTTGCTTTGCCACCGGAAGCGAATGTTGTTGTTTTTTTCACCCCTTCGCTCAAATAGAATGGAAGTTAACGGGAGGCCAATGTTAATTCTGTGCATGTGTGACGGTGCCTTTATGGAGAATGTTTGTTGTGTTGAACATGTATAGTGATGCCATGAATGCAACATTTACAGTTGGTGTTTGGTTTGTGTTTAACAGTTTTTATAGGATCGTATCTTGACATTCTGGCTTTGACAAAAGTCAAAAGATGCAACTTTCTCCTCAGGAAGATTCAAGATGTTTATTGTCACACCAGTTATACAAGTAAAATCGTGTGAAATACTCTTTGCTGGGAAGCTCTATTAATGAAACGGTAAGTTAAGTAGCAAAAAATAAAATAAAAATAATAGTGTATTTACAAAAAATATATAGTATAATAATAAAGAAGTATTTGGTATATGGTAAATATAGAAGCAAAATATATATAAATATATGGGAGCAGTAGAGGTTGCATACTATAAAAATATTGCACAGGCATTTTTTTATATATATATATATATAGCACATATTGCATTGATTGAAGTATTGCACTTGTTTATGGCTTTTTTTGTGAGGGAGAGAGTGTTGTATGATTTATCTGTTTAAGAGTCTGATGGCCTGGGGGAAAAAACTGTTTAAGAGTCTGCTGGTGTGAGTCCTGGGGGTCCTGTATCTTCTACCAGAGGGCAGGAGGGAGAACAGGCTGTTGTGGAGGTGTGTGTTGTCCTTAATGACCCTCGGGGACTTCCTGAGGCACCGCTGGGTGTACAGCTCCTGCAGGCCGGGCACCTCACACCCGGTGATGTGTTGGGCTGAGCACACCACCCTTCCCAGCGCCCTACGGTCAACGTTGGTGCAGTTGCCATACCAGGTGATGAAGCAGCCCGTCAGGAGGCTCTCTATGGTGCCTCGGTAGAAGTCCCTGAGGATTTGTGCTTTCGGTCCAAAAAAGTACATAGAAAAGCTATTTTAGCCACAACAAAAACAGTTTTTGGAAATCTGAACACTCCATTCCATATCATAAACAAGAAACTGATGTGTTTGACAGAGCTGTTTAATAGACTAACATTTGTTTACCATTACTGAGGCCATGTAGTGAAGAGGGAGTCCTGCAGATGGCAGTGGTTACACACTGTTAGTTTCCAAAGCCTCCAAACGGTGCTGGCAGTGGCACACCTTGTTTTTGTTTTTTAAAAAAGCAACAAATTGAATAGAAATAGAAATAGATCCCTCTGCTCTCTCCAGTTTGCAATGTTTCTCCTGAGAGGTAAACTGTCACATACAGTCAGTGACACCGTCAGGGATCAGTTTGATGGCAAGGGAATGACCATTCCTTTAATATTCAGGGTGTTTTGTGCAGTCTATACTATTCTGCCTCTTCTCTTGTTATAACCTATGACTGCGTATTGTTTAATGCCAAGTCTTTTGTCTTGCACTGAAATGTGGCTCCATTAATGAGAGGCCCCTGGCATGGCAGCGTGAGCAGAAGATGCTCCAGCGAGGCACCGGAGAGGACAGATCTCGCAGTAATCTGACACACTGTGAAAGATCCCAGAAATCGACATAGCGACTGTGTTCCACTTGGCCGGGCTGAGCTGTGCCTGAGCCTCGCTATGCTGCTACTGGCTCCCGTCCCAAAGCTGGCCTCAGCAGCGCTGCTGAGGGAGCCAGAGGGGGGCCCGGTCAGAGAGTTCACCGTGGCGAGCTGCCATCACTCCACCTCCTCAACATACAGCAGCGTATACATGTTTACACACATCGCAGAGAGACTTTACTCCCTCCCCTCTCTCTCTCTCTCTCTCTCTCTCTCTCTCTCTCTGTCTCTGTGTGTTTCCAGAGTTTAATTTGTCTGCACTGAAATGCACAGAGGGGTCTACTTCTATTTAGATTCTCTGCTAACAGAGCAAGCTTTAATGGGAAAATAGGCCACGGTTGAAATAAAGGTCAGTCAATTATTCGGGGTAATTGGTATGTGGTATTACACATGAGGGCCTTTCATAATAGAGTCAAATAAAATGGTTCATCTTATGTAACCTGCACTGTATCCAGAAGCTAATAGTGGCATCATACATGTAGGTTGATGTGCTGAGAGGAAAAACATTTCTGACTCCTGGCTCCTGATTTGTGGGCAGCTTGGCAACTTGTGACTGTGTGCACATAAAAGACCAATCTGAAAGGAAAAAACAGCCTTTAAATAGTCACTGAAAAACAAATTCGATCAGAGAAATGACGAGTGAATGTGATTTCTCCAACATGTAAAATATAACCAGTGTGATAACTAATGCATAGTGGTGGAAAGTAACTAAGGACATTTACTCAAGTACCGTACTTGGACACAAATTTGAGGTACTTGCACTTTAGTATTTTCATTTTATGCTTTTTTCTTCAACACATCTATCTGACAGCTTTAGTTACTTATTACATTTTCTATTATTATTATTATCAATTTTATTATATTATTAATTATATTCTTTTTTTATTCATATTATATTCTATTATTTATTCCAATTTTATATATACATATACATTGTAAAACATTGTAAAACATACAATAAAGATTAAATCAGTTCCTTCCAACGTTTTTGGCTTGTGCCCCCTCACTGTATATAAAATCAGTGTCTAGTTGGGGTCTTGTCAAGTTTCAGATGTTTCTGAGTTATTTGTTCCATCAAATAGACATTTCTCTAAACTTCTCACATCATTCATTTAAATAATAGTTTGTGGCCCAAAAGAGGGAAATTCTTTCATATTTTACATTTACAAAAAATAAAAGATGAGAGAAAGTCTAGAAACTGAAAACAAATCTGTCTATCAGATCTTAGTTTCTTCTTCTGTTTCTGTTTCTTCTTCTTCTTCCGTTTCTGTTTCTTCTACTTTTTCTTCTGTTTCTTCTGTTTTTGTTTCTTTTTCTTCCTTCCTTCCCTTCTTCTTCTTCTTCTTCCGTCCTCCGTCCTTCTTCTTCTTCCGTCCTCCCTTCTTATTTTTTGTCCTCCGTCCTCCCTTCTTCTTCTTCTTCTTCTTCGTCCTCCGTCCTTCTTCTTCCGTCCTCCCTTCTTCTTCTTCTTCGTCCTTCTTCTTCGTCCTTCTTCTTGTTCTTCCTTCTTCTTATTCTTCTTCCGTCCTTCTTCTTCATTCTTCTTCTTCTTCCTCTGTCCTTCTTCTTCTCCTTCCTCCGTCATTCTTCTTCGTCTTCTTCTTCTTCTCCTTCTCCTTAATCATATCACGACCCCTCAGATTTATGTGGTGTCCCTTTGGAGGGGCCCGGTCCCTAGGTTGGGAACCACTGAACTAAAATAGCTAACTGTATATAATGTAGTTAAAACTAGCAGCAGAATGCTGCTCTAACGTTGATGCTTCAGTATTAACAATCTAATAATGTCACATAGAATCAGATACCAGACAAAGGACATGTTTTACTGCACAACATGTACTTTTGCTACATGAAGCTGAAAATACTTCTGTACTTTTACTCAAATACTGTATTTTGAATGCAGGACACATATTTTTACATGAATGTATTTATACTTTTACTTAAAGGATCTGAGTCCTTCTTCCACCGCTGTTAATACAGTATGATAGAAAGTAACTGTGTTATGTGCGTAGACAGCGCAGTGCAACAGTAGAACTCACTGTTGTTTTTGTTACTCTGCTGTTTTATTAATTTTGTACTCGTGGCGCAGAGAAGTGAACACACAACAGTAGTCGTGCACACACGTGTCCACAGACCTGTGTGGAGGTGAGCGTCCAGAGTAATAACCAGGTCTGCTGGTTTACAGCCAAAGAGCTGCACTCACTTCAGATTTTGGTTTATTTTGAATTTGTAGGTGCCAGGAAGGAAAATTATGATTAATCTCAGTTTTCACCACCTTTATTTTATAACAACTGTCTAGAAAACCACCTTCAACAAGTTATTTCCATTACACTACGGACAAGAAATCCATGTTTTAATGTTACATAAACCTGTATTTTATTTAACCTATGTTGTTAAGCCCACATTATGGAACATTTATAGTTTTTTTATTGTTTATGAAGACTTGCCTTTTTAAACCCTGTTAGAATTGAGGCAATGGGACAAAACTGTTCAACCTTTTAACCACAATGTTCTTCTGTAAATACTCCAGTCAGACCGTGTCCTCATTTAGGACTTTGATAAGTTCATGTCCATTGATCCAGATTCAGGTCAACCAGTGTCATGTTAGGAAATGCATTTACTAGTTTAAGTAGAAGGTTCAAGGTTCTTTATTTGTCATTTGTCAATTCCAGCAAAGCAGTCATTGGCAATGAAAATCTTTCAACAATGCTCATAAAATATGTATATATAAAAGGGCAACTCATACAAGTAAATGTAAAAGCAAAATGATAATCTAAGGCATAAAATAGTGCAGTTAAAATAAATATAAACATAAGTAATTATAAAATGGTAATGTAGATTTAAATTTGTATTTTTGTGGTTCAGATGGGAAACTGAATGTAAACAGGGAGTAGTATTTATATGCATGATGAGAAGTAATCTATGTACACAGAGGTGTAAACAGGAATGTTGTATGTAATAATGAGAAGTACTAACATATATACAGAGATGTTAACAGGAATGTAGTATGTACATAATGAGAAGTAAAGTATACAAAGGTAAATAAAGTATAAAGTGAAAATGGTAGAGTGCCTCAATCTGAGTTCAGTATTTATAACTGTCTATATATAAATATATATATATTATATTATATATTATATATATATATATATATTATATTATATATTATATATATATATATATTATATATTATTATATATATATATATTATATATATTATTATATATATATATATTGAGATATATAGGTATATATTGATATAGATATGAAACCAGAGCACCAGGAGTAAACTACAGTAGTCTACCTTTCTCACAGCTGACATTTTACTTATCACATACATGTGTGTAATCAGCATTAACAAGCATGTGTATTTCATATAGACATGGTAGTTCTAGGACCCAGGTGTTGTCTTGTGCAGGAGAGACTAATTAAATCACAGAGGTCTAGAAAAAATAACACAGAGTTTATAGTTGTGCAGATGTTCTATTTATGTGTGTTGGTCATTTATAACGGCAAACTCTGCAATAATCTGCAGTGCAAAAATGCAACTTTTAGCCTGATTTTGATCACTGACATTTGAATAATTTAGAATGATATAATGTATAATTAAATTGTCTAAAAATTTGTATGCAATGCCCTCATTATGTGACTGAAAACTTAAATCTATTATGTATTAAAGGCTGATTAGTCTAATTAATTGATTTGATTAGGAAAATAGGTCAAGTCATTGTAATCATCAGTAATCATGGCTTAAATTCTAACTTTTATATATATACATACATATACATACATACATATAATATATATATATATATTATATATAATATAAATATATAAATATATATATATATATATAAATATATATATATATTAATATATTTATATATATTTATATAATATATATATATATTATATAAGTCTGAAAAATGTCTGGAAAAAAAAGTCTGAAAAATGCAAAAAAAAATGTCAGAAGAAATAGAGTCGGAAAAAATTCTGAAAAAAATGTCGGAAGAAAAAATGTCTGACAAAAAGTCTGAAAAATGTCTGGAAAAAAAAAAAAATATATATATATATAGTTTTATATATATATATATAGTTTTTTTTATATATATATATAGTTTTATATATATATATATATAGTTTTATATATATATATACATATATATATATATATGTATATATATATATGTATATATATATATATATATAGTTTTATATATATATATATATATATATATATAGTTTTATCGCCCAGCTCTACATAATTATTTCTGTATTGAGCTATTATTAAAAAAAGTCGTGATGTTACTATAACTATGAACTATAATGCCGTCACGCGCCGTGGGACGGGGTGCTCGCTCGTGCTTCAGCGTTGCTGGCCCACGCGCACGGATCACCCTCTCAGTGACGTCAGCGGCCCCTCTGCCTCCCCCCCCCTCCTCCTGCCATATTTATTCATGCCGGGCAAGATGGCGGCGCTACGGACGATGTGTTATTGCCAGTGGACATAAAAACAGGCATTTTATTCAAAAAGCAAGAGCCAGTCAGAAACATCCAGCCACGGGGACCGGATCACGGGGTATTTACCGAGTAACGAGCGTCGACTTTACGTTATATTCCCCGCTGTTTCCCCCGTTTATTTCCTCTGAAACAACATGTTCAGGTCGTGTAGCTGCTCGGCTGCTCGCTAACCGACCGACCAGCTGGCTAACACAGAGCCGTACCGAGCTACCAGCAGCAGCTACCGCCGAGCCGCCACCGTGAAGCGGAGGATGGGAGAAAGGCTGGAGCTCAAGCTCAAATCTCCGGTCGGAGCGGAACCCGCAGGATACCCGTGGCCGTTACCAGTATACGTGAGTGTTACCACCGTGAATCTCTCCGGTTACATGTGAACAGTTGGTCTCTGTTTGCTGTCTTTGTGTTAGCTAGCTTCTTCATGCTAACGGTGGCTAGCTGGAGGAGCCATGGCACGCTCGACCGTTGAATCAGGTCATTCTGGTCTGGTCTGGATGGTGACACACATGCTGCATCAGATAATAAATATCTAGCTTGTTTTATTATAAACATACGGTACATTTGAGTAGAGTAAACGTTAATAGGTGGAGAGAAGTACTCAGGTATTGACACACAGGTGATAAAGAAGGTGTTTTGATATAGAAACGACTTAAAACAGACCACCAATCTGGTCTGGATGGTGACAGACATGCTGCATCAGACAGCTACACTATTAGATATTTAGCTTGTTTTTAACTTGTTTTATTCCTTTATTTATTATAAACATACGAGTAAACGTTAATAGGTGGCGACAAGTACTCTACAACCAAGCCAGATATTGACACCCAGGTGATAAAGAAGCATTATGTCAGTGTTACAGTAACTTTAACCTTAAAGTGTCTCAGGTATGATCCCTCATGTTCCTACTGAAACATACATAAATTAGGTCACAACTGTTTTTTTCTGCTCAGATTTACTATTTGATAAACGATCACATAGTTATGTATGTAGTAGTTGTGTGTGAACTCTGTGAGGTTTCTCAATGCTGCAGGCTTGTGAATGTGCTCGTATTGCATTCCTCGAGTGCTTAGTTTGTGTGTGTGTCTGTGTGTGTGTGTGTGTGTGTTTTTATCTAATGGCATTCCCATGATTGAGACCAGCTGGTTGTGTTTAGTTGTTTTGAGTTCTGCACATTTATTTGATCCCAAATCTGTCAGTTGTTCTCATGGAACTTAAAAAACTAGCTGGCCTAGGAAGGGAGACTTCTTATTCTCTCTTACATGTGTACTGTAGTTGTATTTCCATGTCAGCACGTCAGTGTCTGGTTGCAGTTGACTCATTGAAGACAAACGGAAAGGGAAGCGGTTGCAAATCCTGTGATCTTTTTCAGTGGTGTATAGTTAACTTTAAATTGTGTTTCTCTTTTATAGTAATGTGCGGTGAGATTGACTGAAAAAAAGCTAGATTTCTCAGCATGCCTGAATGGGGTCTTTTCTGTTCATCTCCTCTCCACCCACGCTGTACCTATAGTCTGGTATTCTGGTTATTTTAGTTCCAGCTATTAGTTTGTTTGTTTGTTGTTGAACTGAATGAGTTTCAGAGTTACTTGCAAATGTAATCGGCCACTCCTCGCTGCTTTGGCTGACGGTAGTAGACTCTCCCTTTTACACCAGGCCTCAATCTGATAACACTCAACAGTTCCTCCCTCCTGAATTTATTGCCTCAACCATTTCATTATGTTATGTTCTAGGGCTGTGTATTGGCAGGAATCTGGCGATACAATATGCATCATGACAGGGGTAATGAGTCAATATATTTGCAATACTGTAAGCAAGGAGATATATTGCTTTGTTTTGTAATTTAAGCCATTTTAGAATAGGCAAAAACAACAAATGCACGTTTTGCATGCAAAAAAACGACATGTTTTTTTGTCCCAAACTGCATGTGATTATCATAAAGTGGGCATGTCTGTAAAGAGGAGACTCGTGTGTACCCATAGAACCCATTTTCATTCACATATCTTGAGGTCAGAGGTCAAAGGACCCCTGTCAAAATTGCCATTCCAGTTTTTCCTCGCCAAAATGTAGCATAACTTTGGAGCGTTATTTAGCCTCCTTCCCGACAAGCTAGCATGACATGCGTGGTACCAATGGATTCCTTAGGTTTTTTAGTTTTTTAAGCCAACGCATGCTAAAACCTCGGAGTGATCAAATAGCAGTCAGGATTTTTAAACAGGTTAATATAAAATCGATACAGCGTTTTGGAGAATCGATCAATCGCACAACATAATATCGCGATACTCACGTGTATCAATGTTTTCGTACACCCCTATCCTGGTCCAAATAAACTCAAGAGCAAGCATGTTAGGTATTTATACTGTTTAATATACTGTTGACCTGCATGACAGCTATTTATACTGGGACTAGCTTTTGAATTAGAAACAGCTGATAGCATGTGGAGTTCTGCAATATGGAGCCTATTCATGTGGCGGTGCTCTCCTCCTGTTTTCAAAGGGGAAAGACTTCCTCTCTGTGCTCCCTTCCTCTCATGTCCATATGGTCAACTCTACAGGGAGGAGGACAGAAGAGACTGCTCCTCTTCAGCAATGCTATATTAATAGAATTCAAAAACACATGCCAGTGTGTGTTTTCCCCAGTCACGTTTTAAACTGCTTGTTGGTGACAACAGATCCCGCTCCATGTAGATTAATTCTTCACTCCCACAGAGCATGAACTAGTGGAGCGGATAGTGGAAAAATCGTGCAAATAGTGATACAAGCACCAAATTTGGCATGATGATTCCCGAGGGGTCACTTAGCAAATATAAACGATCGGCCACTTGAAAATCCAAGACGGCGGCCATTTTTCAAGATGGCCGCCAAATTGACCTGCCGTTAATGGTTTCTCTCATAGAAATTCATCTACTTGGTCAATTTGAGTGATCTTGGTGTCAAATTATGTGATTTCTAGCATGCTGGATCTTATTTTGATAGTTAAATAATTTTTAACTTCAATATAAATTTAGTCGCGGAGAATGTTTTTCTTAAAAAAATGCATGATTTTGATGAACTTGAATGATTGTGATGTAGAATTATATGTTTTCTGGTATGCTATCTAATCTAACAATTTTTACAGCTTTAACATCCTCCAATACGTTTTTTTTTTTTAAACTTTTGGCTGTCCGGTGAGTCTTTGCTTTGTGGTGTTTGCATGGCTCAATTGGCTTGTAGGCCTACTGTTGTAGATATCAATAGCTGCTGTTGCCATAGGTGTAGGGGCTTAGTGGTAGAGGTAGCACCTTTGTTTCAGAAGTCAGCCACATCCTCCAGGATGGACTACTCGCACTGGTTCACACTACTTGCCCAACTCTCATCTATGGCTCCATGAAGTTGCCAGTGCACGGCAATGACCACACCTCGGACACCATGTTGGCTCACGGGCTGAACTAGGTGAGGGCAAAACACAGAGAGTCTCTGTGTGATGGAGTATTTCTAGCTCCAAATTTCAAAGTGCATAGAGTCAACGAACCAGCCATCTTTATCCATGAGGTTCCCACACCAACATATCTATCAGTTGCCTCTTTCTGGTCTTGGAAAACACAGACAGGCCAACATACATAGCAAAAGGTGTCTTCCTGTCCTTGGATTGCCTGTGGACCTGCGATCCTTCCCTGTATTTGGCAAAACAGCTCTACTGTAACAGTTGCAAGGTCAGATTTTGATGTGCCATTTTGGAGTTGTGACTTGATATCAGCCCCATGTTCAATCATACATACAAACTGAAGCAGTGATGGTGGGACGGTATCTTCAAGGTACCCATCATGAGACGTGCTGTTGAATTCTGATTTATGCTGAAACATGTCACGACGTATCATCTGAGCAGCCTTTGCCAGGTGGACTGCTTCTCCATATTTGCTTCCTTCTTCTGGGACAGCTCTTCTTTCTTCTGCAGCTGTTGGGCATTCAGATAGGCTCGTTCTCGTTTGTACAGAGCAGCCAAGCAAGCAGGCTGACATCTCCAGCACTCAGATTGGGAAGGAGCTTTCCATCACTGAACGGGCACTTGCTTGCATGGGATACAGCTAGGTTCATGCATTATTTTACGCAATCTGTACACTATCTGGATAACTGAAACCCCATTATCCTTGGCTCGGCTCTCCCGCGCTTGCACATCCTGTCGATTCAGGTTTTGCTGCCTTAAACTGATCAGGGGTTGGTAGTAAGCAGCATTTTGGACACTAAGTATAATGCTGAATCCTACTTAGCTGACGTTAAACCCCATTCTGAATTACACAGCAGCGATTGTCACCAGTGTGCCCTGGTAGTGCCCGACAATCACTCCTTTACAGTTCTTTGCTGTTTTTCCAATTCTGGCAGCTGGGTTGGAACCTCATGGATAAAGATGGCTGGTTCGTTGACTCTATGCACTTTGACATTTAGAGCTAGACATACTCCATCACAGAGATACTCTCTGTGTGCTACCCTCACCTAGTTCAGCCCGTGAGCCAACATGGTGTCCCGGGGTGTGGTCATTGCCGTGCACTAGCAACTTCATGGAGCCACAGGTGAGAGTTGGGCAAGTAGTGAGGACCAGTGCCAGTAGTCCATCCTGGAGGATGTGGCTGACTTCTGAAACAAAGGTACTACCCCTACCACTAAGCCCCTACACCTATGGCAACAGCAGCTATTGATATCTACAACAGTAGACCTACAAGCCAATTGAGCCATGCAAACACCACAAAGCAAAGACTCACCGGACAGCCAAAAGTAAAAAAAAAAACGTATCGGAGGATGTTAAAGCTGTAAAATTAGATAGCATACCAGAAAACATATAATTCTACATCACAATCATTCAAGTTGACCAAGTACATGCATTTCTTTAAGAAAAACATTCTCTGCGAGTAAATTTGACAGCCATCTTAAAAATGTCCGCCATATTGCAGTTCAAAATTATTAAAACTATCAAAATGGCCGCCGTCTTGGATTTTCAAGTGGCCGATCGTTTATATTTGCTAAGTGACCCCTCGGGAATCATCATGCCAAATTTGGTGCTTGTATCACTATTTGCACGATTTGACTGAAAAATGGATGTTAGCCGCTCCACTAAACACAGCGCTGGCTGTGTTGTGATACACACAACATGGCTGTTGCACAGGCTGTTGAAATATAAGGCTTGCTTTTATACTCTAATCCAGCCCCCAAGATGAAGCCCATAAAAATACTTTTCTTTCTTTCTTTTGCTCTGTGTTTCTCCCCGTCTCTCACTAAATCCCCACATCTGTGCATCTGTAAATGCTTCCATATGAAGAGCACCTCTGGTATGGTGCAGCTCTTTGTCCATCTGGTTCTGGGTGTGGGGGCACGCATTAACCAGGCCGACATAGCATTTAAAAGACACGCTGCTGCTTAAGTACTGCTGAACTGCTGTCTTTGGTTTGGTTCTCACCTGTGAACTTCACCTATTATTTATTTACAGGGCTGCAATTACTGTCAATTACATGTCAAGACAGCTCCTCTGGATAGCAGTATGCTTGTAATCATCAGATACTATCTTGTTTTAGATAAGAGTGTAGGGGTGTAAGAAAATATCAATGCACATGAGTATCTTGTCATATTTCGATATGTTGTGCGATACTGTATAGATTTTTTTTTATTAACCTCTTAAAAATCCGACTGCTATTTGATCTTTCGGAAGTTGTTGCGGGCGCTGGAGTGAGGTTACTGGCATGATATGAAACTAGAAAACCTAAGGGAATCCATTGATACCAACCATGCCGTACTAGCTTGCCGGGAAGGAGGCTAAATAATGCTCCAAAGTTGCGCTAAATTTTGGTGAGGAAAAACTGGAATGACAGGGGTCCCTTGACCTCTGACCTTCAAAATATGTGAATGAAAATGGGTTCTATGGGTACCTACGAGTCTCCCCTTTACAGAAATGCCCACTTTATGATAATCACATGCAGTTTGGGGCAAAAAACATGTCGTTTTTTTACATGCATTATATATTTGTTGTTTTTGCCTATTCTAAAATGGTGTGAATTAAAAACAAATCGCAATATATTGCTTTGCTTACAGTATCGCAATATATTGAATCGTTACTCTTGTATCGTGAAGCGTATCGCATTGCCAGATTCTTGCTAATACGCAGCCTTAATAGAGTTGTTCCGATGCGTCCGATACTGCCAAAAATTCAGTACGCCAGTCTATGCACCGATCCAATACCATAATTTATTAACCCAGAAAAAAATCAACTTGTTTAACCGGATTATTTTATAATTTTTTATATAATTAATTTCTGTTCTTCCTAACTGATAAACTACATAATAAAAGAAAGTTCTATTTCATTCATTCTATGTATGTATTTCTTCATGTTTTACAAACCTGAGCCAGAACATACAACAATGATAGTAATCATATCACATCCGTACATGGTCAGTAGTAAACAGCTGTTAAATAATAAAAACTATATATATTCTTTTTAATCACGCTGGTATTGGATCGGTACTCTGTATCGGCAGATACCTCAAGTTCAGGTATCTGGAATGAAAAAATGGTATCGGAACATCTGTAGTTTTAGATACTGACGTTGTGTTAGTTTGAGATTATTTGTGGTATTTCGTGGTAAGTACAAGTCTTAGTAATTTGTTCTCATAGGCTACTGAGGTCTACACGTAGTGGAGCAGCACGTAGCGTAAAACCCCTAAAACCCACAATGTGTCACACTGATGTCAAGGGAGATTGAGTGACTGAAGAGGTGGCGTAGAAAGGAGGAGTCATAAATGCGTCAGTACAGCCACAGCAGGGAGAGAGAGGAGGGTCTCCTGCTCTTTTTGTCTGCCTCTCGCTTTCAGACGGTGTTTATTTTTAGCAGCAGCACTACGCTGGTGTTGCTGTGTGCCGTCTTTGTGTGAGCAGGTGACCTCCCCTCTTCAGTCTCATTCGCTCGCTCACACAGCCTCTTTCATTTACACCTTCCATATTTAGTGTAAAAATCTGCTGAAGAAAATTTGTAGCTGCTTATTAGAAACACAGCTAGCTTGATAATATAGCTGTGCTGCTGACAGAAATAGTACATTTCCTGTGTTACCATGCATATTTGAGTGTGTGCGCGTGCATGTTTGAGCTGTGGCGGAAGTTTGCGTAGTAGTGGCGGGCTGTATTGCGCGGGAAGCTGGGAGCTTCAGGCTGTGAGCTGTTAGCTGCTGCTGCTGCTCTGCCAGGCCTCAAACAGCTGAGAATTACCAGGCTTCCCCTCCTCTCTCTGCCCCCCTCCCTCTTCACTTTCCCCAGTTTCTAGCTCTTCTTCTCACTTTCACTTTCTTTCGTTTCACCCTGTGATTTCTCCTCCTGTCCTCCATTCCCCTCTTTTCTTTCCCTCCACCAGAGGCTCTTCTTGGCAGTGCGCTGGAGCAAAGACAGAAAGTGGGTCAGTGGGTCAGCTGAGGCAACAGACTCCGGCTGGCTGCGCTGGGTGTAACTCGAGTCCTATTACTCCCACCGAGCTGCTCAGCACACTCCAGCTGAGATTACTAACTATAGATTCCCTGTATGGGATCAGTTTAATTATAATCTTATCTTGTTTTATTATGCTTTATTTTAGACTAAAGTGCCATTTTGAACCAGATTAACTGAAATCTCAGACATGGTTTGGAAGAGTCTGATTGAGCCGAATCTTGAATTAACAGAACCAATTTCCTGAGTTACGCCTAATGAAATCAAACCTTAAATTCAAACTACAAAGAGGTAGGTTTAACTTCAGATTAATGCTTGCTTCCTGTCTGTCAACAGAGACAGATTTTTGAGCAAACAAGCGCTATGAGGCAGACTAGGATTCATTGTTCAGACACTCTGAATAATTCTGTTGAAATCTGTTTCCAATTTACACAGACAAAAATGCAGTAGAGATTATTTTACTGTTGGAGCCCACACTTGCATTATTGCCACAAAGAGGGAAGCCTATACCTAAGAACGTATATTGCCAAGAAGTGAAAGTCAATTGTTCGTTCTATTGCAACATCAGTGCCCAGAAGCAAAGCTATGCTTCCGCCATTTTGGACTGAAAGCGAAGACCGGAGGCCAGTAAAACGTCCGCCTACATTGCCGTACAAAAGTGAAACAAAATTATTTATGTTCTATTGTCATATTCTACTGAAGTGCCTTGTGTTGAACAGTAAAATATTATAAATATAATCAGTGTTTTTAGTCCAAAATGGTGACACAGCAGCTGTTGTAAAAAAAACATCGGAGATTCGTCTCTATGCTTCTATTCTCTTTGCCTATACCGTCTTTTCTCCAAGTCCTTTATCACTTTACAGTTTTCGTTTTGTCTGTTTCTATTTTTCAGATTCCACCACATTATGGACTTTTTTTGTGTTTGTAAAATTCAAAGCATGAAGTAACTAATCCTAATTTAAGATGTGTGTCCCATAAAGCCACTTTAAAACTAAACTGGAAAAAAAAAGTTCGGAAACTTGTGTTTGATGGATTATTTCTCTGTTGTTACAATGCTAATTGACATTGTATTTTACATGGTTGGAAAGCCTGTTTATTTACCTTCGCAATGATGTCCAACTTGTAAGGATCATGCATTTGTGGGATGAGCAGCACAGCTGATTATGTGGGTAGTGCCCAAGAAAGATTTGCCAAAATGCTCCGTCAATGGTAAACAGTGTATTCTCCTGCTGGTATTGACTCTTGTTTTGAGTTGTTTGGTGGATTGGATGATTGAACTCTCTATCAGTAACAAGGAACAAACAAGACATATTGGCAATTTTACACTTTATTCATTTAAAGGTCACCTATTATGCAAAATGCACTTTTCCATGTCTTTTAAACATCAATATCTGTCCCCAGTGTGTCTACAAGTCACCATAGTATCATAAAAGACCATCCTCTCTCTTTTTCTCCTGCTCCGTTTGTCCGGAAATGGGTGTCGAAACAACGCTGCGCAGCTTTTCTTTTCTTCTGACGTCGTTAGAGAATTAGCCATATAAGGGTTTCCTGGTCGAACCAGAGAGAACCTTCAGTAGCTGACCCCGCCCCACAGCGCGTCACTGTCTCTCCTCCTCAACCGAACTTGAGCAAAGTAGCTCCTACTGTTAGTCTGCAAGAACCAGCAGAACAGGCTTCATGTACTCCCATCATCTAAATATAACATGTTCTTTCACAAAGGCTTTATGTAATTACACTGTTTAAACGGATGATATTTATATATTATATATATTTGATGTCATGCATGTAGCAGATTACAGGTAGTAAATAGTGACTTGTAAGCAACACAACACATTTCTGTTTCACAGTCAAACTTTATTTGAGTAGACAGATGACAATATTAATTATTCACAGCATTTGTAATCATCTCACCTGTTAGTTAGTTAAGTTAACATGGTACAGGAGAAAGTCTTCAGCTCTGGTAAACTACAGTAAGCTAAGCTCCGGTGGTCTGTAGTCATGGTAACACAGAGACAGCTACTACTGTAAATAATATACCATTACTCTGATCTTCCATACATTTATCTTTTAGCAGAAATAATGAACTGACTACTGTTTCACATCTTCTATTTTCCACCCTGATGGTCGCTGTGTTTACACACCGTGTCATAGCGGTAGCATGTAGCTAACCCGTTAGCATGTAGCTACATGCTAACGGGTTAGCTACATGGGGAGAGTGTGACGCTGTTGTTGAGGACGTTTGATTGACAGAAAACGCTGACCAATCAGAGCAGAGTGGGAGGAGACAGGCTGTGAATCAGGGGTTTTCAGACAGAGGCTGAATTAGGCTCTGAGGCAGGCAGACTCAGGCTGCAGTATGAGAAGAATAAAGGGTTTTTTGAACATTGCAGCATGTAAACATGTTCTAGTGCAACATTAAAATACATCTATGAACCTGGAAATGAGCATAATATGAGACCTACAGAGCTACAGACACAGAAATCAGCACTTTTGGAAATGGGCTGAAACAGAGGTTATAGAGACATGCTGGAATGCATGATCTGATTGTTTTTTTGAAAAAAAAACTTCAGAGACATGGTTTGGAGGTGTCTGAGACCTATAATAACTAGTTTAAATGGAGTATAATATGTGACCTTTAATACACCGTCAGGAGCCTCAGTAGTGGGTGGAAGATCCATATGCAAGCACAACAGCCTGGCACCTCCTCCTCATGCTGGTCACCAACCTGGTCCCACGTTGCTGTGGGATGGCGTTCCATTCCTCAACCAGGATTCGTTGCAGGTCAGCCAGCGTGGTTGTGTTGGTCACTCTAACGCGTACAGCACGCCCAAGCTGATCCCACAAGTGTTGAGTTGGGTTGAGGTCTGGACTCTTGGCAGGCCGTTCCATTCTCTCTACTCCCACATTGTGGAGGTAGTCTGTGATAACCCTGGCTCTGTGGGGGCGAGCGTTGTCATCTTGGAGGATGAAGTTAGGTCCCAGATTGTGGAGATATGGGATCGCCACTGGCTGCAGAATCTCATCCCGATATCTCACTGCATTGAGATGGCCTTCAATGATGACGAGCCTTGTTTTGCCAGTGAGGGAGATGCCGCCCCACACCATGACACTGCCCCCACCAAAAGCTGTTACTCCATCGGTGCAACAATCAGCATAGCGTTCTCCGTGTCGTCTCCATACTTTGACCCTGCCATCCAACTTTGGCAGACAGAACCTGGACTCATCACTGAACATGACATTCCCCCACATGTTCAGGTTCCATTGTCTGTGTTGTCGACACCAGCGCAAACGGGCCTGGCGGTGAAGGGCAGTCATTGCAGGCTTCCTGGTAGCCTTATGAGAATACACTGTTTACCATTGGCAGAGCATTTTGGCAAATTTTTCTTGGGCGCTACCCACATAATCAGCTGTGCTGCTCATTCTACAAATGCATGATCCTTACAAGTTGGACATCATTGCGTAGGTAAATAAACAGGCTTTCCAACCATGTAAAATACAATGACCATTAGCGTTGTAACAACAGAGAAATAATCCACCAAACACAAGTTTCCGAACTTTGTTTTTCCAGTATATATTGACCCCTTTAGATTAAGACATGGTTTGATTTATACCCTTTCCGTTACCCCAAAACATTAGAATGCAGACATTTTTATACATATTTAGGTATATCTAAGTGTTGAGCTGCAACGATTAATCGATTACTTGTCAACTGTTAAATTAGTCGCCAACTATTTTGATAATAAATTTATCAGTTTGAGTAATTTTTTAAGAAAAAAAAAATTGTATTCTCTGATTCTAGCTTCTTAAAAGTGAATATTTTCTGGTTTCTTTACTCTTCTATGACAGTAAACTGAATAGCTTTGAGTTACGGACAAAACAAGACATTTGTGGACGTCACCTTGGGACATTGACATTTTATGCTGTGTCTGCACACCAGTGTTGATGCTTAAACTGACAACTCTGTGAACATACAGGCTTAAACTATAATAGACTGCTAAAGTTAAGAGTCTGCTTCATTCAGAGTGAGTAGTCTGTGTTGTAAACATTGAGTTCCTGAGTAGTCTAAACAGTATTCAGTGACATTTGTGCTCACTGTTGTATATGCAGCGGCTGTTGTGTCTGTGAGATGTTACTGTCACGAGAGGATGAATCAGACATAATAGTTGTAGTGGTCATTTCACTGTGTTAACATGAAGCTGTAATCAAGTTATTTCAGTGTGTCCTTGTTTTTAGTTAAAGGTCACCTATTATGCAAAATGCACTTTTCCATGTCTTTTAAACATCAATATCTGTCCCCAGTGTGTCTACAGGCCACCATAGTATCATAAAAGACCATCCTCTCTCTTTTTCTCCTCCTCCGTTTGTCCGGAAATGGGTGCAGAAAAAAAAATCGCTTTTTTCCTTGTATTCTGACGTCATTAGAGAATGCAAGCCACGTGAGGGTTTCCTGGTCGAACCAGAGAGAACCTTCAGTAGCTGACCCCGCCCCACAGCGCGTCACTGTCTCTCCTCCTCAACCGAACTTGAGCAAAGTAGCTCCTACTGTTAGTCTGCAAGAACCAGCAGAACAGGCTTCATGTACTCCCATCATCTAAATATAACATGTTCTTTCACAAAGGCTTTATGTAATTACACTGTTTAAACGGATGATATTTATATATTATATATATTTGATGTCATGCATGTAGCAGATTACAGGTAGTAAATAGTGACTTGTAAGCAACACAACACATTTCTGTTTCACAGTCAAACTTTATTTGAGTAGACAGATGACAATATTAATTATTCACAGCATTTGTAATCATCTCACCTGTTAGTTAGTTAAGTTAACATGGTACAGGAGAAAGTCTTCAGCTCTGGTAAACTACAGTAAGCTAAGCTCCGGTGGTCTGTAGTCATGGTAACACAGAGACAGCTACTACTGTAAATAATATACCATTACTCTGATCTTCCATACATTTATCTTTTAGCAGAAATAATGAACTGACTACTGTTTCACATCTTCTATTTTCCACCCTGATGGTCGCTGTGTTTACACACCGTGTCATAGCGGTAGCATGTAGCTAACCCGTTAGCATGTAGCTACATGCTAACGGGTTAGCTACATGCTACCGGGTTAGCTTTGTATCTCCATGTAAACAGAGTCATCTGCTCTCAGCTGTCTGCTCTCCTCTGGGATGATTCTGTCGGTCATTTCTCACAGATGGATCTGTAAAGACACGTAAAACAGAGTGTATGTTTACGGTTTACAGAGTTGATGCATGAGGTAAACACTGAGCTAACTAACAGAGATATAAATAGTATTATTTACCTGAGAGAAACCGTCAGGAAAACCTGGAATCTGGACCGCAGATGTTGATCATGTGTCGCCGATTTCTGATCAGATTCCTCCGGTAACGTGCGCTGGGTGAAGTTTCTGGTTTATAAACTTTAAAGTGGTTTATAAACTTTATTCTAGCTGCTATCTCTCCACTCGTCTCTCTCTCTCTCTCTCTCTCTCTCTCTCTCTCTCTCTCTCTCTCTCTCTCTCTCTCTCTCTCTCTCTCTCTCTCTCTCTTGGAGAGAGAGAGAGAGAGAGAGGGAGGGGGAGGGGGAGGGTGACGCTGTTGTTGAGGGCGTTTGATTGACAGAAAACGCTGACCAATCGGAGCAGAGTGGGAGGAGACAGAGGCTACAGACACAGAAATCAGCACTTTTGGAAATGGGCTGAAACAGAGGTTATAGAGACATGCTGGAATGCATGATCTGATTGTTTTTTTGAAAAAAAAACTTCAGAGACATGGTTTGGAGGTGTCTGAGACCTATAATAACTAGTTTAAATGGAGTATAATATGTGACCTTTAAGGTATACTTTAGGACTGCCCACTCTTAGTCTATTACTCGCCTAGTCGGTTGTTTTTGGTCTCAGTCGACTTAGATTTCTTTAGTTGATTTAGTAGGTTTTTCTGCTTTTTTCATGCTGAATGACTTATTTCCAAGAAACTTGTGAGTACATCTCTGATAAACACAAGATTTAAAGTGATGCTTTTGTTTGATTCTTTGTGGAGAAACTCAGTTTTAACAGATCTGTCGATTAAATGAATCAACTAATCGTTTAGTCGACTAAGAATTTCTTTGGTCGAGGACAGCCCTAGTATACTTTCAACTCTGCTCACCATTAATTACATGATGCCCACACAGTAGCATGAACAGAAATTGTTAGCCAGGAAATAGTTATTCAAATACTTTGGCTTATAATGGGGCGGCTGTGGCTCAGAGGGTAGAGCATTTCACTTATGAGTATTTAGATTAGATCCTGATGGGCAAAGTTTCCACCTTGCATGGCAGCCTCTGTCATCAGTGTATGAATGGGTGAATGCTGACATGTAGTGTAAAGCGCTTTGAGTAGTCTGAAGACTAGAAAAGCGCTATATAAATGCAAGTCCATTTACCAATTATTATAATATATATATGTGCTATCTGGTTTATACAGTTTTCTATATTTTAAGGGAGGATATACAGACTGTTTTGGGCTTTCTACACTCGGTTGCCAGTTTATTAGGTACACTGAGCTTAAACCAATGCAGTATAATAAAACAGTCCTGCAATAAACCCTACTCAAGACTGTTTTTGAAAGGTGATTATTAAACTTTACAGTCATTTTTGAAGCTGTGGTTTGTGGTGCTGTTATATTTAACGGGTCATGCTGAGAGGTGTTTAATATTTTGTTCCCCCCTCCCTGTTTTCAGGATAAACACCATGATGCTGCTCATGAAATCATCGAGACCATTCGGTAAGTGACCTTTCCTCCCTCTGACTCAACTCTCACATGTACACTCCCACATTCACACAGAGAGAAAGTGACCGTGTGCGGTCTATGTGAGCTAGTGATGAGTTTATGTGTGTGCTTTCTCTAGGTGGGTGTGTGAGGAGATCCCCGACCTCAAACTGGCCATGGAAAACTACGTACTCATCGACTATGACACCAAGTGGTGAGCCTCGGGTCACGTCAACATCCGTATGTGTCACTATGACACTGAAAAAAAAAAAACTAGAAGTATATACTAAATAAATACTAAAAGGACTTGTCCAAAATATATGAAGATTAGGAGACAGTTAATAAAACTTCTTACAATGTCACTTTCATCCAGATAGGCAAGTTTTTGTTTACTGATTTGTCTGAGGTTATTTTCTCTAGTGTCAGTAACAGCAAATATCTATGTCACCATTGACACAAATATTGAAGTGGAGTATGTTCTGAGTTATATTAAGATGAAAATTGTTCTTGTTAAGTCCACAGTAAAAATAGGTGTTTGACTGGGAAGTTGGATTTCATGTTGTACTAAATGATGCTATTAATTTTGTGTCTTGTTGTTCTCACAGCTTCGAGAGCATGCAGAGACTTTGTGACAAGTACAACAGGGCCATCGACAGCATTCACCAGCTGGTGAGTCCGTATGTGTGAAGGGTTTTGAGTGCTGTGTAGGTGAAGATGATGTGGAAACATTAGTCACTAAAAGTGAGCAACACTGTGAGTCAATTACAGTGTTCTTTGAATCAGTCCCACGCATGACCCAACTCTGTCTTACAAAAATATTTTTAGAGGGTAGTTTTTTTTACATCATTCTGTAGCTTCCCAGTGGTGTTCCTTATGTATTCAAATCTGAACGTTAAAACTTTGGTCAAAGTACATATGTTTTAGTGTCAAAATGCTATTTTCCCCAAGTCCTTAAAAAAAACGTTTCCCTATGTGACCTGACGTGGGTTTCTGCATGATGACGCTGCTACATGTACAGTATATATACATCTTTATAGTCAGTGTATTAACGTTGCATACCGTAACTTAGATGGCAGTCGGAATGCTCCCAGTTTGGAGAAGCAGACAGTAGTACCGGCACAGATGCTAAGCAATGTACTGCTGTGGACGCCACGTTAGTTCAGATCCAAAAGTCACACAATAACACAACATAACTAATCGATCGATGCAGCGATAGACCAATACGTTTTTCTGCTGCTACCGTTCACAGCAGCTTTACCTCGCCATCAGACAGCCCTTTCCGACAGTAACTGAAGCCGTATATACAGTAGCTCTCTTCAAAGCCACCAGACTCCATTCACAAAATAATTTTAGCTCGCAGAACGCGGGAGTATACATACAACTCCACCTCAAAAAAAATCTGAACTAAATCTTTCAGTTATTTCCAAACGTAGCCCAGTTAACGTTGACTCAGCTAGTGCCAGCGTTCACATTATTCACCTTATTGATTGGCTCACTTTGGTAATCTACGTCACTGCTTTTTGCTAATGGCTGAGAGAGCGTTTCCATTTGAAAAGAAAATGGTAAAGAATACAGATGGACCCGTTCTTTAAATATATGTATCTATAATTAATGATTTTTGCTTCTAGTTATTGACCAAGATGTTTCATAAGCACTGTTGCTGTCTAGTCCACATTTGTGTCCAAAATTATCTTATTTATGGATCTTATTCAGAAATATTCTTTTCCTTTTCCTAAAAAAAACATCTAGTGTGTTCTTTTGTCCTTCTCTTTGAAAGGCAAGCACCACTGGATAATATCTGTACACTGATTTGTTTTGAGTGTTCTTTGTGTGAATAACTATATAATCCCACCTTATAGTGGAAAGGGACCACCCAACCCATGAAGCTGAACAAGCGTCCTTCCAACGGGCTGCTGAGACACATCCTGCAGCAGGTGTACAACCACTCAGTGACCGACCCGGAGAAGCTGAACAACTACGAGCCTTTTTCCCCCGAGGTGTACGGAGAGACCTCTTTCGACCTGGTGGCTCAGATCATCGACGAGATGGAAATGATGGAAGATGACACCTTTGTGGACCTCGGCAGTGGTAAGTCTGCTCTTATTGGTAGTGTGTCCCCATACCTTTTAAATGTATTGTTTATAGTTTGATATTTTACTAGTAGTGTAGTGAGAACATTTTTTGATATTGATTTTTAAAGGACAATGATGATGTTTAGAGTTGTAGGAGTAGGTCAGGATGCCAGTGTAGGTGAAAGAAAAAAGTTTTTTAACATAGTTGTTGTTAGAGATGCACCCATTGCAAATAAATCGTATTTTCATTGTCATTGCCATATGAACATGCACGATAAACACATCGCAAAAGACTGCTTGAAACACGATGAATAAAAAAAATAATTTAGGGATGGGTTAGTAGTAGTATTTATTATCATGCTAAAGCCTTTCCCTGCTCTGTGTCTGGGCTTTATACGCAACGTAAAACGATCACGTGTGTGTAAATTTGACCGGCAAAAAAATAATTATATGAGACTGTTTCGACTGGTGGCCGATCGATCGGTGCATTTCTAATTATTGTTAAGTTATGAACAAGGTGTCTATATTGACAGCCTACACTGTAGGTGTCTTTGTCTGTTTTGTGTAAGATGTGAATCTATTGTTTTCTTATTTGCAGGAGTGGGGCAGGTGGTGCTGCAGGTTGCAGCAGCAACCAATTGTAGACACTACTACGGTGTAGAGAAGGCAGACATTCCAGCTACCTATGCAGAGGTAACCACATAAATCTCTGGCAGGACCAGAGGGGTATTCCAGAAAGAGAGCAGAGAAAACAGCGCTGTGTCAAAAATCACCGCTCAATCTCGTCACTGTAGTGAAATGACACAGCGTTGGCGCAGCGCAAACCACCAAACAGAGAAGTCGGAAGTTTTTCCCGCTGTGTGGTTTCTTTGTGTCCAATCAGTCTTCAGAGTGGATTCCCCGGTTCACATTTCATCTTCTCATCATTACCCTGTAGCAACACGCCCACACATTGTGTTCGGATATTAATATTCACATTCTTTCTCTCAGAGCATGGATAAAGAGTTTAAAAAGTGGATGAAATGGTACGGGAAGAAACATGGGGAGTACACAGTAAGTTGTCTATCGTAATGCACACTTTCAAAAACTTTTAAAATATTGTTTTTCCAGATCCACGATATTCAGGGTTTTCCCCAGGGCTGTGTATTGGCAAGAATCTGGCGATACGATGCGTATCTTGATACAGGGGTTACGATTCAATATATTACGATATATAGCGATACTGTAAACAAGGCGATATAATGAGATTTTTTATGTCTAACTTTAGGAAAACTGTATAAAGAACACGCCACCGTATGCATAAAATCTGAGCAAAAAAAAGTTACTTTTTTATGCATTTTATCAAAGTCCCTGTAACATCCAACATCATAGCACTACTTTGAGAGGACACATTCGCTGAGAGGTCACTTGTCTTTGCAAATTAAATAAAGTATTGTCTGAGTAAATCTTTGCATGTAAACTATTAATTAAAAATCAATAGTGGTTTTGAGAATCGATACAGTATCACAAACGCGATACTCGATATTTTCGACATTTTCTTACAGCCCTTGTTTTAACTCTTACGCTGCTTTGTTTCTTTCAGCTGGAGAGAGGTGACTTTTTGTCTGAAGAATGGAAGGAAAGGATCGCCACCACAAGGTGTTAAACCAAACCGGGTCACCGTAACAGTCTGAAAGACACATCTTCCATTCCCTTTTCCAATAAGACCATTTATAAGCTGAATTTATACACCGAGGGACTAGATAAATAGAAACTGCTCTACATTGTAAAGCAAAGATTCAGTCCTGTAATAAAAGCTACCGTTATGAAACATATTTCCTGACAGATGACCAAGCAATCCTTGAATAAATGTGTCTGCAGATCTGTGCCAAAACATACAGTATGTCTCTGTTTAACTGCCAACTGTAGATCTAAAATATTTCTTTCTTTGTCTGTTGCAGTATTATTTTTGTGAATAACTTTGCCTTTGGTCCAGAGGTAGATCACCAGCTGAAGGAGCGCTTTGCTAACATGAAGGAAGGTTAGTATTTTTCCGCCAACCTCAAATTTGTTTTTGTGATCACTTAAGTGTGGGTTATTGCCGTGAGTAGCCAAAGTGTTCCCAAGCCGCAGTATATTAACTTTTACGTAAACATGTTTTTTTAAAGGAAAATCTTGGCAATATACATCTGACAAGGCTTTCTGTCAAACACAAGAGCAGTGAATAAAACCTCTGTTGATTTGCTTTTCCTAAGCAATACAATGAAATAGAAATATGGGATTTTCTTTCCACTTGTCCTTTAATCTCCACTGTGAGTTGTGCGTTAATTTGTCATTTTAAGTGCCATTAAATAGTTTGTATGACAGAGCAGATGGTTGATGAGCGACAACAAACGGAGAAATTGAACGAGGCCTCGGGAGAAAAATTATCAAAGGTTGATAAATAAAGCTTTTAAATAGCAGGTGGTAATTGCCTTTTTCTTATGACAACTTTTAGTTTGTGTAGAAAACATCAAGGCGTTCTGTTGGTAGCACTGCGGAGTGACGCCTTGGCTCACTGGAAGCAATATTTATTCAGCTGTTCTCATTGGTGATTAAAATAACAACGGCTGATGGTATCTAGTAGCCACTATGTCAACTCCTGGCACTCGACCTTTGACCTCACGGCCCCACGATGATACTTGACTCTCAGTTTTATATACTTAAAAGGTAACTTTGGTATTTTTCAACCTGGACCCTATTTTCCCATGTTTTTGTGTCTAACTGACTAAAACAAACAACAATTTCTGGTCCAGTATCGAGGGAGAGCCCTGTAGACGGCAGCTGCACACAGGCTGCATTATGGTGCTGTTGGGGCAAGCTGGCACCGTCATTTACGTCCACTAAAAGCGCTTGTTCTTGTCATGACAGGCTCTGGTTGTTATTATAAGTGTCTGACAACATTATGGAAAGAGTCTCGCTCAAGGAGAAATCTGAAATCTGGTGAGGTGACGTGTTGCCGGAAAACAACGGTGGAATAGAGGAATACATCCATGGTGGAAACGCAAGTGCCAGCCGGGCAGAGTTTGTTGTTGTTAGCTTAGTGTTGTCTAAAAGATTTTCAGCGTCATGGCTCTTTGAATTTGAAGGCTGCTCGTATTTATTTGAGCCAGAGTAGACGGATATTCAGATTTCACAATGAGACTTTTCCTTGAGCGGGACTTGGACACAATAACAAAACGGATCAAGAGAAAGGTAAAGAAAAAGGATTTATTTCTCTGTAGGGTCCTTTCTATAATGTTGTCAGACACTTATAGCAACAATCTGTGCCTGTCAGTGGCAAAAACAAGCACTTCTAGTGGACGTAACGTAACATTGACTGGTTGATTACAGCGTTATTGTTGTCCCCGTTAGTCACTTAGACACAAAAGCATCGGAAAATAGGGTCCAGGTAGAAAAATACCAACGTTACCCTTCAAAATGACAACATGATGAATATGTCTATGGATTACTGACTCTTCTTTTGGGAAGTGTTTCATATTATGTTTGCTTTATGTAGTGAGCCATAGGAGCTACTGTATGTGTCCACTGTACAGCATCTAGAATTCATCTGAAGAAAATGTATTTATTGCTTTTGTTGTTTGTTTGTTTTTTTATTTCTACAGGTGGAAAAATTGTATCTTCCAAACCTTTTGCACCTTTAAATTTTAGAATAAACAGTAGAAACTTGAGTGGTAAGTACCACGATTAGTGGAAAAGCAGATTTCAGTGTCTCATTCTTCATTTGATGTGTATCTGACATCCAGTGACGTGTTTTTTCTTCTCTCTCTTGCAGATATTGGCACAATAATGCGTGTGGTGGAGCTTTCTCCACTGAGGGGCTCCGTGTCCTGGACTGGAAAGCCAGTTTCCTACTACCTGCATACCATAGACCGCACTATAGTAAGCATTAGTATGAGTATTAGAGGAGACCTTGACAAACACTAAATGACTGCTGAAGCGGTACAAACACATTATACGTTAGAGACAAAGAGTAACCTAAACTCGAGAGACAGGCTGCCATAATAACAGCTGGTATTGTCTTAATGAGTCGTCAGTCCCAGGAGTAAGCAATCTGAGGACAGAACACACAGGGAAACACAAGTGCATTAGACAACACTGATGCGTGTGTGTCTCTGGTAATTGGTTAAAGTAATCCCTGGTTAACAGTGAGAGAGCTGGCACGCTGCCCTAAAAAGGGCTAGTGACAATCTTGTGTGTTACCAACTGAAGGAAGTTTGCTTAATTTCTACCCAACGGTTGGTGGTGTAACTTCCTGGTGTACATGTCCCAATATGGATTTCACTCTATTGTTTGTACCTTTTGATTTAGAGGATGAGTTCTTATGTTTAAGCAACGGTAAGTGAATAAAGGCAAATCAACCTCAAAGGGTGACTGGTCAAAAGCTTCTGTTGAAAGTTGCACAAACACTTCAACCAACGGTCAGCTGACCTCATGTACTCAGGTTTTGTGCCTGCATCAAAGCAAATGTCTGGTCAGTAATCTGCATTATAATATCATAATCCAATAACATCACAGGAAGACAAATAAAACGAACCAGTCTACAATTGATCATACTCCCAAAACACGTCACATGGCGCAAAAATGAACCGTGAAGTGTTGTTGATTGTTTGCTTTAAAAAGAGTTAGAAATGTTTAGATGTATTGAGAGAAATATTATTTAATGACACAAGAAAGCACATTTTACAGACTGAACAGTAATTTATAAAACATCAATTATATTCAAAATGACATTTCTGAAGTTAATAATGTTGATGTAAACACCAGGGTTATTTGAACTTAGGTAGAATGTAAACACTTTTAAAAGTAATGAAAATGATAGTCTAATAACCTTGTTTTCCCTTTTCTGTTTTTCAGCTTGAAAACTATTTTGCTAGTCTCAAAAATCCTAAACTCAGGGTAAGTCATGTTCTTCTTTCTCAGTGTATTGACGTGAGTCACTATACTTACTATATTTTCTGTATCAAACAACTAAATTGGTTTATCTCCTATCAGGAGGAGCAAGAGGCAGCTAGGCGACGTCTGCAGAAAGATACAAAGGACAGTAAAAGCAATAGCACCACGCCCACAAAACCTAAAGAACAAAACAAGGTAGGACATGCACAGATTTATAAGACTTTATGTGGCAAGCGATCCCTGGAACCAGTTAGATGAGGGTTAAAGATGAATCACTTATAAGTGACGGACTTGAAATACATTTCTTTCTATGTACAATACTGGTGCATGCACCATTTTTTTTTACCTGCACCAAAACATTTTCTTGCTGCACCATTTGGTGTTTTCATCATTCTTTCTCTGCACCGCGGCCGGATCTGACCAATGAAAACATCACCAACATCTTCCTTTTTATGACCGTTTAAATATGAGGAAATCATCAGTGTTAAGATGTAATTTCAGCTGAATTTCCCTTTTAATTTTCTCCAAAATCGTACAGCAAAATAACTAACCTAACATTTCAGAAAACCTCTGAAGAAAAACATTTATTCATTTAAATTTCTGAGAGTTTAAGCACATCATTTTCCAAGTGGCAACTGGCTTTACCGCAGAACTGCTGTTGCGTTGTGCTATAAATGTATTTTTCACTGCGAGAAAATGGAAGTGTGGCATGAGAGCGTGTGAAAAGTGTCAATTGCGGGAGTCTCACGGTCAATGTGTGACAGTTGGCAGCCCTGCACAACATATTTTCTGTTCCAAGTTACAGGCAACGGTGCATGTAGAGCTCAGACTTACGTGCACAGCTTAAATTTATGTGCACTAACTTGCATATGCACGTGGTATCTTGAGCCCTGAAGTGCATCAAGTGAAATGTTTCTCTCTTGGTTTATATACACGTCAATCAACTTAACACAGCAAGGCACGCTCTCGGTTCTCTTTGTATGAATATGTCTGTGTGTGTGTTTGTCCCTGCGTATTACAGCAGGACTCCTGCGGCGAGGACGAGCGTCCTAGCTTGGTGACAGTGGTCAAGCCCTCTGCCAAACCCCGGAGAGCCCGACTCCTGCCCAAAGGTCGCAAGCTGAACAACAAGAAACGTGGTCGACCCAAGAAAGCCGCCCCGGCTGCTGCTGAGAAGAAAAACAAGAAGAATCAGAGCGCGTTGGATCTGCTGCATGCCAAGACCCTCTCTGCAGCACCACCTCAGGGTCAGAGGGCACACACACAGAATACACCTCGTATTACAGAAATGAATAATGCCCTCTTTACATCTACACTGTATGGCTTAGAAATCTCAGTTTAACGTGAATATGCTTCTTGTGTGTACAGATGCATACCGGCCACCTCAGAGTCCCTTCTACCAGCTACCTCCCAAGGTCCACTATCCCTCTGGTCAACTGCTTCTGAGCCCGACTCCTCCTGGTCTGCAACAACTGCTAGGTGAGCTCACATTCATGTTTTATCTGTCATTTTTAAAGTAGTCATACATATTAGACCAGACTTTTTGATCTCTATGAAAAGTTAATGCAACAGTCTAGTGAGAGGAGCAGAATTTACAATTGTGAGGTCAGAAGGAGAAACACAGAGCCTGGTCAGATAATGCTCACTAATTTCAGTTCATTCTTAAACACTTTGTCAATCTGAATATAGTACAACCCCAAGTTCACATACAAAGCGCCTCTATTTTTGAAGAAGTGCTGGCCGCATCCTTTCGGCGCCCGTGTAAATCAATCGAGCTGTTCACACAGCATGCGCTGGGCCAAGGAGCTCAGCGGCCAGCTCGAGATCTTCAGTGATAGTTATGGCGTCTGGTCTATTTTCTCCATGTGCCGCGAGCAAATTTGGCCAGAAATCATACTGATAATCTACTAGAAATGATATATCATAAGTGATATAAATGATCTGATTCTGATAAGATGATAAAATATGCATCCCACGAACGTCTTTGACTTTTCTCCACTCTCTCCCTTGTTTTTCTCCCGGAGTTTTGATTCCTCAGATTCCCTCCCAGTCCCTCCCCCACAATCACATTTAAAAATCCATCCACTATATTTATTATAAATATCCTAGTGTCACTTCTGTTTGTGATTGTGGGTTTTAAATTACGCTTCGTGGCCTATGTGAACCTGCTGTAAGCCTTCATGTCAGCCTGTTTGGTGTCTGAGCTCCATTTCCACAACCACCTAACTAATACATTTATATCCTGTGTTTTTGCTCTTTTGCTCCCTCTGTGTCCCTGACCTACATCTTTTTACAGATAGCATCAAAGTTCAATACCTCCAGTTTATGACCCACATGAAGACTCCTCAGTACCGCTCCAACCTGCAGCAGCTTTTAGAACAGGAGAAGGTAATAAATAATGCCATTGCAGACGTTATTGATTTGCTACTGCTGCAATGTCCCTCAAACTTTTTACTACCATATCATGCCAACACATAGGGGCATCTACCTAAAAAAAAAAACAACCTCTTACCTGTATTCTTCTTTTCTTTCTGTCTCTAGCAAAAACACAGGGACCTGTCGGGGCAGGCGGAGCAGCTCCACTCTGTTTGTCAGTCACACAAGGACAAGATCAAAGGTCTCTTTCAGACCAAACTAGATGAGGTGGGAACTGCTGCTTTATTTCTCTCTATTACACAGCAGCACGGACACACTCAATCATTTTACCACAAACTTCTTTCAGAAATGTGCACCAGTTGTTTTCCATCTATTTTTTTTTGTGCATCATCCATGTTTATAAAGTTATTTTATTTATGAAATTTAAGGAGAGACAAAAATCTAAAGTACAGCATGTCTATAAAGATTAGTTCTTAAATTCAGCTATTGATAATGTACAACCTGAATAGCTTATATCCCATTTCCACATGAACATGGTTCAAACAGAACTGGAATGTGCGAGAGGGAGAACATACTTCAGGTGTTTTCCTGCAGTGTTGTGTTGGAGTTTGCATTAACTTAACTAAGCTCCTCTGGTTGAAACTTCAAGTCCGTTGCACCTGTGAGACACACAGTAGCATCCCTGTTGGGTGTGATCAGACATGTGCTATGTTGAAAGCTCTTATTACATCTTGACTGATGTGAGGCTACAGTGATCAGACGGAAGGGTGTGACGGTACACAGAAGTCACGGTTCGGTTCATACCTCGGTTTAGGAGTCACGGTTAGGTGCAAGTTTGATACAGCAGAGGAAAAAAATACAAATGCATAAGGATATGTTTCTTTTCTTTCTTTTGAACGCAGTAATGCAAGTGTCAAAGACAGATAAAATCCTCTTACTGGGGACTAAGGGAGCACTGGTAACTTCGGTAAACTATTTTCATGATAAAAATAAGGAACCTTTCAAACACTTGGGTATTACACTGTATGAGCACTGAACAAACACTTCCCTAAAAGGCAACAGGTCACAATAGGCTATAAAACTGTAACGCATCTATTATGCTATGAAATTGAAAATACAGAATAAAACTTGTGCATTAGGAGGAGTGTTTTAACTAGTGTCATCTTGGCAATATTTAAAAATTTAAAGCATCGAAGCATTTATATATTGCACTGTATTAAGCAGTAAAATGTAAACTGTGAACAAACACTCAGAACAGCAATGACGACACATCGTCCTCATCTTATACACAACTCTCTTTCCGTTGCTGTTGTAGCTGACCGGAAACCCGCAGGTGCCTCTTCCAGCTCTGGCGTTTCATTTGCGCTTAGCGTAACTGGCTCGCACGCCAATTGTTGTGCTAACCTCAACACATTTGCATTTGCGAACGGCGTATGTGCTAAAAGTTTTGGGGACGGATATCGTGCTTGTGAGCTTTGCCTCTGCATTACGGGCATAAATGTACATACCATGTATTCTGCATGCGGCTGCGTGCACCGAACCCTGACGGTTCGGCACGAATACACGAACTGTGACAGCCCTACTGTGTACAATTCTGCATCACTGAGGCAGTGGGAGAACTTTAACCACTGGAGGTCAGCAAAAAGAGTTTTTTTTAATTGATGTTAAATTGTTGTTTAGGCATTATGTGTTTGTAGCTGATGTATGACGCTGTGTTTGTGTGTGTGTGTGTGTGTGTATGTGGTGATCAGCTGGGAGTGAAAGCCTTGACTGTGGAGGACCTGCTGCAGGCCCAGAAGGAGATATCAGCCCACAATCGACAGCTGAAAGAGCAGACCAAGCAGCTTGAGAGAGACATGGCCTTGCTGAGAGACCACAGCCTGCTACTGGTGAGACCTCAGGGCTTGTTATTGTATGTTGTTGTAACCTCTACCCTGTTACTACAGCATCAACCCCAAGTGGTTCACACGGCCATGGCCATTTTCAAAGGGGTCCCTTGACCTCTGACCTCAAGATATGTGAATGAAAATGGGTTCTATGGGTACCCACGAGTCTCCCCTTTACAGACATGCCCACTTTATGATAATCACATGTAGTTCGGGGCAAGTCATAGTCAAGTCAGCACACTGACACACTGACAGCTGTTGTTGCCTGTTGGACTTGAGTTTGCTGTGTTATGATTTGAGCATATTTTGTATGCTAAATGCAGTACCTGTGAGGGTTTCTGGACAATACTTGTCATTGTTTTGTGTTGGTAATTGATTTCAAATGATAAATATATACATTAATTTGCATAAAGCAAGCATACAGTATTTGCCCACTCCCATGTTGATAAGAGTATTAAATACTTGACAAATCTTCCTTTAAGGTACATTTTTAACAGATAAAAAAATGTGTGATTAATTTACTATTAATCGCAATTAACTATTTTAATCGATTGACAGTCCTAGAAATTATATTTCACTTTGTTAGAGCATTCTCCAAGCAAATAAATAACAGCAACTGTGTGTTTGTTGTTTTCCAGCTGAAGTCTCGATGTGAGGAGCTAAAGCTAGATTGGGGCTCTTTGTGTTTGGAGACGTTGTTGAAGGAGAAGCAGGCGCTACGTAGACAAATCTCCGAGAAACAGAGACACTGCTTGGAGTTGCAGGTACGCAGTCCGCCTCTTCAATTTGTTGGATTCATTACCAAATGCTTGTACCTCTCTCTCTTTTCCACCTCTTGTATACTCCTCCATACTTGCTGTGTTCTCTGGCCTTCCATCCTTCCACCCTCTTTCATCTGTCCCACTGCCTCTTCAGAGAGATATTCAAAAGAATTACCCTTGTCATCTAAACTGAATTAAATGTGGCTTTCAGGAAGAGTGGATGAATTGCTGTCACAAACATTTTCCTAGACAGCATTGTTGTAGAATGCTTTGAATGTTTTCTAGTGTAACGGCTCCCCCTGGTGTGTGTTTGTAGATCAGCATTGTGGAGCTGGAGAAAAGTCAAAGGCAGCAGGAGCTGAATCAGCTCAAATCCTACAGCCCCTGTGATGGCTCCCCATACAGAAAGAGCCTGGAATCACGCTCTTCCACAGACATGGACTCGTCTAAGCACGGCCTGTCCTCGGCCTCGGCCCTCAACGGCGTCAGCCCAGACCTATCTATCAATGGCACCAGCTCACCCTGTTTCGACCGGGGTAACACCAAGGGGGAGCTTCTCTCTCGCTACCTGCCCATCTCTCCAGACCATGAGATTGTTCCTGCCATCACTGATATCCGGCAGAGGCAGCAGAGTTCCTCCTACGCTCTTCCTGATTACACACGCTTCTCCCCCGCCAAGATTGCCTTGCGGAGGCACCTTAACCAGGATCCAAACGCCTCTGCTCACCTGAGAGGTCCAGGGCTGATGACACACAGGTTGGTTGGCACTAAAAGCTCCTACATTTTATTTTCAAGGTGTTAGTTGCCCTCCAAGGCGATGGACAGCTAACTATTTGCCTGTTTCTGTTTTGTTTTTTTAAGGGAATTTAGCGGCGTTAACTCTCCGCTTGGAGCCAAAATGAACTGCCCCTCTCCCAACGCATCTGATGCCCAGAATAAAGGTTTCGAGAGGGTAAATGTGTATCTTTCTTTGCTGTCTGTGCACATGCACAATCTGTATGTTTTCTACCTTCTTTGCAGGTGTTAACAGTCATTTTCCCTTTGTCTTCTCATACAGGGTGGTAAGGAGAGGAGCCCCTCTGTTCAGGGTGACAACAGCATTACGAGCCTTCCAATAAGTATCCCTCTGAGCACGGTCCACCCAAGTAAACTACCAGTCAGCATCCCTCTGGCAAGCGTGGTGCTGCCCAGTCGTGCTGAGAGACTGGTGAGTACTTTCAGTGTAGTACTGTAATGTATAAAGTACCTTTTTAATGTGTTCACAGTAAGATGATCAGGAGTTAAGTTGGATCAAATTCTGAATATTTATAGGTTAACGTTTTTAAAATTTGAGATATTTTGTGATTTTTATATTGCTTTTTGGGGATTTTAAATCGTGATATATTGTCTGCATCAAGGTTATAATAGTTTTGAATTTTTAATAAGTATTTTAGGTTTGAATTTTCCATTTTAGTTTAATTTGAGCTAGTTTTCAGTGTGTTTGCTAGTTTTAGTTTAGTTTCAGTTTTTCAGAAAAGTTTAGTTTTTATTTTTATTTTGTTTTTGTTAGGGTTAGCTTTAATGTCTCAGACGTATATATCTACACACACATACAAAATAGATAGATAGAGAATTGTGTAGGAATGGCCATAATGTTTAAATCTTTTGATTTGGGTATCCACTTGAGTCCTCTTTCACTACCACACTCGTTGCTTGTTAACATCAGATCTGATTTGAATAGCTTGGTGTTACAATGCTAGAATATTTAAATCCTGTCCTGGTTATTTGATTTAAATTAAAAGACTAGACTGCATGTGAAAAACAATAGGGATTAATAATTGTGAAGCAATTGCAGCATAGTGCCATCTCCTGGAATGTCAAGTCTGTTTAATTTCTATGGTTCAATATCAGTTTGACAGAAATGTATTTTCAGTAGTGACATATTATAGCTAAAAAACTAAAATTGAAATGAATTTATGTTCATTCTTATTTTATTTGTATCAGGTTTTAACCAGGAAATATCATTTTTATTTAGTTTCGGTTTACAATAATATTTTTCACTGCTTATTTTCGTTCTAGTTTTAGTTTACGATAATAACCCTGGTCTGCATTCATAATTTCAGAGAAGTACTCCGAGTCCTGTGTCTCAGGCAGGTCAGACCAATGGTAAGGATTACCCTTCAACCACTTAATGTAATGTTCACATATTATATTCACTATTATTATTATCATAGAATGATCAGTTGCTTATTTATTGCTAATAAAGTGCATTCAATATTTTGTGTTTTATATTTAATATTTGCCCGCCTGTTCTTCCTGTGCATCATTAACTGTTTGGTGTCTGTTTAGGATATTCATCCGGCTCAGGACTGATGAATGGAGGTCCCCATCCTGAGGACCATAATGGTGCTTCTTCATCACCTCCTCCACACCCCAACGCTCCTCTGACAGGACCGATGGGCAGAGGAGGTCCCATCCAGAGCCCCCCTCTCAGCACTGGAGGGGTGCTCCAGTATGCAGATGGACCCCCGAGGATTCTTCCGGAAGACGGACAGGATCGCCAGGGAGGCGAATCCGATACGGAGCCCCAGGACACTGAACTGCGGAGGAGGATCTTCTTCTCCTCTTCCTCCTCCTCATCCTCGTCTTCCTCTTCGTCAGGCAGCGGAGGCAGCGCGGCTGGTGGAGCACGCCTCCACCATCACACTGGCAACAAGCAGGGATACCACAGTAACCATGGAAACCACCACCACCAGTCCCCCGGCACACAGCACACTCACACACCCGCACACATGTCGTCATCGCACTCGTCTCACAGCCTCGGCTCTCAGGAGGGACGTAAGCGGGGGAGAAGGAAACGCGGCTCTACGGTGGCCGTCTCAGCCAGTGGATCCCCAAAGAGGAGGTCGTTCCCCGGGCTCAACGCCAACAACCACTCCTCAGGGTCGCCACTCAACATCAACACCATGGTGAGTCACCAAAAGAGAGAAAATTGACAGGAACCTGATATGATATGATATGATATGGTATTTTTAAGTAGGAATGCACCGATTTATCGGCCGAACATCGGTATCGGCCCACCCAAGTAAAGTCGATGTGTCAGAAAACACTGCTTAGGTTTCTTATCGCTTTCACATTTACATTTAATTTATGTTTCACAAAACTAATATTTTTATTGGGCTATGTAAGTACTGAAACATTCTTCTCATTGGTTAGGTAGTTGTATAGCAGCTAAAAAGCTTTTGAAGCAGTTATTTAAATCTATATGTGAAAAGAGGGTTATATTCAAGGTTGTTTAATAAATTTGTATGATTGAATGTGTGCTCATTCAAAGACATTGTAAATGACTTTAAAACATCTCAGTTCATTTTTTATCATGAAGATGTTTCTCTGGCACAAACGGGGAATAAATAACAGCAAAATCAAAATAAACAACAATAAAACCATTTGCTATCGGCCAAATAGTTATTTTAAAGCTGAAGGCCCTGACACACCAAGCCGACGGTTGGCCGTTGGACAGTTTGGGGCTTTCGCCCTAGTTTTTGCGTTGTGCCCCTCACCGTCGACTCTAGTCTGCCCGTGTCTGAGGTTTTTTGGCCAATTCAGCATGTTGAATCGGCAGCGGAGCCCGTCGGTGAGAGAATTTACACCCAGATTTCTCTGTGGTGAAGCCAATGAGATTGCTATCTCATTATTCAAGACCTGTTTTTAATCGCAAAGTGTCATCTGTGTGTCCTTTTGTCCCGACAGGTGAACAACATCAACCAGCCTCTGGAGATCTCTGCCATCTCCTCCCCTGAACAATCAAGCCGCAGCCCCAGTGGACCTGACCTGGACCAGCCTCCCATCTTGAAGAGAGAGCGCCCGCTGGAGCTCAATGGCACAAGCCGTTACTCCTCTCCCCCCAGCTCTGATGACGACGACTCAGGGTACCCTGCAGACAGCTCCAGCTCACGGTAATATAGTCATTATAACATGAAGATAAGAGTAGCAACAATGTACCTGCTGAGCTGCTCTTTCTTGCAAGATGACTTTGCTGGTTTCCACTAGAGCTGCAGGCTATTTTTCTTCTAGGTTGTTGCTTAGTAACCAGGTGACCAGTCACAACATTTTCCTGCTTTCTGCTCGATTTTAATTTGATGTTAGTGATAAAAAATGTGAACTCATGCCTTTTGATTGCCTCGGCTCTGTTGCAGATGTTATAGGGCTCAAACTCATTTTGTTGCGGCTTGTTTATTCTGAATTTTCATTGTTTTTCTCTAGAATTGAAAGAAAAATTGCCACTATATCCTTGGAGAGCAGAGATGGACCTGGTAGACTAGGGGATGGTGAAAGAGGTAAGAAAAGAAAATGTCACATTACATAAAAACTAGGGCTGTCAATCGATTAAAATATTTGATCATGATTAATCGCACATTTTGTATCTGTTCAAAATGTACCTTAAAGGGAGATTTATCAAGTATTTGATACTTTTATCAACATGGGAGTGGACAAATATGCTGCTTTATGCAAATGTATGTATAATTACTGGAGAAAAAAAAGTTCGGAAACTTGTTTGGTGGATTATTTCTCTGTTGTTACAATGCTAGTGGTCATTGTATTTTACATCGTTGGAAAGCCTGTTTATTTACCTTCGCAATGATGTCCAACTTGTAAGGATCATGCATTTGTGGGATGAGCAGCACAGCTGATTATGTGGGTAGCGCCCAAGAAAAAATTGTCAAAATGCTCTGCCAATGGTAAACAGTGTATTCTAATAAGGCTACCAGGAAGCCTGCAATGACTGCCCTTCACCGTCAGGCCCGTTTGCGCTGGTGTTGACAACACAGACAATGGAACCTGAACATGTGGGGGAATGTCATGTTCAGTGATGAGTCCAGGTTCTGTCTGCGAAAGCTGGATGGCAGGGTCAAAGTATGGAGACAACGTGGAGAACGCTATGCTGATTGTTGCACCGATGGAGTAACAGCTTTTGGTGGGGGCAGTGTCATGTTGGGGGCGGCATCTCCCTCACGGGCAAAACAAGGCTTGTCATCATTGAAGGCCATCTCAATGCAGTGAGATATCGGGTTGAGATTCTGCAGCCAGTGGCGATCCCATATCTCCACAATCTGGGACCTAACTTCATCCTCCAAGATGACAACGCTCGCCCCCACAGAGCCAGGGTTATCACAGACGACCTCCACAATGTGGGAGTAGAGAGAATGGAACGGCCTGCCAAGAGTCCAGACCTCAACCCAACTCAACACTTGTGGGATCAGCTTGGGCGTGCTGTACGCGTTAGAGTGACCAACACAACCATGCTGGCTGACCTGCAACGAATCCTGGTTGAGGAATGGAACGCCATCCCACAGCAACGTGTGACCAGGTTGGTGACCAGCATGAGGAGGAGGTGCCAGACTGTTGTGGCTGCGTATGGATCTTCCACCCACTACTGAGGCTCCTGACGGTGTATTAAATGAATAAAGTGTAAAATTGCCAATATGTCTTGTTTGTTCCTTGTTACTGATAGAGAGTTCAATCATCCAATCCACCAACCAACTCAAAACAAGAGTCAATACCAACAGGAGAATACACTGTTTACCATTGACGGAGCATTTTGGCAAACTTTTCTTGGGCACTACCCACATAATCAGCTGTGCTGCTCATCCCACAAATGCATGATCCTTACAAGCTGGACATCGTTGCGAAGGTAAATAAACAGGCTTTCCAACCATGTAAAATACAATGACCATTAGCATTGTAACAACAGAGAATAATCCATCAAACACAAGTTTCCAAACTTTTTTTCCCCAGTTTATTTATTATTGGAAATCAATTAACAACACAAAACAATGATAAATATTGTCCAGAAACCCTCACAGGTACTGCATTTAGCATAAAAAAATATAACACGGCAAACTGCAGCCCAACAGGCAACAACAGCTGTCAGTGTGTCAGTGTGCTGACTTGACTATGACGTACCCCAAGCTGCATGTGACTATCATAAAGTGGGCATGTCTGTAAAGGGGAGACTCGTGGGTACCCATAGAACCCATTTTCATTCACATATATTTGAAGTCAGAGGTCAAGTTTGGAGCGTTACTCACTTTAGCTTTAAGACTGAGCCCGCTACAACCTAAAAATTGCCAATTGCTTTAATGTGTAAAATAAATTTATGGCGTTAAAAACACATTTGTGTTAATGCTTTATATCGCGTTAACTTTGACAGCCCTAATAAAAACGTAATCTTGCACTTCTGCTACTTAACGCCATCCCGTCTTTTCTTTTCTTTTTCCTCCACTAGTCAGGAAGTCTGGTAGCAGCAGTGGTAACAGCACAGGCAGTGAGGGCTCCTCTTCGTCCTCCTTGTCCTCTACCAGCAAGTGGAAATCCACCTTTTCACCCATTTCTGACCCCAAGCAACCCAACTCTGACATGAGACAGGGGGGCTCTCCGTTCGGCATGGGGGGGTCGGGCCGGGGCACAGACTCAGATTCGGACCACAAACAGCAGCAGCATCAGCAGGGGAGGAAAGGAAGTGATGGAGAGTCGTCCAGCTACATGAACCCCAACCCCTTCCTGAGTCAGGAGGCAGGGCCCAGGGGTGGAGGCAGCGGCGGCGGCGGCGGTGGTGGTGGTGGTGGTGCCCAGGGAGGCAGCGGTTCAGACCAACGCCAGGCCCTCCAGAAACAGAAGACCCCTCGCGACTGGGAGCTGAAGACGAGCAGCAGCCTGGCCAGTCAGAACCTCTTCATATCTGCTGCTGCCAGCAGTGGTGGGGGCATTCTGAGTGGGAAGGTGGGGGGCAGTCCTGTAGCAGTCTCCTCAACCACGGGATCCTCTGTGGGGCAGTACCTGGGCTCTCAGTTCCCGCTCGGAGGGGCCTCGGTCTTACAGTCGTTATTCGGGGCCCAGACAGGCGGATCCACGGTGAGTGGGACTCCGAGGCTCGTCAACGGACACTCTGCCCTGGGAAGCTTCTCCAGTGCTGGGCTGGCAGGGGGAGCGACTGGAGGTGAGCATCACAACGACAAAATGTAAAGTTTTATCTCGGGGTCGTTGAACAGTCACGAGTGAGGTCATAGTCTTAACCTGGGGTCATAGTGTCAGTCCGAGGGAATGGGCCTGCTAATAGAGCCAGGTAAGTGGAGGTCCAATGCTGCTGTCTGCTGTTTGCCTCACTGATTGTTTGACTGACTGACAGACTGACTGACTGGCTGATAGGGCTGCATGATTATGGTAAAAAAAAATTATAATCACAATTATTTTTATGCCTCCTCCGCTGAGTGCGGTAATTCTAGTCAATCAATACTGTGATCACGATTATTCATTGATTTAAGGGACAAAATATTTATATTGCACTTTCACATTTAAATAAACAGAGCACTGCTTTCACTTCCATGTTGTGCTACATTTTTTGTACAAATCTTTGCATTAAAATAAGACTGGTCCTTATTCACAGTGTATCTTCTAGAAGCAAAATAAAATTGTACCAAAACTTGTTACCCAAAATTAAATCAACAGAGCGCTGCTTTCACTTTCACATTGTGCCAGGCTTCATTCCTGCTAATTACAAAACATCTTTTGCATCAAAATAAGAATTAACCTGAATTCTTCACCTGCTCTCGATCGCCCTCTAATGGATGACGGTTATTTTAGAAAGCGCTTGATTTGATATGCAGCGGAGTTTTCTATGAATGGAGAACGCATTTTAAACGTCAAATCAATCATGTTCATTTATGTGTGGGAAGCCAAAATCGTGATCGCAATTAATATTCGATTAATTGTGCAGCCCTCCTGACTGACTGACTGACTGTGCTGCCTCGCTTTGATGTGGACTGGCTGCTTGAATGCTGCAGTTGGAAACACCCTTGGAAAATGATGCATTTATAACCGAAAGAAAAATGTTGAAAATAGAAAAATCTGAACCGATGATTTGTCCTGAAAACTGCGATTGAACATGAATTAACATAAAACATGTTTACATAACTATTACATTACTATATTGTAATTTTCTTTGGGTGTATCTGTCGGAGTCATATGTCAGAGTCATTTCACTTGTAAGCAATCAACCCAGAAATGTGATCCTAAATTGGCCAACTCATTTGGTTTAGTTCCAGTCACAGTGGACTGACTCTGTTTGCTTTCTGTGTGCTTGTCTAAGACTTGCTTGGCGCTATGCACAACCTGGCTCAGTCCTTGCTTCTCTCTTTGTCCCCCTCCCTCTCGCTCTCTTTGCCACTTTTACCTGCTCTCTCCTCCCTCTGTCTCCACTCTCTCTCGCCCTCCTCCCTTCCCTCCATTTCTGCTGTATGATTTGCAGGTATATTTCACCACGTGGTTCCCTCAGTGTCCTCCCATCAGTTTGGGGTGACGCTGCCCACCTCTGGAGGCCTCAGCTCTCTGCTCAGTCTCTCCTCCTCCCAAACCCAGCAGCACACCATCCCCCAACCAGCCTCCACGCGCCTGGCCTCCGTGTCCTCACCTCTCCCCCTCTCACTGTCCCAGGCCCAGCACAGCCGCACCCAGTCAGTCCTGCATAGCCCCTCTCCTCCCACGCTCACCCTGCCCCCTCCTCCGCCCCTGCACAGTACCTCCTCCTCAGCACCCACGCACTCTGACGCCCCGCCATCATCTCGATCAGACTCCCTCCACTCCTCCCGTCTGTCCCACTCCTCTCTCCACCACCAGAGAGCACAGTCATCCCTCTCTCTCTCCATCTCCTCCTCCACATCTGCCTCCTCTGCTTCTGTCTCTGCTGCTGCTGCCGCCGCCACTACTGCTTCCCTCTCCTCTTCCTCTCTGTCAACCTCCTCCTCGTCTCGTCCATTCGCAGTGCACTACTCCCCTCGGCTGCCCCCTCCACCACAGGCCAGCAGCTCAGGTGGTGGCGGGAGCATGTGGAGGACTCAGGGCATGCATGGTACCTACACGACCTCCCAGCTCCCTGGCTCCCGACCTAGATAGGGTTTGGGGGTGAGGGGGGAGGATGGAGAAGGGAAGGGCGAAGGGCAATCAAAAGGTGGAATGAGGGAGAGAATGAGAAAGAGAGAGAGAGAGACTGGTAGGGAGTGAGAGAGAAAGACAGGATACCTGTTTTTCTTGTGCTCCCACAAGCTGTTGTTGTGATTGAACAAGGTAAGTCCATTCTTGGGTTTTAGGTTTAAAGTATAAAAACCGTGCTGGGTGATCATGTTGAAAGTGGAAGTATTTAATATTGTTTTGTGGGGGTGTAACGGAGCACAAAACTCACGGTTCGGATCGTATCACGGTGTTGAGTCACAGATTGGATTGGATAAGCAGGAAAAAAACATAGGAGCAATTATAACGTTTAGAGATGCTCCGATCACGTTTCTCTGCGGCAGACACAGATTGACTATTGTCGATGAGCCATATTGGCCGATAAAGATCGTTTTTGTTTTTTAATTAAATGTTCTCAAATTTAAATGTTATCCTTTTACTTTGTTAAAGTCATCTATAGTGGTTATTTGCATAAAAACACATAATTCAAATGATTAGGAAATAAAAGTTACCATGTCATACTAGCTTGTCAGGAAGGAGGCTAAATAACGCACCGTAATGTCTCCCTCGGATCGGCGACTAGAAGGCATTAATGCCGATCTCCTGATTGCATATTTTTACTGAATATCAGCCGATAACGATCGTGAGTAAAACTTTTCTTCACACTATGATGATAAAAACTGATTAATCCGCGGTGCACATGTGTGCCGAACCGTGGGCGGAGATCTGTATTTATCACAGATCAACTACGGTCCGTTACACCACTACCATTTTGGCTTATTTGTTTATTTGCCGTGTAGAATCTGTCACCTGTAGAAACACTCATCAACATCTTTTTCTGTCTCCTTTGATGTTTCAGGTAATTGTTGAAAACTACCTCAAAAATAAATAAACTATGCAAATTGTCCAGATGTGGACTACGGCACTCTCCTCACTCACTGGTGCTTCAAAACGTCTGCACTACCCAACCGCCTCCAAGACCGGCTTCTGTACTGGGATCTCTGAGAGAGACACACGCACACACAAACACACAAACACACACACACACACACACTAACCACCACTATGGTCACCTTGAGCAGAATTCATAGGTACTGGTCATGTTTATGTGTGGAGTGATAAGATGTTGGTTTGAAGATTTTACAATAAGGAAATCAGTACCTGCTGCTGCTCGGCACTGAATGAACTGAATTATCAAGATGTCTGGTTTAAATTAAAGGTGCTCAATAGTGTGATAGTGTGTATTTTTGTCTTAGTCACTATTATAGCAACTAGCAGAATAATCTGTTTTAATCATTTAATAACAGATTGAAGCACATAGTCCATCTGAATCTCATCATGCGTCACGTTCCCTCCAAAGTTTCACTTCATTATGAGTGCATGTGTTTTCACACACACACGCACACGCACACGCACACGCACACGCACACACACAGAGACCAGTTCAGTGAACTCTGCTCAGATGTCATGCAGTTTCGCCTCTCTGCATGCACGCTCTCTTGTCTCTGTTTTCTTCCTTCGGTGAAATTCAAATGTTTGTTGCAACATATTTAAAACAAGATGAGGAACTCTGAGGTATTTTGGTCTGACGTCACACTGGATAGTAAGATGCAGTTACTCATGTAGCAGAAGATGTGCTGGCTGCTTTTTTGACACCCCTTTAACTCTGTATGTTGATGATTTACAATATTTTCATGTTAAACTAAATAATAATAAAAATGTGGGTTACTTACTGTTTAGACTTTAAAGGTGCAGTGTGTAGGGTTTGGTGGCATCTAGCGGTGTGGTTGCAGATTGCAACCGACTGAAACTTCTCCCATGTGCCGAGCGTGTAGGAGAGCTACAGTGGACGACGTGAAGACGTGAATGTCTCTATTAGAGCCAGTGTTTGGTTTGTCTGTTCTGGGCTACTGTAGAAACATGGTGGACTCTGTGAAGAAGACCTGCTCCCTATGTAGATATAAACTGCTCATTCAAAGGTAACGAAAACACAACGATTCTTATTTTCAGGTGATTATACACTAAAGAAAACATTAATATTATATTCCATTTCTGCAAATCGATCCCATTAAATGCTGCTCACTGTTCCTTTTAAGGAAGGGGGATCATTTAGGAGGATTTACAGTATATGCAGAAATCAAATATCGTTAGCTTAGAATGAGCCGTTTGTATCTACATAGGGAGCAGGTCCTCTTCACGGAGTCCAGCATGTTGCTACAGTAGCCCAGAACGGATGAGATTATTATCTATGTTAAGGCTGTCACAATATCAGATTTTCACTACTCACTATATTCCCGATATTGTCGCGATATCTCTGGAAAATTTGAGGGAAAAAAATTATATCAATCAAATTCATCTTTAACTTTGTTTATTGTGTGTTTTGTCTCATTTTTGGCAAATTAATTACACTCAAAGTACGAGTGTAGGGAGGTGGGAAAAGAGTCTGTAACAATAACTACAAAAAAGTAGAACAGAAAGAAATGATTTAAAGGATCAGTGTGTAACGTTTAGTGGGAATCATATTAGCAAAAACCTTTACCTGAAGGCCACCGTAGTTCTCCGACGCGCTTGTGAAACTGCGGTAACGTGAGCCTCAGAGTGCAAAACCATGGTACCGCCAGCCGCCGTGTGACTTCCGTTGCTCCTAAAGTAGTGTTATTATGGTAAGGATGGCCTCTGTGAGTGGGCGGAGGGGTACTCAGTTGTTTGCAATCTGCAAACACATCACAAGATGACGCCAAATCCTACACTCTGTCCCTTTAAAACCAAAAACAAATTGTAAAATGATGTTCTGGCTGCCCCCTCTTTGGCACTAAAAAAAACTAGCATGTCCTTTCTTTGCTTCTAACTGGAGCAAAACCAGTTAAGTTGACACTATGAGTGATGACAAATAATTCTGTTCCTTGTCTAATATCAGATATTTAACATATCAGTGAAATTTTCTTTGTTAACTTCAAAAATGCGTTTTATTTGAGTGTTTTGTAATCAGGCGTATTTAACTTTAATTCTCTGAATGAATGAACTGAAGAATATGGAAGAACATAAATGTATGTTTTAAAGTCTGAACAACAATGTTATGATTTCATCCTGATGTGAAAATATGGTGAATTAGCAACATTTCAACGGGTGCCAATAACGCTGAGCCGAGTACATTTTCATTTTAAAAAAAAGACCCCATGAAATTCATCTAATGAGATGGTGCTATGTCGACAATGTCAGCCACTTTCTGTATTTATTAACATTTTCTTCCTCAGTCAATTTGGTAAAATCACACTACTATGTGGGAACGCAGCCGAAATACTCTTACAGCAGGAATTTTTAACTCTTCTTAAGCTATTCGTATTTATCTCTGCTGTTGGGAAATGCAGGTTTAAGTAAATGTTTAGGACATAAAATGTGGACACACGTACAGTATGTGGAATTACACTGCATATTCTAGTTGATACAAACACACACTTGTGCATGCAAATCCTCAAACACTGAGACAACCATAACCACAACAAACTACTGGACTCTCTTCACACCTTTTTGTTTGCTTTTTGTTTTTTTTAATTGTGTAATTATTATTTTTTGTAAACAATGTTTGTACTGTGAATGTGATTCATTCTCCGACTGTATAGTTGTGTATAATTTAGATTATTATATTTATGCTGTCAGTCTCTCCATTTGCCTTGTTTTTCCTCTTTCTTTTTTCTTTTTTTTTGTTTAAATCCTGAAATGTGTTGACATTGTAGAATGCAATAGTGTGTGTGTACTTGACTCACAGTCTGAAAACAATGGTGCTAAAATTTGGACTGTACCTGATCTTATTTATTCTGTAGTGAAAACATCAAAAAAACAAATCGAATACTTGGTGCTGTACACAGGGACATTTGTTAAGCCATTTTCTGGCTTTTCCTTTTCTCGTATTTAATATGCTATTCGTCTGGTTCCTTGAATGCCTCGTGTACAACAACTGTAGACGCCCACCTTTTCGATAAAACTACTCTACAACAGCTGGCTCAGAGTCTGGTAAACAGGTATCTGTTTGTTGCTCACGCTGCAGTTTTAAACATACGTCATCCCGATTTGCTCTCGGAAGCGAGCTGCTTATCTGTCAGTGAACAAGACGCACTGTTTTTGTACATAAGTTTTCGTTTTCCACCATAAACAGAAAGGTATATAAAATATGTATCTATATACAGTCTATATATAAGTATATATATATAAGTGAATAGAGGTGTTTCGTCGCTGGCATTGTGACCTTTAAACTCAACCTGTTAAACAGGAGGCTTGAAGCCAAGGAGAGTGAAGCTTTGCCACCACAGGACCTTAACAGATGGCGCCGAACAACACGTGGCGTCGCAGCAGCACCTGATAGAACTAGAAACTCAAAAAAAAAAGCTGTGTGTGTATTTAACAAACAACGGTGCTGTGGCTCGAACACAACTAGATTCATCACTTCTATCAGATGTTTTTTTGTATTTTACCGACCCAGATTCTGCAGGAAAAATGGTGCTTTCTGTTTCCAAACAATGGGAATTTAGATCTTAAAAATCTTCACTGGTGCATACAAAACTACGTGTCAACCTCTTATACACACACACATACACACACTGTCTTTAGATGTCTTACTGTCAAGGCCCTACCTTGTAATGTGAGCATATTGTGTCATTGCAAAGACATGTAAAACTCTTGTGTTAGGATGTATGTACGCAGTGAGAGCTTCCTTTTTTCTCTGATAGTGGGAATAAGCTCAGTTTGTGTGCTTTCCCCCTCCCCCCACGTGCCGGTGCATATCTAAGGGAAGATTATAGACTAATAATCAAAGCTTTATTGTAAACTCCTGTCCTGTGTGCACTCACAAAATGTGTTTCTCACCTGCAAGTGTTCCAAGTGAGAAGAAGCAAAGTCATTTTAGAGCATAATTATAGTCCGTTTGTTACCAGCACTGAGGTCTTTTTGTAATTATTGTTGATGCTGTTTTGATTTTCTTATTCTTGGTGTTTGATACAATTGCAGTTACATGTTATGCTTTTAATGGTGTCTTCAGATTCCTGTCGGTTTTTAATACTACTAGTCAGACAGACAGCACGGTGCTCTCCTTCACTTAAAACGAGGAAATTGCAGCTATTGATAAATACTACTCTCCTCCTGTTGTGCTGCGGGGTTTTATGGTTTAATAATCTTCAACGCGAGCTTGCCCGGCGGCTTTTTCTGGCGGTCCAGTTTAACCTGCGAAAAATTTCTCTAACCTGGAGGGGCGGCGTGGTGTATGTGCAAGTGAGAATAGTTTGTGGGGAAAAAAAAAAAATCATGATCATTACAGATTTTATAGCTACTTATATATATAATCAGTCAAAGGGATGAGGTGCTGTTATTCAAGTCCTTTGGTATAAGAGCGTGATTTGAATTAAAGCTTCTATGCAGTTCTCCGGCACGCTCCATTCTGGTATATTATTGATAATCTGTGAGAGCTTTTGCAGTCGAAGCTGTTTACTCTAAATCCTGCCAAAGGTCTTTAACTCAGGAACTTCCCAGATGGCTTGAAATGATGTAAACAATTTTCTTATTCACCATCTTGTGGCATGATCAAGTCCCTTTCTAACCCAACTCAGGACCAGGACTTCCCCTAAGTTAGCGTATTTCGAGATAAAATTCTAAAAAATCTCATCAGATTCATTCTCAATTGTCGCATACATCCAGGGTCTCCAGTTAAATCCAGCTTTATGAAGCTTTACGAGTCGGTCTGATCTCCGGAAGCTGTGAAATGGCTACGACTTTTCAGCATCTTCCTCATCTCACAAATGCCTCGGTCTAGATTTGCGTCTCTCCAAGAAGGAGGTTCACTGTGCTTTTGTTTGGGATTCTACCCATTATGTGGGGGGAGTGAACACACAGGACACACGTAACCTACAGTATGTTTACATACTGATCTCTGATTGGTGCAGCCAGGGCAGGTTTGAGGTGCAATAACGGCAAACCTACTTTCCAAAAGGCCCTGGGTTTTCATGACTTGTTACTGTTCGGTGTTGGTGCTTTTATCCTAAGATGTTATAATGAAACAAATGGAATTCATGTTTTTTTTTTTCTTGCGTTTTATGATATTAATAAAATGTTTCATATAATATTTGAATTAATTTTGTTGTGTGTAGTGGCATTTATGTCTGATCTGATTCTTTTATTTCCCCTCATAGAAAATTGCTGAAGTATAAGCATTAGCATTTTTTACAACATTTTGAAATCTGTCAATCGGAGGAAGCAAAAAGACAGAACATCTCTTACATGATCATCATAATAAGCATTAATCTGTATATTCAAAACAGCGTTGTGTTTTAAAGAGGATCTATTAGGCTAATTTTCAGGTGCATACTTGTATTTTGGGTTTCTTCTAGAACATGTTTTTTTGCTTTAAAGGGACTGTTTGTAACTTTCAGAAATGCTTCTTAACAGCGACACCTGCGGCCGTGAAATCAACGAAAGTCAGCGTCGGCTCGCGCTTGCTCGCTCTCAATATACCTGATAATAATAATAATAATCATTTGTTTTACCAATCCTTTATTTCAATGTTAACATTTGTACATATTTCCTTTTTGCATTCGTGCAAAAAACTGGACAGTTTGTTACAACCCGGCTCAAAGGTTGCAACAAAAATGGGAGACCAGACGAGTTTAAAAATAGTAACAGGCATTTATTTAACAAACTAACAATAAATAACTAAATAAACGTGGAAAGTCAGTAATCAGTGATGTAGGCATGTGTGGGTGTGTGAAAATGTCTCCCGCAAACAAAACCAAAACAGGTGTGCCAGCCAAGGAAGAGAACTCAAAACAGTGAGGCGACACAAGTCAGCTAAAACCACAATATCACTCTATATTTCAGCTGCTTGGCAGTAATGTTAGCTGACCAGACGAAGGTCTCTCCATGAACATGATTTAGATCTGATCTTAGTGTTGGCTTTTCCTGCCTAAGTGCAGGCTGAAGCAGCGGGGCTCTGCAGCGTGTCTCCCTGCTCTCTCCGCCCGCAGCCGGAGAGAGCAGAGGAGATACCGGCACCCAGTCGGTAACGAGAAGACAACGTAAATCTCTGCAGAGCTCCGTCACTTCACAAGACACGGAAAACCTCTGTTGGTCTGGAGGAGCTGCAGCAGTTATTTCTGCACAAACGTCCCCTGTACATTCACTAGATATTCTCAGAGCTAAACTAACTCTTCAGCAGTGTGGAGTGAACGCGCGTTCACGTCTAGAGGTGGAGCGAGTACGCGAGAACGCGCGCTGTCTGAGTGAAGGCGAGCAGGCAGAGGAGGAGGGTACAGCGGCTACACGCGAACGCGCATATGCGAGCGCGCATGTGTGCCGACCCGCTACATTTATACGCTTACAAAGTTACAAACAGTCCCTTTAATGTTCAAAAAAACACTTCTTTTCACCCTCTGTTTGAAATGCTATTTGAGCAGAGTGATGCAAGATGCCCTGAAGGGGTTTATTTCACAACAATGACCGGCTCGCTGTACATTACCCCTTACGTGTGACTTTGTGACATCACCACGTTATGGAAGAAAAAGGAAAAAGCACAAAACCATAATAGATCCTCTTTAACTATCTATAATTCAATTCAATATGCTTTATTGGCATGAATATAACAAGGACAGTATTGCCAAATTGTCAATAATGAGATTATAAAGAAAAAAAACATTTCACAAATTGTTTTTGATGCTGCATTTTGGCTTTCTTTTTTTTTTTCTACAAATAGCCAGACGTCCCATTAACATAATTCAGAGAAATGTGCACTTGTTTTATGCCAAAATGCCTATAATAACTCAGAGAATGTCTCCCAACAAGCCCATACGGTGAAGGTTTTCACTTGGACTCATATATCAGTCCAGTCACACAGCAGTTTGTTTGTGGTCAATGTTTGTTGATTTGTGTACATAGACACAAATTTCACATTTTTTGGGTGGGGGGGTGGTCAGCACGAAATCAGTTTGTATGTAATCCACGTAACTGTGAACCAGAAAGTATGAAGAGCGGCAAACGCCGCTTAGGGAGGAGGTCGGGGTGGTTGGGTGGGTCTGGATTTTCGCCCAGGAGACCGATGTTCGTGTCCTGTGTGAAACCAGAGTCGATTTATTTGTAATGTAACTTCCGTAATTAAGTTACGCCACTTCTGGTGTTATTTTAACCTAAACCTAAGTAGTTTTATTTTGAAAAGACTGGAGTGGAAAGCCAAGGAAAATGCATTAAAAATCCGTTGTTGAAAGTCATCCTGAATGTCACGGGAAAAAAAGGGAAAATCATTTGTGACTATTTCACAAACTGCCGTGAGACTGTGTTGCATATATGACAATAGTTGTCACTCAAAAGACTGTTTGATGGGGTCCAACATTTGTGGCCCGCGGTATGTAGATGACACCTCCAAAGTTCTTTACTAAATTCTCAGAATCTCAGATAAAATGAGTGTTTGAGTTGCACCAGATTATGTTTTTTATTGAAATGCTGTTGAATGCAAGCCCTGCTTCCCACAGTATAGAAACGCAGAAACAACCTCACATTGCTGTCTGCAAGAACATCCGGATGATGTACCTGCCAAGAAATGTTCCAACAATACCGTGTTGGTAACATGTTGCAGCCGTCAGAGAATAATGAACCGTTCTTGTCATTCCTCACTGAAGATTTGTGATGTACAAGAATGAGCCTTGGCGTTATCTCTTGGGATACACGGCTACTAAACAGCACCGAGACCTTGACTGTCTGCAAAACAAGACTGCAGCTGTGAGAGGCTCTTTGAAGGGAATCGGATCTCATGTCTACGCTCCTTTCTGGGAGCTGGACTCGGATCACTGTTTTTCCCCTGAGAGCAGATAAAATGTACACATTCATTAGGATAACTTGTTCATTCATTCAGCTCTATCATCACACTCCCAATGATGCTGGACACGTGGGGCGGCTGTGGCTCCAGCGCGTTCTCATTCCCCTGGGCGTCAAATACTGACGCTTTGTCACGGCTGTCGGCGTTTGATACGGTATGAGACGCACCGGGCTTTCCATTAACTACAATGTAAACCCATCCACACTCAGGGACAGTGCAGGGCACAGTAACTTCCTGAAGCCTTCAGTGGTTAACTGGCGTCCTCACAGTGACAACAAGACTTCAGAAAGTTACTGCGTCCAGCAAAGAAATAGTCTGGTTTATTACTCCACGTAAAACCACAACTCGTTGTTGCGGTTCCAGTCATCACTGAAGATTTTGGTCAGATTGTATGGTGCCTTCAAATGGGGTTGTGTTTACCGTGTTCACGAGAAGAGTCCATATGAACGCCCCCCTCTTGTTGTATTCACGACCTCAAGTGGACAGTTTCAGAAAGCTCTGAGTTTATGACTTGTTTGTTGACGTCAGAAATGGCGGAGGCCTTGGAAGTTAATTTTTCGGTGCATAATAAGTTAATATATTGTTTTTCTATATTTAACTTATAAATCTTTGCCATATAACCATGAAGGATTAAAACACCTCTCATCTCTTTTGTTTTGGTTCTAAGAAGTGCACTATATAACCTCCCTAGATGTATGTCCTCATCACCCCCATCGGTCTAGACAGGGAGGCTCAGTGTGTGTCCAAACCAACAAAACTGCCTTTTATTTTTCCTTCTCTTGCATCATCTAACTTTAACCTGCTTTCTTTAGGTAAAAAAAAAAGAACACATTTCTGTGCAGCAAATAACTCAAATAGAATCCACAGTCTCATCAAGGACACCCGGTATTCCTACTTTGGCAGCGTGTTTCTCAGTTAGTGAGAAGGGAAGGTGGGAGGGTAACTCCCTTCCTCGGGAGCTTGATCCATTCAAAACAAGCGACTGAGAGAGGTCTGACCACACAGGCACACGCACAGACAGTGAAGTATGTTGTTTTTGGACGTCTTCTGCTGCGGATCGTTGATGCTCTGCTGCACCAGGATCTGTGTGGCCCTGCAGGACTCACAGCTGATGCCGGCCCACGACCCCTCAGTGACAGGTCAGACTCTGCACAAATGAAACCTCTGAACATTTCATGCATTCATATTCATGCAATTCTATATGCAAAGCCTTTATTTTATGTTGTTTTGCTCTTTTGTATCTGGTCAATGAGTGTCTTTTGGATTGCATGTGGTTCCTGCTTCAAGCTTTCCCTTACCAAAATGAATTGTTTTGATATGAATTTACTTCAATTCATCAAGTTTTTGGATTATCCGTTGACCATAGAGGCATGCAAGAACAACACATTTTGTTATTTTTTTTAATCATCACAAATCATCAAGTCAAATAGCAAAATAAATAAGTCTCTTTATGTACTACATAAATCATTTTATTTAAATTATTTAAATTTGTTGTTTTTGTTTTAAATGCAGAGCACACCTTCCCACCAACAGAGACCTCATCAGCCTCCACAGTCTCTCGTCACGGCCCTCAACATGCTCCGTGCTTTGTGGAGGACATATTCGCAGCGTTGCGTGAAGCTGTTGGGAGCGACGGCGAGCTCACAAACCGCAGTTTGACTCAGTTTGGAATCTGCACCGTGCCCGGCAGCTCATCAGCCTCAGTCTTATCACAGCTCGCTAAAGAAACAAGCAGAAACCAGAGGAGTGGACTGGAGGTTCTGCATCCAACTGGAGGTATCAGTGCTCTCTGATTGCAATACATTATTGTTTGATTGTTTGTTTTTATCTTACAGTATGTCTTGTTTTCTCCATCAGTGCTCCTGACAGAGGAAGATGATGGAGGAACGCTTATGTTGACCTTTGACCTCCCACAGTCGCCTTTGCTCAAGCTGAAGCCTGTGCTGCTCTTGGTGTTTGAAAGCCCCCTCACGGGAGGAGACATGGACGTCACTTTCACTAGTCAGTCGCTGCATCCCAACACACAGGTAAAGAAAGGCCTTGTGTTGAATAATGCATGAATGAAAAGATCCTAAATCTGTTTATATGATTTCATCGCTGATATTACTTGTTTTTCTGTTGTTGTCTTTTCTAGACTGTGTGCATCTCAGGAGAAACGCACTACATAATGCTGACAGGAAAAGCATCAGAGGGCGACGTTCACCAGAAATGGAGGATTTCTGTTGAGACAACAAACCCTGATATGAGTAAGATTTGACACGAGTAAGATTTACAGCGCCGCCGCTATGCACACATGCATCACATGCTGTGATTAGGGCACCAAGTGCCAGAGGGCCATAACTCTGCCGTTTGCCACTGAGGTGTGGCGGACCTCACGGTAAAGACAGCTCTACTTTGGAGCAATATTTACCCCCTTTCCCAATAAGCTAGCATGACATGTTTGGCATCAACGGATTCATCGCAACCTCAAGCTTTATATGATACAACTGTACGTCCACCTGAAACCCGCAACAGCCTTCAAAAGACAGTAATGTTAATGCCAGTCAGATGATCCACCATCATTTTCAGAGGGTTAAAAGTAGTAAACCAAGAACTGAGGAGGAGAATAATTTCAATTTCAAGATCATGGTGATCAATGAGACAGGCAGAGTCTTATTAAAATATAACCTATGGTTCTATTTTTCACTTTTAGATGGTTAAATTATGTTAGAAATAGGCCTACCAGAAGGCTGCAGTTTATTTTTTGGGCCTTTTCAAACATGACAATGTCATTTAAAAGATATATATCAGCTGTAACTGGTGCATTCTGGTCAGATTTGACCAAATAGGTCAGGGCCGACAATGAAGATAGAATTTCTTGTTTCGTGTGCACTCTCCTCACATTTCCTCTCTTTGCAGACCAAAACCTAAAAGACATCCTTGTTGGCGGAAAATCAGGAAGTAACATCAGCATGATTCCACTTCTGCTTTTCTCTGGAGGAACAGGAACTGAAATAAGGTGGTCTTGGCTTTCATGTTCCCTATTGAAATATAACTACTGACTATTGTGGTGTTCAGCAGCATTTTATTTACTCTCTTTCTCAGACATACACCCCCGGCCTCTTCACAGACCTCCTTCCTCTGTGAGCTGAAGCGGTTCCTGGGTGACGTCCTGCCTCAGGACCGCCCCGAGTCCCCTCGGCTCCAGCTGGACTCCTTACAGTCCCTTCCTCCCCTCACACTCGGCTTATCCTCCAGCGACACCCTGCTGGCAGGACTCATGAACTCCTCTTCCCCCACCATCTTCTCCTTCTCTAGCCGGGGCTCCATGTTTCAGATGCATCGTGGAGAACTGGCTTTGTCTCCTACACTGCTGGAGGAGCTCAAGCAGAGGATGGAGCAGACTTGGATGCAGGTAATGGAGGTATTACGGGAAGAGGAGGTGGGTCACATAGCCACGGAGAGGCTGGGAAGGCTCAAAGAACTCAGTGCGTTTCCGAAGACGGGACCGGCAGCAGGTGATGTGTACAAGGAAACTCCTCCAGCAGTTGTTTGCATTATAAATCAGCCCATCTGACATAAATTTAGATTTCTATTCCCACTTTTTAACTGATACTTGTGTTACCTCTACAGGAGAGAGCCAGTACCGTGCGTTTCTTCTTCTGAAGGCCCTGCAGACGGTGGCCCGCGTGTACGAGGTGCAGAGAGGACTGCGGGCCACCAGATCTGGCCCCATCACCTCGTTGAGGGGCAACATATGTGGGCTGAAGAGCCTCAGCGTGTCCCTAGAAAAACGCCTCGGGCTCCCAAACACTGTCAACATCAACAACTGCCACGGTTCTTGTGCTTTCCCCATGACCAACGCCAACAACCACGCCGTCTTGCTCAACTTCCACATTGAGAGCGAGAGCGTGGACGAGCGGGCGCCATGTTGCGTGCCCGTGGCCTACGAAGCCCTGGAGGTGGTGGACTTGAACGAACACGGGACTTACCTCTCTATTAAACCAGACGTGGTGGCGAGGGAGTGCGGATGCCGCTAAAGCTGTTTTCTTCCTGGCGTGTAGTTGTGACACAAAAGATGTTTTACATATTTAACTGACCATAGCGTGTTTGACACTTTTAAGTGTCACGTACTTGTTACTTGTCATTTATTTATTCAAACAGTAGTTAATGCACTGGTAGAAAAGACTTTCACATAAATAGACAATGTAGTATTTGCAGTATTCTCACACAAGTTTATATAAACCAAGCAAGTCAAATATGAGTATCATCATCTTGCTCTGTAAATATTAAAATTTTCATTACCTAAGAAGTTAATTGAATAAAAAGCCATTGTTTAATCAGGACAAACCTCTTTTCATCCATAAGACCACTTTTTGTGCTTTAATTAAAATTCCAGTATTCATTGAAATATTGTTCTAAAATTGTTAATAACTTGATGACTGATTATCAGATTGTGTTACAATGTGGTGGTAAATGACATTTCAATTAGTGATATAATAGTGAATAGTGGTCCTGTTCTCTACAATACAACGACAAAAGTGGATTAATAAAATGTAACATTATTTTATTAAATGCAAAGCATATTGAAGACTGTTTGTGTTCTTTATTCAGAAACCTGTGACAGTTGATGACATCTATTTCTTCTGTATACAAATCATACTTTAGGTTTGGGTTTCAGGATCGCTTTGTTGCCAATCGGCTTTTTTCTTCTTCTTATGGCTCCAACTTCTTCAGATCCCCACCACCACATGAAGTTGTCCCATAAGGAAATCTGGAGACAGACAAACACATATTATACAACCACATGAAAACAGAAAATATCTTTATAAATTCACATGCTTATTATACAGGTTTGGAAACACTATATTAGCTCCATTGATTTGTATCACACAAAAACCTATACAAAATCAACCTATAACCCTTTAAATGACTCAACATAGAAGTCAACTGCATTACAGAGATAAAACAATACCTGATATATTGAACCATCCTGGATACTTCCAATGAAAGACCTTATACCTGTCTCCTCAACAAATGAATCCACTGCTTCTAGAAAACAAAAAACATATAAAAGTCACTGAAGGCCTGCACAGAATGAGAATAATACAGTGAAGCAGCAGAAGTACAGTATCTACTAGGGCTGTCAATCGATTAAAATATTTGATTAATCGCACGATTGTCTATAGTTAATCGTGATTAATCACACAATTAATCGCACATTTTTTTATCTGTTCAAAATGTACCTCAAAGGGAGATTTGTCAAGTATTTAATACTCTTATCAACATGGGAGTGGGCAAATATGCTGCTTTATGCAAATGTATGCATATATTTATTACTGGAAATCAATAATTCAAACTCAAACTGCAGCCCAACAGGCAACAACAGCTGTCAGTGTGTCAGTGTTGCTGACTTGACTATGACTTGCCCCAAACTGCATGTGATTATCATAAAGTGGGCATGTCTGTAAAGGGGAGACTCATGGGTACCCATAGAACCCATTTTCAGTCACATATGTTGAGGTCAGAGGTCAAGGGACCCCTTTGAAAACGGCCATGCCAGTTTTTCCTCGCCAAAATTTAATGCAAGTTTTGAGCGTTATTTACCGACCTTATACCGATGGATTCCTCAGGTTTTCTAGTTTCATATGATACCAGTATCTTCACTTTAGCTTTAAGCCTACTGTAGCCTTTGAGCCTAATACAACCTCTGAAAGAACCATTGCTTTAATGCGTTAAAGAAATTAGAAATGAATGTTGACAGCCCTAGTATCTACATATAGCATGCATGTTGCATATTACTGCAATAATGCAGAAACAAACTGTCTGTGACATGATTACAATACTCACCATGCAGCTCACTGACCCCCGAGCTCACGAACAGTACGACCAGAGCCAGCACTATGCAACGGTTCATGGTGAATCCTTTCCATGGATTTGGAACATCACTCAAATTTTCGATGGACAGAATCCGGTCATAAGACACTATGGACAGACACAAACAAGTCACACGCTGTAGTTGCCCAGTTGGTTGTTTAGTGCGAACATATTAACGTCTTACTTGTGATGTTTTCAGATGTTCCAGCTCTGGCTCACTGAAGTCCTGTAGGTTTGAAGTTTAAATTTAAAGCTGGATCCAAAATGAAGCTGTAAGTTAAGGTGAGAAATTCAGTTTTTGTCATGCATAAACGTTTTTACAAAGTACAGTCTATGGGTCTGTATTGCTCTTTTATTTCTGTCCTGTGTGTCATAGACTAACATAGGACAGCTTAAAATAGGCACCTGCTGCTGGTTGAAAAAATATAAATATGATTTGAAGAGTTTAGTTTTATATGAACCTCTGAACAGGAAAAAAAGAAGAAACTTACCTGATCTGACCCTTCAGTTGTGTCTCATGAAGGTTAATGTGGTTGTGTTGATGGTGATTTCTGTTCTGCAGGCACCACAGACGGTGTTATACACACCGGGCACCATGCTCCTCTGCTCCTTGATTGACAGGCACAGATGAGAGGTGCTGAAAAAAAGGAAAATGACATTCATAGTGTGTACTGAGACTGTTTACCAGCATTTAGGCTTTAGGTGGACAAGTGTAACCAGCAGTAGCCTATACATTCCACTGATAGGCTGAAATAGTGAATGACTTTAGATGACATTAGTTACATAACTAATTTTGAGAAGAAATAACTTCACATTTTGCTATAAAGGTTGTTTCTTACAGTAGTTTATTCTCAGTCGGTAGTCCTTGTATGTTAAATGTGTTGGTAGGAGGAGGGTTAATGCACCAGTATTAATAATCTAATAATATTACATTTAGGTTGGATACTTTAAGTACATTTTTGTTAATCAATTATTATTATTTTTTATGGGCTGTCAAAGTTAATAACGCAAATATGTTTCAACGTCACTAATTTCTTTAACGCAATCAATATTTCGGAGGTTGTAGCGGGCTCAGTTTTAAAGCTATAGAGTGAAGATACTGGCATCATATGAAACTAGAAAACATAAGGTACCATTGGTATACTAGCATCATAATAGCTTGTCGTGAAGGAGGTCAAATAATGATCCAAACTTACGCTAAATTTTGGTGCGGAAAAACTGTCATGGCCATTTTCAAAGGGGTCCCTTGACCTCTGACCTCAAGATATGTGAATAAAAATGGGTTCTATGGGTACCCACGAGTCTCCCCTTTACAGACATGCCCACTTTATGATAATCACATGCAGTTTTGGGGAAAGTCATAGTTAAGTCAGCACACTGACACACTGACAGCTGTTGATGTTGCCTGTTGGGCTGCAGTTTGCCATGTTATGTTTTGAGCATATTTTTTATGCTAATTTAATACTTAAAGGTCCCAAATTATGCTCATTTTCAGGTTCATACTTGTATTTTGTGTTTCTACTAGAACATGTTTACATGCTGTAATGTAAAAAAAAAAAAAACTTTATTTTCCTCATACTGTCTGCCTGAATATGCCTGTATTCACCATCTGTCTGAAACGCTCCGTTTTAGTGAATTTCAACGGAATTGCAACGGAATTGCGTTGCTAGGCAACAGTTTGGGTCCATGTTTACTTCCTGTCAGCTGATGTTATTTACATACACTGCAACAGGAAATAAACTGGGACACATTTAGAATGTTGATGTTTAAAACCGTGTGATGGTCTAAATATCGTATATTTGTGACATCACAAATGGACAGAAATCCTACCGGCTTGTTTCAAACGCGCAATTTTTGGATACCAGCTGTGTGCATTTCTCTGTATATTGAGCGTTTTGAAATTTTAATAAGATTTATATCGCACTTAAACCTGCTTTATAATATAAAAGACATGAAAATCTCACTTTTTACAATATGGGACCTTTAATACTTAATATATACATATATTTGCATAAAGCAAGCATATTTGCCCACTCCCATGTTGATAAGAGTATTAAATACTTGACAAATCTCCCTTTAAGGTACATTTTGAACAGATATAAAATGTTTGATTATTTTACGATTAATCACGATTAACTATGGACAATCATGCGATTATCGATTTAATGGATTGACAGCCCTGGTAATTTTACATTGTTGTTTTAGTCCTACAGTAAGGTGAAGTAGCCCAGGGTTATTAAATTAAATATTTAAATATTCAGAGACACTAAGCTGAGGGAGAGAGGACCAGAGGACACTCCCCCTCTACAGTACTGCATATAATTATACGATATGATACAACGTTATTGTCAGTTTGCACTGAAATTCATTTTGCATCCATGCTCAGTTTGAGAAAAAGTACACATACAATAGACATACTGTTACCATAGACAGACAGAAAAGTAAGACCCATCAGACAAAAAAAACAAAAACACATCACAATTATTCATACATAACCCATTACAAAATGACCATCTGTCCTCTGGATTTACAGGTCTTTAGCAGCATATTAATTATTATTTAGCAACAAGATGGACTGATGGACAAAAGCCTGATCTTTAGCTTGATGCAGTTAAATGTAGGGCAGAAGTTGATATTCCCTATTTAAAACATGTAAGGGATCCTTTGATCCTTATCAAAATATACATTTGTTATCAATCCAGAATATAAATTCATTACTTATAATATAACTTAATCATAACACCAATTCCTTACTTACATATTTTATCTTAATCCTATCATAGGACAGAGGACACTCCTCCTCTCCAGCACTGCAGCCTGCTGGCTCTGAGCTCCAACACCAGGCTGAGAGACAGAGAGGACAGAGAGACAGAGCACCTGGCGAGGACGCTGGCCGGATGGTTAAATCTAACCTACAGACGATTTTGAATAGTCATTGTTTTGTTAGAGAAAAAGAGAGAAACTTATCCGAGATGCCTGTTATTGAGCAGACAAGTAACACACCTGAAACCGAAAGGTACGTTGTTTTTAACATTTAAAACCCAGCGGCCTAGCTAAGAGCTGAGAGCACTAATCCCTCTCTTGTTTACATAACAGATCTGTTTATTACACTTGTCATCTCCAGAAATGCATTTTATCTGACACCTTTTCATCCGAACTAATTCACCTTAAATGACAGAACTGTATCCAGATTGTATGACATTTGGTTTAATAAACAAATAGAGAATCATAACACAGCTGTTGATAATCATGCTCTAGCCAGCTAAGCTAAGCTAAGCTAAAATAAGCTAAGCTAAGCTAAGCTAATATAAGCTAAGCTAAGCTAATGCGACCTAAATACTGAGAAACTAGCTGGCTAGCTAACATTTAAGGTCGATAGCATTTTATTTTAGCTTCTTATATATCTCTTGGTTAAATACGTTGAATAATAAATGAAGAATTGGTAGCGTAGTTTTGAATGTCAGCATAAGGTAATAGCTAGCTGCTGTTAGCTGTAGTTAGCTGCATTAGCTAGCTGCTGTTAGCTGTAGTTAGCTAACTGCATTAGCTAACTGATAGCTACAGTTAGCTAACTGTAGCTATCAGTTAGCTAATGCAGTTAGCTACAGTTAGCTAACTGTAGCTAACTAGCTACTATTAGCTATCAGCTAGTGCTGAAGTTAGCTAACTGTAGCTAACAGTTAGCTAATGCAGTTAGCTAACTGTAGCTAACAGTTAGCTAATGCAGTTAGCTACAGTTAGCTACAGTTAGCTAATGCAGTTAGCTACAGTTAGCTAACTGTAGCTATCAGCTAGTGCTGCAGTTAGCTAACTGCAGCGCTAACTGTAGCTAACTGTAGCTAGCAGTTAGCTAATGCAGTTAGCTGCAGTTAGCTAACTGCAGCACTAGCTGATAGCTACAGTTAGCTAATGCAGCTAACTGTAGCTAGCTAACTGCTAGCTCCGTTATGTCACAGGATGTTTTCATGTTGTCGGCGTTGCAGTGAAAACCACCAGAGACAATAACGCCACAATATTAATGATTTTATATTTCACATTGAATGTATCTTGTAAGAAAACACGGTGCTTTAAATATGTTATGTAAAGTAAGCTTGTTGTTAACCAACGTCGCTGAATTGATCATTTGTGGCTTGTTTTTTTTAGATTAACCGATTTGGTTCACAACGAGGCAATCAGTCCAGATAGTTAATTGTTAATCAACATTTAAAACAACCTTTGCTATGTGCTATCTATGTTATATTAACCATTGGCTTGTTTTGCTGGTTCACTTCCAGTTGAATGTCGTGATTGAAGGGAAAATTGCAAACTAAAACACACAAAGGGGCTTTGACACCTTGAAGTATGCGTCATGATGTTAAACAACATGTGAGCGATTATCCTTTGGCTGTTGTCGTGTCCTCACAAGATTGATGTCGAGGCTGTTTGTCTCTCTGGTGTAGTGAGTGAAGGACTCATTGGAAATTTCCACTGCACTGCGAAGGGGGGTTGGTGGTGTTATGGGTTGTTTTGAGTCCAGTGATGACATATTGTACACAGAAGCTATTCCTTGTTCAATAGATATTGCTTTATAATTATTGTCAGACCGTTTACCCTGGGGGATCTTTTGGCATTTATAGCAACAACAACAACATAAATGCTGTTATTTAACACTCCATTGGAGATTGTGTACAATATGTTAAGAGAATTAAATGCATATTTCTGTGGCTTAAAGAGCAGCTGCCCCTAATTAAGCTGATTCACTCACAGCTACTGATCCTGTGGTCTACTTTGAGATGAGGATGCTGTAACAGCATGCTGTACATCTGAAGAAAAAATACCTCCCCATAGAGATGAGGGATCTTTTTACATAATATTCATACAAGGGCTGCACAATTAATTGAATTAAATCTTCAAATCACAGGATGAGAAGGAAGTCGCAATATTTGTTCAAGGTGAAATGTGTGTCAAAATACCATTTTAAATATAAATATTGTGCTGCTGCAGAGATGTCCTGGCCTACACATCATATTCTACAGACTTAAGAAATCATTTTTGTTTAGTACAGATCCTGCAAAAATCACACCATAATTATTTGTAATGTTTTTTTTATGAAAATGAGAATAATAATGTAAAAATGATCAAACCCTCTAATATCGCAAATCGTATTACAATTGCAATATAACTCAAAATAATCACAATTAGATATTTTTTCTAAATCGTGCAGCCTTAATTCATACATGACAAACATGCTCTTATGCAAGCAGAAGCTTGAGAGATTCGTCGCTCATGTGACCAGAGCAGCTGTCTTTGCAAAGACAACCCAGGGCGTGAATGAGTGTCGCTGCTTAATGGAGGCATGGGGATTTTAAAGAATGCTGTTAACTGAATGGAGACGTTGATAAAAATGCCTTATTCTGTGTCTTACTTTTAATGCAGGTGTGAACAAAAATCTGTTAAGTGCAACTCAAACATTTTTCATTGGTTGCACCTGTGTGTCTGATATTTAGCAGGTCTGTCTCTGTGTGTTTGTGTGAAACCTCGCACTGTACTCATCCTCGAGCAACATCACAACCTTAAAACATACCGGTAATTAAAAATGAAAAGAACTGTCGAGGAGAGCTGTATTTTCTTCAAGAAAAATGCTGCAGTGCCACGTTACACCTGTCCCCGATTGTGAAGGGCACAGCCCAGACCCCGCATCATTGGCGGAGGTAACCGCGAATCTTTCTGTCTCCACAGTCCCTAGTGAAAATGCTTAATCCTGATCAGAGGCGTCGCATTCATTTCACAAGTGGGGAGGGCAAAAAGTGTGTGTGAGACATTGTACATTTAATAACATGAGCTATTTTTTTTACTTTTGTTTTTACCTTGGTATCGAAAATCGTAGAATTTTACTGGTATCGACTACTTAATTTCAAATCATGATTATTTTAATCAGTATTGAGATACAGATTATTTATCACGATTATTAATTGATTTTAGGGATACATTTTTATAATATATAATATTTGTATTGCAGTTTCACATTAAATAAACAAACTGCTTTCACTTCCATGTTGTGCTACATTCCTGCTAATGCACATATAGTTGCATCAAAATAAGACTTAAAATAAGGTTCTTCACCTGAATTCAGGGTATTTTCGTTTTGACAGTCAAAATGAGTAATATATCCAGCAATACGCTTGATTTGATGTACAATGGAGTTCTCTGTGAGCAGAGCACGCATTTTAAACATCAAAATCGCAGTCGATTATGTTCATTGAATTGTGCGAAGCCAAAAACGTGATTAATATTCGATTAATTGTGCAGATCTATCTGGAGCCCTGTTTTATGTAAAGATGCTAATTGCCTGTTTTACATAATCTGATAATGAGATTTAGAGAGAATTTGTGTTAGTTTGCGGTCTCCAATGCCTTGCAAAGTCAGGCAGTTGGTTGGATATTGCATATTGACTTTGTTGGCCCGAGTTATGGGAGTGACAATGGTTCTCATTTGGTTTTCACACATCTGCCCCACATATAGCACAGCAGTGGCATTTGCGTAAGAGAGCATCTGTGAGTGTCAGAGCGTTCGCGTCGCTGTGGCAGCGCTGCTGCTGCTGCTGCTGCTAATGGCTTGTGTTCCCGATATGAGCTCTGAGAATAGACCTACCCGCAACACTGTTAATGTATGCAGCCGCCACATCGGGCATCTGCGCTTGTAAGCTGAGCAACTTCTATAGAGCACTTTGTCTGTTATGCTGTCTTAAAATGGCTGATCTCACTTGCTAAACTGTTTGTCAGTCGTAAACTGGAGCAATGCGGTTAGTGCTGCAGGGCTAAAGTAAGCTAATAGTTAGACAAACAGTGCCTGATCCTCTGGCAGTCTTCTTCCAGGAATCGAACAAGCTTAAAGTTACACCAGAAACCAAGCACACACACACGTTTTAGGAATTTGGACATCACTCTTCTTACAAGAACAATGAATTTAGGGAACATGTCAACAATTTGTCATTTTTGTGAGACGAAAACAAAATTTGCCTTGAGGGGTTGTAGTGAATATTTGACTGGACGTTGATAGAGTACATTTAAATAGGTCAGTGATGTGGTTGTGTAACATAAGCCACTCCTTCCTGTAATTTTATATGCACAAGTAAACAAATTATACAAACGTCTGTGCCTCAGATGGGAACAGTTACTGATTGAACTGTTTCCGCCACCAGCCTTGTTTTTTGTCTGTTAAGACTCACGTAAATTTAGCAACTGTTTTACTGCAATTTCAGAGATGAGACACTCAGCAGTGTAATGTGTGCTGAGCCCTCTGTTTATATAGGGAGGTTAGTTTGTGTTTGGTAGCAGAACCTCCAGTGAATACTTGACTCGTAATGGCTCCTACTGTGTGTGTGTTTGTTTCCAGTATCTCCAGTCCCAGGAGGTGCTCCCGCTGTTGCAGTAACCCGTGTCCGGGGCCTCTGTGGTGCTCCTGATGCCCCTCTCCCACCCCTGAAGATCCCAGGTGGGCGAGGGAATGACCAGCGGGATCGCAATCTTTCAGCTAAAATATTCTATTCTGTAAGTTGAACCAATTTTTTTTTTTTTTACAGCAATTTCACTTCTTCTCTCAGTAGGAGTGTGTATTTGATCAGCGGCAGGCGTGGATTTACCTTCGGCTAACAGTACAGAAAGAGTTTATCGACTGGGAGAGAGACAAACGCAAAGGCTGTTGTTTGCAATTCTGCACTATTGAATCTTATCACTCTTTGACCTCAGTAAAGCTAATGGTGTCATTGTTTTGTTGAGATGTTATACTGCTGCAGAGAATCGCAGGATATCTTTTTTTGTAATATCTGATTGTAACTGTAAGACTAAACGCATCATTTCCATCGTAATGGCCAGAGTGACAAATTGGCACATTACAAGACCGCTGATCAAAACATGTTTGATAATGAGCAAGATGTCCTCGATGAGGTTGGGATCTTTGGAATGCACTTAAAGGTGCAATGTGTAATATCTGGCCACATACTCTAAACAAATAGGGGTCAGCCTTTCACCTCTACTACTGGGTCAATACGATCAAGATTTACAGTAATCAGTTATGGAAAAAAACGCCAACTACTAACTAACAGCAGGGCAAGAATACGCAAAATTTGTCCAATCCTACATTGTGTTTACTGTGCCACTAACCGGGGGCTGTACGGTCCGTTTATGTTTGATAATTTTTTTATTGGATTAGATCCAAAATGGCAGAACCAAAAAAAGGACTTGTATTTTAGTTTTGTCCTCGCCACCACCAGACGACTACTTCGCCCGGAGGAAAGCGTACGGTAGCTCCGGGAGACAGACCTTCAGTTAGCGGAGCTGTAGTAACACAAATTCAACCAGCGCAAACCCCAGCTACTCCGACTATCTGCCTGATCAGCAAACTTTGTTGCAGCCGTTACACAGGTTAGACCTAGCTCTGACTCCCGCTGCTGCGGTTTGCACTGGCTGAATGCTAGTTGCTACAGCTAACTGAAGGGCTGTCTCCCGGAGCTGCTGCCCGCCCTCTTCCCGGCGAAGTGGTCTCCTGGTTTCTGCCACTTTGGATTTAATCCAATAAACAAATTATCAAAACGTACACAGACCCTGTACCTTCAATGTGATGAGCCCTCGGGGCTGCTCTACTTCTTCAGACTGGACGCTACGGTGACTCACTATCACCTCTCAAGGTACCAGTAAGGGATAGCGAGCCGGTCATTGTTGTAAAATAAACCCCGGCAGAGCGATGCGGCACCCTGACGCGGAGCAGAGAGGTCTTGCATCGCCCTGAAGGGGTTTATTTCACAACAATGACCCGCTAGCTGCACATTATCCCGCTTATTACACAGCTACTTGCTTAAGAAATCAATAATTTGACACAAAAACGGTCCACCATAGTCCGACATCAGAACTGCGCCCATAGCAACGGTCTGTTATACATAGCAACGGTCTGCTATGAAGAAATAACAGACCGTACAATGCTGTGATTGACCAATCAGAATCGAGTATTCAACAAAGGCATGTAATAAATGGTATTACAAGACAGGATGGGTCGGGGCTAGCTGGTTAGCATGCTGATGTCAGTAGATATCTCTGCAACACTATACATAGACGTCTTTGACATAACGTCCTCTTCATATGCAGTTGATAATGTTAGTTAAAATTCTGGCCAGATCTTACACATTGCACTTTTTTTAAATGTAGTGCAACAACTCTGTTTACCCAGAAACATGTTGTTGCCGCCTTGTGTGCTCTTGTCTTGCTCTTGCCCTAAAGCTCTCCTGTTAAAGACACGTAAACTGTGCCTGTGGCACTGAACATTTGCTTTTTACCTTTACTGCTTCACATGTTCACATGTTCAGGCATTTGGCGCAGCTGCAGTTGCCGTGGACAACTCTAACTTGTTTTTGTAACCATTATCATGAGTTCCTTTTCAATATTGAGTTAATTTGAGTAGTAAAAATCATAACTGCAGTTCTTTCTGCATTCTGCAATTGTAACTTTATTCTTGATGTCATCTGATATGAATGTATTTCTCTTGTCACACTTTCCCTCTCTGTCCTCCAGGATACTCAGTTGCTGGTTCTTGAGGAGCCTCCCCCTGCCAACGGCAGAGTGCGCTTCTTGCTCTTTGAGCCCCGTCGCTCTGAGGGCAAGCACTGTGTCTGGAGGGCGGCGCTGAAAGGAGGGAACCTTTATGTTGAAATCCCTCCTGGAGCTTTGCCCGAGGGCAGCAAAGACAGGTCAGTTTGTTTGCAATTAAAAGAAACATTTAAAGTTTGATTATTTTTATGATTGAAAGGCAACAAAAGGTAAAATATTGATTAATTTAAAAGAAAACGAATGAAACCATAGATTTTGCCAAAGTAAAAACAGACCCTTGTGTTTTTTAGCTTGTGTGGTAGATGAGCTGTTGTATCAAAATAAAACCTGTATGTAAATGTAAAAAATTTACCAAAAATGCAGATTTGATGCTGCGGTATGGTTTATAGAAATGTGCTTAGACCATCATGAATCATTATTTTCCTCTGAAATTCATTAACCTCCTTCCTATAACACATTAACTCTTTCTGTTTGCTTTGTTTCTCTCCAGTTTTGCTCTTCTGCTGGAATTTGCAGAAGAGCAGCTGCAGGTTGGTCACGTGTTCATCTGTTTTCACAAGAACCGTGATGATAGAGGTGAGAGTTTTAATATGTTTATTGAGTTTTCAATATTTTATAAAAATAAAATTATGTATGCTTACTTACACATATCCAGTATTATAATAGTATAAAGTAAAAGATGCATACATATTAATGAATGAAAATGAAAAAACAAAAACACCCAGGGGGGTTTTACAATAGATGCTTTTAAAATACCGTAATATTCAACATTTCTATTGCTCTAATTATCGTTCCCCAGCCTTGTTTTAATATGAGATAAATCCTTGTCCTAAAATGATTTATAAATGGGGCCTAGATACTTTAAAACCTTTTCGTGTTTGTCTTTGAGTGTATACGTAATTTTTTACAAAGGTAAACACAGAGACATTTCCATAAGCCACTGCCCAATACTTTACCATGTTAAGTCTATAGATTTTTTGGCTTAAAAAAGGCACATGTCTACAAACACCTGTTATCTGCATTTTATAATGTGTCCCTCTGGATAGATATCCTGCTCCGCCAAATGGTTTGTTACAAACAAACTGTTGTTTGTAAAGGGCAGGCACCTTCAAAAAATACACACATGGGTTATACTATGGGTTACACCAATGAATGTACCTTAAATGTAGATTTGTCAAGTATTTAATACTCAACATCCACATAGAAGTGGGCAAATATGATTTCTTTATGCAAATGTATGTATATATTTATTATTGGAAATCAATTAACAACATAAAACAATGAAAAATATTGTCCAGAAATCCTCACAGGTACTGCATTTAGCATACAAAATAAACAGTCATGCAAGTGCAACATACAAAAGCGCACAGTTTAAAAGGCACTAAACTCACCTGCTTTAAGCTCCATTTGTGCCCCTACCAAAACCTTGCTGTGGTATAAAGAGAATCTAATGATGCTGAAAACCTTCAAGACACTTTAGGATGTCTTGCTGACACCTGCCCCCTCAGTCACCACTGCACTGAATCAAAACAAGGTAGGCCAGGCAAGCCTAGGTGAGCCGGAAAACTAGTCACAGTTCGTTAAGTACACAATGAAAATGAGCCGATTTAGATTTCAACAAAAACAAGGATCAGTCCTAAAACCGGAGGGGCCGCTTGTATCCCCCCCTCGATATTGAAAGTATTAGATTGGTCCAGTCTGACAGGCAGCGTTCTGGCCCCCCAGGAAAAGTCCCGAGCTTCCCGTTGGCCAGCCCTCAACTGCAATATACTATATATGTACACCAGTTATTGGATCCAGGTCAGAAGATTGACATTGGTTTACATGTTGTGTCTCCTCAGCATCCCTACTACGTACATTCAGTTTCCTGGGCTTTGAGATTGTGAGACCGGGTCATCCCCTCGTCCCCTCCCGCCCCGACGCTTTCTTCATGGCTTACAGCATCGAGCGAGACTCCTCCGATGACGACTAAATGACGCTGAGCAGTTACAAATGTTTAAGTTCTTATTTCAATCCATGTCTACACAGCTTTATGATTTTCGGGGAAATGAATATAGTATCCAAGTTCAGTGTGGTTGAGGTTTCCTTTTCGTTTGTTTTACCGTCACCTACCACGTGCTGCGTTTCAATGATATTTGCACTAGGGTTAAGATGTTAATATACCAGGAATGTAGAGCAAGCGCCCGCGTACTATCCGGGCATTGTGTCCTCGCCACTGTATTACTCTCCATGACGTGTAGTGCTGACCTCCTATTCTCCCTTCCCTGATGAACACCCTGATGATCATCTCCACAGTGTAATATTTATGATCCATTTTAATTCATCCTACTGATGTTAGTAGAAATGTCTTCATAGTATCAGTTGATTCTCCTGAATTTTTTTTTTTTTTTTTTTTAATGTGTGCATGATTTTCATTTGTAGCTTTGATTCACTTGATAGAAATCTGCATGTTGTAACTACTAAATAAAAGTGCTCACCTAAGAGAGTCGAGTCTGTGGTGTTGTGAACTCATGCGGACATGACAGCCTGAAGGAGTTAAAGGAACTATAGGGTGTTGTTACCAACCCTTTCCCTTAAGAGACCCCTTTTTCTATCATTGAGTAAACTGACAACCCTGAATAAGTGACATATTTTATGGATATTTCATATTATATTCAATGCATAACAATACCAGTACAGAACAACTAATAAACTGTACATTTAACCCAAATAGTGAATGCAAGAAGTTTGTCAAAAACAAGCAATTTGACTGAATTTTGAGCAGCTTATTTTCTAAGATGAATTTTCCTATTATTTGTAGGAAATTTTAATACATTTCTCTGTAATTTTATAATTTTCTTTTAACAATCCTACCTCCTTAATAGGCTTGGACTCCGATGTGTTGTCTGACCACGTCTAAAGACAAAAAGTGTTCACACCTGGTCCAAATGGCCACACTTAGTAGTATCTTAGAAGCATCTTTCTGTCACATAGAGTCCCTCTGGCTGCATTCATTGTTTTAAACTAATTTTTAGTAGTAAAAAAAAAGCTTAAGAGAAGTCCATCCCTGGCTTTTGTTGCAGGAAACTGGATTATTTACACAATCAATGCATAACCTAGATAAGTTAATTTCAATCACAGTACATTACTTGCAAAACCCACCGGTTCCCAACCTGGGGGTCCCGACCCCCACTAGGGGTCTCCAAAGCTTCACAAGGGTTGTGAGGCCTTCTTGATTTTAAGGGGTGCAAGACAACTTTAAAAATAAATAAATAAAAATTCAGTTGTGAAATAAATGGAATGGAACGGAGGGGAGAGACATCTAGTGGTTGAATGTTATCAATAGCAGCTTTAAGAATAATCATACCGAGGAGTCAGTGAGGAGAAACAAGACAACTTTAGCACAATTCTTTATATGGTATGGTGTCTTAAAGCCCCTGAGAGCACAGAGAAATACAGACATTTCATGAAATAACAAACTTAAAACTTTGGCAGAAAATAGTTTGTTCATGTACAATTGCATCACTTATAGTAAGTGGCTGATTGAGAAAATAAATTTTTAGGACCCTTCATGATTCTTATTATTAAAGCAACAAATATTCAAAGTGCAGCATTTTGTTAGATCAATTTTACGTTATGAAGAGCAGTATATTATTGTAATAATTGTTTTTTTTAAAAAAGCAGGAAGGATGGAAATGGCATTGAGCCCAATCAAATGCACAATCTGAGGCCCCGTTTCCACCACAGGAGCTTTCCCCCAGAACTAAGAACCTTTTGAGGAACTCATTGCATTTCGACCGCAGGGACCAGGGTCTAAATTAAGTTCCGGGGCCTTTTTACCCCCTAAAGAGGCCCTGGTCGGGGGTGTTGTACTTTCTGAAAGTACAGGAACTTTCGGGGCGAAGTTTGCAGAGATGACCGTCGCTGATCGGTCAAACACTCACACAGCGCCGCTGCTTCAGCGGCTTCAACTCATGTACCGCTTCATTCATAAACAAGGAAGTACTCTAGTATCGATTTAGAACGAGGGGAGAACATTTCTCTTTGTTTCATAACATTGAAAGTAAAGTTAGGCTCTGCTGTTGGCCTACCGACTTAAAAAAGACGGTTAGAAGAGAGACACGTAGCACGGTGGTGCTGTGAATGAGAGTTAGAAAAGTTATTTTCTGATTGTTTCACGGCGGTTACGTTATAAAGTACAAATAAATACAATCAAACACTCAACAAATGATTTACTGTGGAGACAGACGCTCTTAGTTTAATTTTTCTCCACTGTGTTCCATTCATATCCAACGAGCATCATATCAGTAAATATGCAGTAGTAAATATCGATGTCGCAGTGAGACGAAACCTAATGTTTATTTTTTTCCAACGTGTTTTTTAGATAAAACCAACACACTGAACTGCGGGCTGCAGACTGTGTTTACTGCTGTGATCACCAGCAGTCCTCGTCACATGTCATGTTGCTTTTTCATACATAAGATACAAGACTAATTTGCCTAAACTTCGCAGGTCTTTAGACCGTGGTGGAAACGCACACAACAGTGGGCTGAAGGAACCTTTTTGTTCCGGGAACTTTTGGTGGAAACACAGCTTTAGTGTATTTTTGACCATAATACAGACCGACAGTTAACTTTTTACTTCAAGATGGACTCTCCATATTGAGAGCGAGCCATAGCTGACTGCTCATGCTCACAACTGTCTCAGGGTCTGTAAACGACAGGTATTGCAGGCCCATGCAGTCCTCCCAATCGAGAGCAGACTGATCCTGGATCGGCCCTCTCTCTGCCAGCTTCATCACCAGCAGGGCTCGCTTCACTGTCAGCCAGTTGTGCACAGCGGTGGTCATCGAGCCTCTGTGATTGAAGAGTGGGAAACGTGGCCCAAAGAGGAGCACCTGGAGCATGGCCACCATGTCGGTCATCTGTGGCCCGTTGCTCTCAGTCTGCAGCGCAGAGGCCAGATAGAGAAGCCCCCTTAGGTATGAGGACTTGGAGCCCAGAGGTGTCACACTCTCTCGTGAGTGGAGGCAGTATTGAATTAGGGCTCCAATCTGGGATTTGATGTAGGTGAGGGGGTGATGTACAGACAGAGCACATGATAGCGGGGTTAACACCACACGAGGGGAACCGTGTGTCCTCCATAACATCTGGATCTGTCCTTTTCTCTCTGTCTTTCCCCACTCCATTTCTTCTTTCCATCTGCTGGTGTTTGTTTCAGAAGCATCATGTTCTAGCTTGTTTTCTTCATTCTCCTTGTTGGGCCACACTAAAAAGATCCCCAGAGGTCTGAGCTCAGCTGCAGTGCCACTGATGTTGTACAGATGTTGTGAACCTGTTAATATCTGCAGCAACAGAGCACACACCTGTCTGTCATAATCCAGACAATCTGTGCTCTGCAGCGAGATGCTCTCCTGGACAAAGTCCTCTAGGGTGGTGTGTGGCAGGTCTCTCTCAACACTTGCTGAAAGTCCCCTCTGGAGGAAAGACTGAACTGAGAATAGATTCATGTTCATATGAGCTGTGGTGAACTCAGTGCTGCCTCCTCCTGGTGGTTTAGCAGCAGTGCAGTCTTGAGTGTGCAATATGCTGGAGTCATCTCTCAGGGTGTTGCTTCCTTGGAAATGAGCAATAACATGTTGCACATTGACATGTGATGGCTGGTGTTTGGTGTGAGCTGAGGAAGTTCCATCAGTCTGTTTGTGTACCTGGACAGAAAGACAGAAAACAGACACTCATGAGTGTTTCTGCAACTACGCTCACTTTGACTCTCCCAAATTAAAAAAAGGTGCACAAAATGATATATAGTGGTTAAGATTTTAATCTGTAACATGTTGATTTTTTATAGTTTTCATCATTTGTTCTTATACTAAATGTCCTGACTGCAACATTACAATAATGTCCATATTTTATACATTTGTTTTTTTTTAATTTCCATAATATTTTTAAGACAAATTTTTAAATACATTTTTGGTGCATTATTGTAAATATTGATATAAATTTTTTTTTTTTTAATAGGGGATTTCATGGTTTTCTTAACAGCCTGAAAATGTAGACTTTAAACCTAGATGTCAGTCTTTTTACACAAAAAAATATAAAATATGTTGTGTTTTTGACAAATATTGCAATCTAATGTCCTTACATTTTTGCTAATATTGCAGATAAATAGCAGCTAGCGAGGTCTACTACGTTGACTTTGACTCTTAGAATCTAATATACATACGTAATATTAAGTAATTTTTTAAATGTAGTTTAAAATACACAATTACTAAGCTGTATGGTAAGGACACACAATAGATACTTGAGAAGAAAAGATGATCTTAACCTTCTTTTTTATTGATCTCGAGGGTCACCTATGTGGTTGGCCCAACCTGTCATCCGTGTGCTCACTTCTGTTTCCTGGAAACTAGATTTGTTTGGCTTTGTTTGTTTGGTTTAATCACTTCCGGGGCGCGACGCTGTGAGCGACCCGTGGCCTTCAACAGTGTGAGGGCTGCTTTGTTTTTGCACATGCCAACCAAAGACAAACTTCTGCCTTTTGTACACGAAAAGCAGACCATAAAGTATTTTGTATTCTATTGAATAAATCTTTTACTATGGTATTTGTTCAGTGATGCAGCAAGGACTCAAAAGTGTGAGACAGGTGCATTTAGATGAAACAGATCATATAAATGATTAGTAAACAAAAAAATATTTGAATATGGTGTAAAGTAATCTGTATATGAAATAATTCTATTTGAAATGATGTCATATTATGATTGAATTAGCTCATTATACCTATCTCAACTTTTATGTCAAGATGTGTAATAACAATGTGTAGGCTATATATTTATCAAGCATTGCACTGCAAATGTGAACATAAATCCAAAATGTCATTGCTGGGACTTAAACATGTTTCAGAAACACCCTCATGCAGCTAAAGTCATAATAACCAAGACGGTGTTAAACATGAAGAAAGATGTCTAGCCTGGTCTTCCTGTTGCAGTTGTGACACCTGATGTCAGTTTAGAGGAAGTGTTTCTGATACCGCAAGTTGGTGTGACAGTTGCCAATCTCGATAAAGATCAGGTCTGTATTGAGTGCAATGTGCATGTCACTTTGTCTGCCCACAATTTTGAAGGGCAACGTGACTGCAAGTGAATATAGTGTACTGGAACAGAACATTTGAATGCATCATGCATTATCACACAGAACATGCTGTAAACTAGGTGGAGTGAATAAAAGTAACATTACCCTTAAACCAAGCATCCTCCCTGGGAGCTTGGGGCTGTGCACGCTGTAGTAAACCGTGTCTCCGATCTGCTTTGGCTCGCTGCCCTCAAAGAGCAGGAAATCCTGAGGCTGGTATGAGCTGACGTCCCTCTCCGTGGCCTCTCCCTGCAGCAGGATCCCAGCCTCCACGCTTAGCGCCATGCTCCTCAGAAAGAGTAGATGTCGATGCTGGATCCCCTGAGAAACAACCCTCTGGTCGTCAAATCTGCTGAAGAGGTAGGGCAGATGTTCGTCTGGGGTGTCAAAGGTCAGCTGGGAGAAGGACAGTAAGGGGACGGGGCTCCCGCTGACTGGTTTAAACTCTTCTGTCTCCTCTTGGAAGCAGGTGTCGGGTATGGGTGCCAGCATGTACAGGGGGTTGTCAAAGTTTTGAGGGTGTCTTTGGAGTGGAGACAGGGGAGAGAGATGGGGCACATTGGTGCCAGGGAGGGAGAGGGTGCGAGCTAACCTCTTCTTTGGAACAGGGGGCGGGGTGTCATCGGAGAAAAATCTCACCTGGTGTCGGGAGGGATCTGAGCAACACAGTGAGAGAGATTTAGGTCAGACAGCAAGAGCAATGAACATGCAACAGTTTGGAGAGTCTGCATCCACAGCCGAGTTACACTTGTCTGTATGAATAGTCTGCAAGTGCACCCGATTCGACTGTAATCAGGCCATTAAATAGGCGTTAGCAGTCGCTATAAGCACCATATATGGATGTATATAGATGTGAGTCATTAGGGACCTACTTCACCTACTACGTTGCAAAAGTGAAACTTAAAAGCAACACATTCTAACATGTAAAATTGAATAATATGTCACTTTTTGAACACAAACAAAAAGGCTTCTTCAGGTTTAGGCAACAAAACTACAACTTTTTTAGGTTTAGACAACAAGACTACAACTTCTTTAAGGTTTAGACAACAAAACAATATCTTCTTTAACTTTAGGCAATAAAACTAGAAAAAATTTAGGTTTAGACAACAAAACTACAACTTCTTTAGGTTTTGGCAAAAAAAACCTGAGTTAAGTTGTGGGAAAAACATTGTGTTTTGGGTTAAAATAATTATGAACACAGAGACAACTACCCATTGTTGGTTTCACACAGGGTGTGAACTCCGGTCTCCTGTGTTTTGTGTCCCATCCATCGTCCCTGACCTCTTATCCTTATGGAGTTTCACGTTGCCTATACTACAGCGCCTGACTTACGCTTCTGCTCCTGTCATGATTACTACGGTCGCTAGAGGTCTCTGTCGTCTTCTTTCATACCTTTTTTCAGTGATCTACCATGAGAATAGATGATAAAACCTACTAGTGGGTGTAGTAGGCCCCTATTGATCCACATCTATGGGGCTTATAGCGACTGATAACGCCTATTTATTAGACAACAGTCTCATCGGCTGGCAAGTCATTGTCATCTGCCTGTTATTGAAAGTAAGAGTTTCAGATGGTTACTTCCTCTCTTTCGGTTCTCACAAGAAAGACGAACTGAGAAGACTGAACCACACATTATTGTAAGGTATGTCTCTTCCCATCACACTGAGCTGTGTATACATCAGTGATGTTTCCAGAATTGGGGAACTACTTAACAGTAAATAATGCAGAAAGTTACATGACATTTGTGACATTTAGATCATGTGAGTAGTTTCGCTCACCTAAACTCACTTCATCATTCTGTGGACCTACCGTAGCGCTGGTGTATGGGGCACTGGGCTGCGTGACAATCAGTGGGTTCATCGAAGACGTCGTTGTGTGCGTAGTTTGGATGCTGGAGTCCGACAGGGCTGCTGAGCATCACGCAGTCAGACTCCATACTGGAGCATCTGGAGGAAAGACTCCTGTAGAAGAAGAAGATACACAGAATAACAAACACCATTTAAGTGCAGGGTTCTTGACATGACCAGGGTCATTCCTGTTATGCAACATCAGCCTCATGAAATAAGATGGATTTTTCTTTTCTTTTTTTAGCATTATGTAAGAATAGTGACACATTCATCTGTCAGGAAAACATATTGGCCAATCTCAGGCACTCCAATAATAATCCTTATGGGTAGACTGGTTTATACTGGTCTATAGACCTAACAAGGTGGAACATTTTGAGCTAAGTCAGCCATAGCTCTGTGAGTGATCCAGGTTTATCTAGCTAACCTTCTACACATAAACAGAGCTTTTATAACTATATCAAATGTTTTCAAAATGTTTTTGATTGGACCAACTTTCTTTATAATTTAGCCGAACAGGGTGGAACTTTAAGAGTGTGACAAACCGATTAACATCATGAAACATGGAGTGAAAGTTTATGCTCATCCTACTTTACTCCTTTGAGTTCTCTCCCCAAAACATTATTATCACCTCTTGAAATGTTCTTAATGGAACTGTAGTCTTTTTGTTTTTTTGGAGGGGGAGAACTACTAACTAACAGGGTGGAAAATGACTTCAGGGACAACGCAATTTATGATTTTTAGGTTGTAGCAGGCTCAGTTTTAAAGCTAGAGTGAAGATACTGGCATCATATGAAACTAGAAAAACCCAAGGAATCCATTGGTACCAACCTTGTCATACTAGCTTGTTGAGAAGGAGTTAAATAGTTAAATAACACTCCAAACTTACACTAAATTTTGGCGAAGAAAAATTTGCATAGCCATTTTCAAAGGGGTCCCTTGACCTCTGACCTCAAGATATGTGTACCTGTGAGGGTTTCTGGACAATATTTGTCATTGTTTTGTGTTGTTAATTGATTTCCTGTATTAAATATATACATACATTTGTATAAAGCAAACATATATGGTACATTTTGAACAGACAAAAAATTTATGATTATATAATATATATATACATACACATACATATATATATTATATTAATCACATTTTTTATCTATATAGATATATATCTATTATATGATGTTTTAACATGGCAATAAGTTAATTGAAGAATATTTTGCGCATTTTATAATTTTATGGCTTATAGTTCTTGTAGAAGTTGATTATTTTGCACTGGAGACATGCTAAAATCAAGCACAAGTACCACAAACGTAAAAAAAAAAAAAAAAAAGCATTTTTAATGTGCATTATTTTTTGTTTATGTTATAAAGAAGACCTTAATCTACAATTTAAGCCATTTGTTATAAATATTTGACATGTTTTAAAGAAAATATGAGGAAGTAATTCATGGGGACAGAAATGTTGCTGCATAATAGGGATGACCCACCAAATAAATTATATTTACATGAAATATCTGTGCAATCTACTTTTATCCTAATTAAGTAAGATCTTTTAATGAGGTTTATGTGATGATGGATTAGACCTAATTTAAACCCAATAAGAGAATCTGTAGAATAATCATGAACTTCTGAAGAGACAGTTTGTTGGTCTTACCTGTGCTGTTTGACAGGCAGCGCTGGTGGCTGTTCCTCCGCTCCGCTGCCAGGACCAGACGCCATCAGGAACCTACAAAGTTATAGCCTGTTCCTCGTCCTCTCTAACAGTTCACTGCTGCCACTGAACACAGTGTGTGTGCAGTTTACAGGTGGCTCACTCAGTGCCTCTCTGACATACTTCCCGTTTAGCTCAGTAACTCCCTCTGTCTCTTTTTCTCTGTGTCTTTCGCTCTCGTCTGTGCATGTTTTAAAGTGAATTTTCTGCTCTTGATATCTTTTGCATTAATCAGCCTGAGCTTGAGGTTGGAACCGGAAAAGTGGTGTCTGTTCTGAGGGTAAAACATTTCTCTGAGCTAACCTCAACTTTGACAGAACGGGGAAGAGCAGCTACAGCAAAGCCTCTTCATTTTGCACTCTCTTTCTCAGTTGATCTACATTCGCCATGTGTAGCCTCAGCATGAACTTCTCTCTCTTTTTGGATGATGCAGTTTGAGCCTTCACACATGCAATGCCCTCTGCAGGGCTCGATGCTCTCACGTAGGAGTGTTTGCTTTCACTGACTTTAAAGGAAAGGTTCCATATTTAAGCAGATAAAGACTGAGATGAGTTAACAAGTCAATATCTTGCACAACTGGGGGATTTTAGACAAATATTTATAGTTTCATTTAGTGAATGTAAATTAGGTATGACATGTAAATGATGACATATAAGGAACACCTCTTTTAGGAAGCATTACTATGAAAAATATCAAAGCCATCTGCTTGTGAGGGAAGCTGTGCAGTGCAATTTTTAAGTTAGTAACGCAAAGAAACGCTTCATCGATCTCTGCATAGAGAGCTCTTTTGCTCAGGTCAGAGGTCAGTCTTGCTGATGAAAATAGTTTTGATGGCAAAAAGTCATAATAATAAAATTATTTATTTATTTATTTTTGCATTTATTTTTAATTTATCTTATATTTATTTTTCATAAAAAAATAAAAGGGGCAATTAAAGAGAAGAGTAAATAAATAAGGGAATTAATACAAACATAAATAAATAAAGAAGCAAATTAAAACAGAAATATAAATTTATGTCACATTTTAGCAATTAATAAATGGCTACATTTATTTTTAATATTATGTTTGCCACATTTCATGATATATTTATTTATTGAGTATTTTTTTATTTGTTCATTCATTTTTTATTTTGGCAGGTTTATACCTCAATATTTGGTCATAAATCAAAATAAAGTGTTTGACAAATTGAAATTTTGACTTGATGATGGCGGATGGAAATCTATCTAATAGACAAATAAAAATGTGCACCTCTCGAGCTGCTGCTAGCATGGCTAAACATGCTGCCATAAATGGTGAATATGTGGAGAAATACAGCCTACGAAGCATCTTGAAATAATTAGGAGCATTAATATTCATAATCAACAAAGAAATCAGGTGTCACATCATATGATGTGAAGTGTGAGAAAAGCCTTATACATAAGTGTAAACCACTGACAATAAGTGACCCAATTTCAGATATCCTGATAGATGCAGTGACACCTGTGTGATGTCAGTGATACATAGAAAACAATTATATAATATTCTTATGTATGAGTGCTGTCATTATTTGTGCTGTTGTGCTACCTAGAGTCTATTATTGAGGCGGAGCATGCACTGCTGAAGTACTCGCATCCCAGAATGACTCACACATCATCTCTGTTAAACGGATGTCACACTATCAGTTCTGCTATATTTACACCACAACAGTCACCGTTTCATTGAAAAACATGATGACAATGTGTAAACACGTTGTGACTGACAATGATGTGAACCCCATTGTATTACCAAATCTAAAAACAGCCTAATAAGGAGCTTTGTCATAGAAAATCTGCTTCTTCAGGTGTAATGCTTCTCCCTATATGAATCAAAAAGAATCTGATTCATGTGAAAGGGATGTTAAGCACTTGATGGACAAATGTTTTACAGGGGAGAAAAGACAAACTGGTGATGTTCATCAAGCAAACATGTCAAATTCAAAATATGAAGAAGCCAATCATTGCTTTTGAGTTCTCTGTCAATATAACAAGAGAGAGCTACTACGACTACCGGACGCCAGTAAAATGCCTGCCTAAAAAGTGCCGTAAAAAAGTAAAAAAAGTAAAACAAAACTATGTATATTCTATTGCCACATTCTACTAAAATGGCCTGTGTTGAACAATAACATATTATATAAAATATAATAAGCGTTTTCCGTCCAAAATGGCGGCAACGGCTGTTGTAAAAAAATAAATAAAACAAAGTTTTGTCTATTTGCTTCTATGCTCTTTGCTTCTGTTGCTCCCTTTGCACTCAGCGGCTCACGTTACCGCAGTCTTGGAAAGGGAGGAGTGAGCGGAAGGGTACTCAGTTGGTTGTAATCTGCAACCACCACTAGATGCTGCCAAATCCTACACACTGCACCTTTAAGAGGCGCTGGATTATGTGTGTTACAATATTAACATTATATAAATATTTCATTTTTTAAATATCACGGTTATCGTCAATACCGGCATATTGCGACACCCCTAATCTATATACTGTGCATCAATTAGTCAACAGAAGTAGGTTGAGGTTGCCAGTTTATTGGAATAAATCCTACCATCAACATGAAGGTTTAGTATTTTGTATTTTGTTCACCCAATTTATATCATTGGGTTAGGGTCACTGACAGTAACTTAAATACTAGAAACACTTCTCAGTATAACTCAATACAGTTAAATACATTTTAATGGATCAAAATTACAAAACTCGATTTTTCTCTCTTTTTAAAGAATGCTGTTAGTGCTTTAAATGAGAGCGGAAACCCTTATTTGGCTTAAAGCATTCATGTAAATGGACTTATGTCATGCACATAAACAAACATGGCGAGTGATTATAAATTCAGTCACCTTATATTATCTATTCTTGTGTTCAGGGCCTCATTCTTGTGTTTTCATCACCCTCCACTTAGAGCCGAGCACTCTGCATTATAATGATATTCACACACTAAATATCAGTGTGTGGGAGTGTTGAGGTAGGCGGCTACGAAGAGGATGTATTAGCCGACCATCATTAAGGGGCCTCTCCACCGCAGCTCTTCATATGCTAAGGAGCAACAACTGCTCGGTTTCTCTGCCTTGAGGGGCGAATCAGCACACATTCATGCAAGTTTACAGTTCCGACTAACTGCGGAAACTCTACAGACGTATTCAACGAGGGGCTGAATAGGAGCAGACGGCTCGAGAGTGAGTGACATTTAAGATCCTGAAAGCGGTGGAGGAATTCATTAACCTTAAACCTTATGGCTGATGGGAAGTATTCACTCTCTGCCTGTTATGAGAATCTTAAAGGTGACCCTCCGTGCTCCTCAACAGAGTTGCAAAACAAACTTCTGGTAGACAAGAAACAACAACTTTGAAATAACATAAGACTGTGAAAGACTCAAACTAGGGCTGTCAAAGGTAACGAGATGATAACGTGTTAACGCAAAATTGTTTTAACGCCACTAATTTCTTTAACGCATAAACGCAATTCGATCTGTCGGAGGTTGTAGTGGGCTCAGTTTTAAAGCTAGAGAGGAGATCCTGGCATCATATGAAACTAAAAACCCAAGGAACCCATTGGTACCAACCATGTCATACTAGCTTGTCGCGAAAGAGGCTAAATAACGCTCCAAACGTACGCAACATTTTGGCGAGGAAAAACGGTCATAGCCGTTTTCAAAGGGGTTCCTTGACCTCTGACCTCAAGATATGTGAATGTAAATGGGTTCTATGGGTACCCACGAGTCTCCCCTTTACAGACATGCCCACTTTATGATAATCACATGCAGTTTGGGGCAAGTCATAGACAAGTCAGCACACTGACACACTGACAGCTGTTGTTGCCTGTTGGGCTTCAGTTTGCCATGTTATGATTTGAGCGTATTTCTTTATGCTAAATGCAGTACCTGTGAGGGTTTCTGGACAATATCTGTCATTGTTGTGTGTTGTTAATTGATTTCCAATAATAAATATATACATACATTTGCATAAAGCAGCATACTTGCCCACTCCCATGTTGATAAGAGTATTAAATACTTGACAAATCTCCCGATTGACAGCCCTAGCTCAAACATAACACACACAAAATCGCAGCAGTCTGTTGAAGTTGGTTTATTTTTTTAAAGTGACAATTGGTAAATTTTTCATGATTTTCACAGCTTAATCAAAGTGACATTTTTGTCTACTGACACAAGACAAAAACGTTGTATTTCATAAGGAAATTGATGGGAAATTTGACATGAATAAATGCACAATGTAAAGTTAAGTTGTATTAAAGCACGTGGCATTGTTACAAATCAGTCCCATGATTTCATTCCTAATGGCGGGAGGTGAAGTGTTTCCTTATGACCTCGTAGAAGCGGCGTTTGCGTTTGCCGTCTGGGTGTTTCGGCGTAGAAGAGGATGAAACTGTAGCGTTGATGGAGGAGGCAGAAGAAGCTTCTATCTCTCCCTTTACTGATTCTTTATTCTGTGAGTCTGTTAAGTCTTTAGATGCCCTCTTCTTGTCTCCTGACAGGTGAGAGGAGCTGCCTTTGTTGTCTACCGTCCTCGTCACTGGACAGGATGCAGTCTCCTCGTCCTTGTTTGAGCGCCGTAGCCCAGCTTGGCAGAGAAGAGCCTCCTCGCTGGCCATCTGTGGGCTCTGGCTCAAGGTGACGAAGCCGTACGGAGTGGTGACTTTGGTTAGGTGAGGCAGGGAGAGGGCGGCTCTGCTGGCGGGGTCCATGCAGTGCTGGGCCTCGGCGTCGGAGCAGGGATAGGACACTTCCCTCTGAAGAAGAGGTCTCCTCTGGGTGAAGGGGTCAGAGACACTGCGCTCAGCTCTGCGGTCTGACAGAACCAAACTGAATCCTGAGGATGATGAGGATGATGAGAGCGTGGAGCAAGCCGCCAGCGAGGCAGATAAAGATGACTCAGTCCCAGAACTCCCGACATCTGACTCTGCATCCTCTGTCTCTTTGTCCAGTGATCTTAAGCTGTTCTGCACAGACAGACTTGGTATAGTGAACTGTGGGATGCTGTCAGGTGTCAGGATATTTGGATAAACGCTCTCCCGGCTTGTCTGGAAGTCTGATCCAAAAGAGCACCCGAGGGACTTTGCACTGCTGGTGGCCCACAAGAGTGCACGGATCCCTGCGCTGCTGTGTCTGCGTGATGTAGAGAAATCATCTTTGGTTCCACTGCAAATAGCTCCGATGCTGAACGTCCTTGTGACTGTGTCCTTCTCCATCACTGTCTTTTAGTTGTAGATGGCAAGAGGACGGATGACAAGCAGCTTTTATACGTCCCTACTTCCCACAGTGACATCAACACATACGTAAATGTGATGAAAGCCAGAGGCGGAAATGGTTCCCAATTAGGGAGCTCGTCAAGTATGGAGGCATAATGATGGACCACTCTCTTAATAAACCTCTTCATATGCTAAGGAGCAGGCAGAGATGCAGCATCTCCCTGCGTCATGCCGCAACATGTTGCTAATTTTAGGGAACTAACCATTTAACTTAATGGTTTCGGATATACAGTATGTTTGCGGTTGCAGTAAGGCTGCAACTATTGACTATTTTCATTAATGATGAATCTGCTGATTATTTTTTTCTGTTAATACATTTATTGATTGGTCTGAAAATAGTGAATAAAGCCCATTGCACAAATTGTTTGTTTTGTTCAAAGTTATTCAATTTAGTGTATAGATTTACTATTCATTTACAGTCACATAAGACTGTTTTTTTGTATGTTCTGTTTGTTTTATTTTTGTTTGTATTATGGGGAATTCAGTGCTGTTTCTGTTTTGTCTGTATTATATCTATATGGTGTAAAATAATTTAAAAAAATAAATAATTAATAAAATAAGATAACACACTACCTTAAATTACATAACATTATGCCAATATTATTTGACTAACCTATAACTCTTAAGGATTGCCATTTAAGAAGGATATTCAAATTTAGTAGCCTAATGGCTTAATAAATATTATATTCTATTGTCATATTCTACTAATTCTACCATTCTGAACTTTAGTCTATTTTAAAAAAAAACTACCTCAGTTCTTATTCCGCATTATATTCAATATTTGACATTTCTTAATATCTATATCTCCTACATTTTATTATCGAGCACTGTATGACTTTTTGCACTATATTCACTTTTTTAATAGTCCCGTATCTCAGCTGTTACCCTGCACTATATTCATTGTTAACAGTTTTCTTCATCTCCTGGTATTTTTATATCTGGTAAATTTTGTATACTCTGTACCTTGTACTACTAACTTGTGCCTTTTCACTAACATGTTTTGCACTATGGAACTGTGATGCTGGAAACTTGAATTTCCCTCGGGATCAATAAAGTTACCATCTATCTATCTATCTATCTATCTATCTATCTATCTATCTATCTATCTATCTATCTATCTATCTATCTATCTATTAAAAATAAAATAAGCGTTTTCAGTCCAAAATGGAGGTAGCCGCCCTTGTCAAAAAAACACCCGAGTTTCGCCTCTTCCAAACTGGTCACGTGACCTCCATCTCGCGGCGTTTTGCAGGTTTAATTGACGGGATTCGTTCATTGGTTCGCTCTGATTGCAGCCAGGTGCATTCGTCCCTGTTGATTGGCTAAACAGGTGCAACTTCAGGGTACATTTCACCCTCCAGAACCAGCACACACACACACACACACACACAGAGACTGTAGTCCTTCAGCTCCTCTTCCTCACCTCAGATCCACCAGCAGCAGGATGACTTGTGAGATCCAGAGAGACTCCGTGGAGCTGCTGGAGCAGCCCGAAAACACTGAGGTAAAGGTGGACGAATCAAAGCTATAGTCTGTAGCAGTTTAGACTACAGGTTGTGGTAGTTCTCACGTGTCTTGTCTGCTCTGTAGGAGGAGCTGGTTGTGAGGAGAGACGGCGTGTTTCGCTTCTTGCTCCGCGGCATGTTCTGGCCCTTCAGCCTCGTGGTACGACCAGCTTGTTTACTAACTAACCTGTTTAGAGCTTTTACATGCAAACCTTTAAAGTGGCTTGTCTCACTTCACAGGGACGCACATACCGCGGGTTCTGGTGGGTGTTGGGTTACCGGCAGCAGGAGAAAGCGGCAGCAGCCGTCGGTCCATCGTCCTCCAGTCCAGCCCGGCAGAGCCTCGCCGGACGGAAGCGCCTCCACCGGGTCACCAGAGTCCTGCTCTCCATCCTGCCCCGCTGGATGCAGGGCGCTCTGGGCTACCCGGTGTCCAGCAGCATCGGCCGCTCACTCTCTCCAGGTGAGGCAGCTGATGATTTTCATTGAGTTTAACACTTTTTTATTTAATTTTCATTTTGTTTTTCCTTTATTTGGTTTTATTCAGACATTTGCAAAAACACTTAATTAGATACAAATATGAAGTGAACCAACTTTTCCACTTTTTACAATGAAATTATAGAACACACAGATGGAACATGGGGTGCTTTTCATGTGAAATAAGATACAATTAATAATAAAAAAATTAAACGAAAGAAGGGAGTTTTGGGGAAATATACTTTTTCAACTCCTTCCAAATTTAGTTTCTTGAAGCCTCATTGAGAAAGTAATTCCTTCCATTAAAAAGATTTCATAAATTACATCATACCAGTTCTCTGATGATGGGGGTATCTGGTTTAAGCCATTTCTTAGTAATTGCTTTTCTAGCAGCTACACTCAATATTCCAAATAAGTATTTTGTTTTAATATTTGTAGATGTTGAAAGTAGAAGACCAAACAGGAGTTTGTCCCACTTAAAAACTGTTTGTACCAAATATATAGTAACTAATTCTGTGTAAATCTTACGCCAAAAGGACTTTAGTTTTGGACAGGCCCAAAACAGGTGATAGTGGTTAGCTACCTGGTAGCCACAGTTCCCCCAGCAGCTGGAAGAGCCTGAATGATGAGACTTCTGAACAGGTGTAATAAAAAAAATCTAAGTCTTCCAGGTTGAGCTTGACATCTTCCATTTGAAATTCACAATATTGTAACCAACTTCTTCTGGAATGCAGCTTTTAGTTTTGCGGTCCCATTTTTGTTTTATGTAAGTGGTGCTTGCTATTTTGGCCTCCTGAAGTCCTCTATATATTCTTGAAATTACTTTAAGCCCCAAATCTGTTTTATAGGAACTTATAAAAACTTTCAATAGGTTGTTTTTGAATGCCTTGTGACTCTCTAACATAGAACTGTTTGTGTGATGGCGTACCTAAAGAAATCTAAAAGTCGCTATTATTTAACCCATATAGTCTTTTCAATGGCTGAAATTCAGTCAATGTCCCCTTGTTGAAAAAGGTACAGTTTGAGGAGAGGCCTCGATTAGCCCAACCCTTATAGCTTGCATCCAATTTAGAGTAACACTTTTCAATATTATTTTACATGTGTGGTTTCTCCATCAGGGGCCTGTAATATGAGCGACCAGTCATGTGTTTGCAGCACATGAAACTGATTTCAGAGGTTATGTTGAGTGACCCCTAACTTATCCAACACTTATGCATTTCAGATATCAATTGCTCTATTCTGGTAATTTAAATCAGTTTTAGTGGACAAAACTGATTTAACTGATCAGTTTAAATCGGTTAAACTGATTTAAACAATTATCCATTGTAAAGATGTTACAATGGATATTTATGTAGAATTTAAATTGGGGAAAACCAAAAGTACAGGCTACAACACTATAATTCTTAAGGTTATTAGAAGATATAAAAGGTTGACTAGAAACCAAAGGATTTGCAACAAATGTAATGCCAGTTATTTGGGAGACGAGTATCATATTAGAATGTAAACATAACTATAGAGGTATTTGCCAAAATATTATTTAAATCATCCATTTGTTTAAAGGGACTGACTGACTGTAACGAGAAACGTTATTGTCTCTGACCAAAACTCCGGTGTCTCCCCTGTTCCCTCCGGCCGCGGTCAGGAGGCTGAAGTGGGAAAAGCCAACACTAGGATCAGCAGTGATTCATGGAGAGACCTTTGTCTGGTCAGCTAACATTACTGCCAAGCAGGTGAAATATAGAGTGATATTGTGCTTTTAGCTGACGTGTGTCGCCTCACTGTTTTGCGCGGTTCTCGTTCATGTCTATGTAGAGCAAGCGCGAGCAACAGGACGCAGACTTTCGTTGACTTAACGGCCACAGGTGTCGCTGTTGACAAGCATTTCTGATTCTTACAAACAGTCCCTTAAGTTAATTTTGTTACTGCAATCGCATAAGACAAAAGTTATTTGTAAACTAGGTGCCTTTTTTGAAGAATGTTCTTCCTTTGTTTAAGTAACATATGTTGTACTTTAGCTATGCCGTGTGCCATTGTTTTGTTATACTTTGTTCTCCATACTATGTGATCTTGGTCCTGAGCCACATAACTAAATGAAATGAGAGAATTTAAGGCTTTTGAAAATGATGCTTACTTGTAGCACTAAGATAGTCTAGGTGAGGCTGATCAGTTTCTGACTGGGGAAAACACACCACTTCACTTAACAAATCTTTCAACTAGGTTTCTGTTACTAAGCAGGGCCAAAACATACCTTGGTCAAGGTATCCAACTCCACTGTAACAGTGCATAGCAGTAGTTTTGCAGTAGAAGTAGGATTTACTTTTTTCGAAAGGTATAAAATATTGTAGGGTCCTAATTTCTAAAAAATGCGCTTGTTTCCCAACAGAAATCCAAGTCTCTCCTACTAAACCTTGTGGAAAGGGCAGCAAGCGAAAGCAGGATGAGTTGGACGAGGAGGATGACGAGCAGAATCAGACCTGGGTGGAGGTGCTCCATCAGGAGCTCGCTGACGACGAAGGCCTCGAGGAAGATCCTAACTATGAGGTTAGTGCTCGGGTTTGAGGCAGCAAAATACCTCAAAGACATATGCTGTTTGGTGAAGATGTTGTCTCTAATCTGAAGGGACATGGAGGTATATCAGGGTTTTTATTCTCTACGTTACCACATGTTCAGTTTCGAGTGGTAATGTGTTCACACTTAAAAAATACTGAACACCTGCAATAAATCTTCTACTAAACTATTTAAACTCCTTTTGACACAACATGATGGTGCTGTCGTTATCCTAACGCTGACCGTCTCTCAGCCCAGTACCGTAGAGACTGAGAGTGAAGAGTACCGCTCGCACAACAGCACAGAAAGCGACATTGAGATTGAGGAGAAAGGCGTAGTCATTGAGGACGTGAACACGGTAAGATCCATGAAGGTGCAAAGTTTACGAAAAACAAAACGTGTGAATAATGTGGAGATGAGTGATGCACTTAACTTGACTTTGTTTTGTGTTTACAGGGTGTTGAGGTGTCCTCTCCATCTGAAGTCTGTAGCCTGGCTGTTTAATGTGTCATATTGACAAAATGTTGTATTGTTACAGTGTTTTTTGTATGTTTTATATATTAATTCAATAAAACTGTCCTTTTGCCTTGACATTGCTGTGTTCTCCCACTAGATGGCAGTAACGATTTTTCTATTTCACAACTGAGCAGACTCGAAGTGAGGAAATTAATGTTAATACCATTATTGGTATTTCATAGGTTTGTTTGAATGCAGCTGGTGCTAGTTCATTTCTAAAATGTTTGGTATTGCAGTATTTCTCAAATTATTCAACTTTGTGGTTCTAAAATGTTTAGTGGGTTTCTGGAACCAACTAATTTGACTACAGGAATAATATAATGCATGTTCACCAAATAATTGCTCTGCATTTGTTCCATTAAACTTGAGCTTTTTTTTTTTTTTTTGATCACCAGTGTGTTTATGCTTCCTGCATTAGGCAGATTACAGCTGTGCATGTGACCACTGCCACTAAGCATCTAAAAACAACCCTACACTAGAAGCGTGGAAGTCTTCATCACACAAAGCGCACACATCCTCATTAAGCTAAATGTCTAAATAGTCAAATCTGAAGTTTTTAAGATGCAGACTTTCAACCACTATTTGGCTCTAATGAATACGAGTAACTGAATTTACTGGAGCAAATAATCTCCCTACTGAAGGCTAACAAAATATAAGGTCACAAAGTTGCTTCTCGTACAATAAGTTTGCTGTTCAGAACAGCATTTAAGTATCTGTGTCCATTTTGAAGTCTGTAGTTCAGACCAAAGAAGCCATAATGAGACTGACGTAGAGTCAATATGTGCTAAGAACTGACTATAAAATAAAAGTGTGAGACAGGTTTAGGAGTAAATCATCAGAGGAGAATTGCTTCTGATGTACACAAATCCTTAAACTCTCCAAATGAAGCAGACCTCATTCACATTTGTCCAACAGTGTCTCATTTTGTAGTCTGATGTGCCAACAAAACATCAGCTTGTCTTTTAACAATCGTGTATTTGGCCTCAGAGAGCAGCGTTACATTCAACTAATATGTGACAGTTTTTTAATATAATCTTTTACATTTTCATCTCTAATGTAAATATATATGCATATATTATGTAGGGGTGATGGTGGATATGGACCAAGGTTAGAATAGTTTTGAATTTTCTATTTTATTTTAGTTGGTTTTCAGAGTGTTTGCAAGTTTTAGTTTAGTTTATTTTTCTCAGAAATGATTAGTTTTTATATGTTTAGTTTTACAGTAGTTTTTGTTCGGGCCAGGTATAATGTGTCAGAAGTAGCTACAGGAATGGCCTTAATGTTTAGTCTTTGCACTGTTAGTGTCCGATGTGAAGCAATTGCGGCATAGCGCCATCTCCTTGAAGGTCAAGTCCGTTCAGTTTCTGGGGTTCAATGTCATGGGAGTTTTTTTCTTTAGTGATATATTATAGCTATACATTTAAAACTGAAATGAATTTTGATTAATTTTTATTTGTATTCGTTTTGAACCAGGCAATATTGTTTCAGTTTAGTTTTTCTTAAAGAATATAGTTTTTATTTAGTTTCAGTTTGCTGACAATATTTTTCACTGCTTATTTCTGTTTCAGTTTAGTATAATAACCCTGATCTGGACAGCCAAACATATAAGTACTGTTGACTTGAAACCATATCACTGTGACAGTGGGTGAACCGCTGCTATTTTTGACTTTAAGCCTGCGACTTTCTGTTGTTTGACCCGAGTTCATCCAAGCAGTAAAGGAGTGTTTTCACAGCGCTCACCCTCCCGCCGAATATGTGCTGCAGGTGAGGGGTGAAGCTGCTACCCTGTGGCTCTCCTGATGACTGACATCAGGAGAGGATGTGGAGAGAGTAATCTTGTGCTGCCCACAGAGTCGTACCTCTTCTGTCCACCTGGCACACATGCAGTGTCTCTGTTCACTGCTGAGTGCGAGCTGTGTTTATGGGAGTAGGTGGCAGGCTGCTGTGAAGAGCCCCACGAAACCCTCTTGAAAATGACCTGAAACAGCGCTGCAATCAGCACCCGCTCTCCCACGCTGTAGCTGGAGCAGAGCAGATCAGGGTTATGAGATAATGCTGCTCTTTTGTGCATCAGACTGTTATTACTGCACATGCACAAGGTTTCTGCTGTTTAGATGCAAATTGTACACTTCAGGAAGAATGTGAGAGAGGAACCACTGTGTGTTATTATTGTTATCAAGGAAGTTAGAAGGGGAACTTCACAGATTTTAAACGTAAAGGTCGGTTTATTAGTCATGAGGAGTTCTCAGCCTGTGAAAACATTTGTATAACGTTCGCTGTGGCTCTGGAGGAGCTTCGTCACGTCTTAGATAATAGGGTTATCTCGGTTTGGAGACAGAAAAACCTGCGTTACAGAGTGGAAGTTTTGAATTTGAAAGACGTGGGTGTTTACCAAGCAGGGAACGTCTAATGAACAGATGCTATTGAGTTGCATTATGGTAAATGTAGGTTCCAGACCCATACTGGGGACTAAGGGACATCTGCTGCCTTTTTTTTCTGCAATTTTGACTATTCTTTTTTAATCTTGTGTGTTTATCCAACTGTATGAAAGTGCAATACTAAATCACTGTAACGCCCCCTTTAAAGGATCAGTGTGTAACATTTCAGGAGATCTATTAGCAGAAATGAAATATAATATTCATAATTATGTTTTCATTAGCGTATAATCACCTGAAACTAAGAATCGTTGTGTTTTCATTACCTTAGAATGAGCCGTTTATATCTACAAAGGGAGCGGGTCCTCTTCACGGAGTCCGCCATGTTGCTCCGTCATGTTTCTACAGTAGCCCAGAACGGACAAACAAAAACACTGAGGCTCACTCAAACTGCGGCAACATGAGCCTCAGAGTGCAAAACTGTGGCATCGCCAGCCGCCGTCTCACTTCCGTGGCTCCTAAAGTAGTGTTATTATGGAAAGTATGGCCTCTGAGCGAGGCGAACGGCGTTACCACGGTTTTGCACTCGGCGGCTCACGTTACCGCAGTCTAGGAAAGGGAGGAGTAAGCATAGGGGTACTCGGTTGGTTGCAATCTGCAACCACACCACTAGATGTCGCCAAATCCTACACACTGTACCTTTAAGACAGCAGTAAATGAAAGGCATGTGAAATAGCACACATAGTATGAGCCATACAGCATGTTTCTAGGAGAAAATAAGAATATAATATTTTAAAGTACTTTTAATTGAACTTTTATTTAACCAGGTAAGTCCCATTGAGATTAAGATCTAATTTTCAAGGGGACCCAACTACATGTCAATCGATTCAAATATCAATCACGATTAATCGCATGACCGTCCATAGTTAATAGTGACTCATCGCAAATTAATCACACATTTTTTATCTGTTCAAAATGTACCTTAAAGGAAGATTTGTCAAGTATTTAATGCTCCTTAACTTTGACAGCCCTAGAAATAATAATTACATAATACACAAGTTAAAAAAGCATTGTAGGTGCCATAATGTGGATTTCTAAAGTGAGTTGTATAATAGCCTTTTGATAAATGCTTCTTTCTGATACTTATACGTATACGTATACTTTTAAACTTCAGAGAGGTGTCTGAATTGCTGGCGTGTCTGTTGCAACCATAGCTAAATTACATAAAATATTGCCAACATAACAGGAAAGTCATCACCTCTGACTTTCTCAACAAACATTTAACATTATGAGATTCCTCAGACTGTATAGCGCTGTATGGTGTCTGAGTTAATTTGTTTGCTCTGTGTGTTTGCGTGATGAGAGTTCAGAGTTTAAATGAGACTAGATGTAATATAAGTGGGAAGTAATTCAGATGTTGACTCCGAGATGCAGCTTCCTTCAATTCAATTAACTCCTGAAAACACTTGAAGATGTTTTGACAGTGAACTTTGTCTCTCTCTCTTTTTTCTTTTCCTCTCAGATGTTTTTCACCTCCTGACGCTCAGGTGCAAAGGCAGCCGCCACCTCGCTGAAGCAGCAGAGCGCACACTGGTATGAATTAAATGCTTGATGTGTGTGTGTGTGTGTGTGTGTGTGTGTGTGTGTGTGTGTGTGTGTGTGTGTGTGTGTGTGGGAAGGGCAGCAGCAACAGCAGTGAGAGATGGATACAGAACAGGAACTGCTGGTCTCTGGGGGTTCTCGTGGCTGTCTGTACATTTGAAGGGTAGACTGCTCAGCGGAGGCAGCGATAGAGAGCATCGACCTCTGTCTCTGGTGTTTGTAGCCAGCTGGAGACCGCTTTTAAACCAAAAGAGCTCCGTCTTTGCCTTTCAACATGCAAGGTGAAACACAGAGTCTGGAAGGGGTTATAAATTTCATGCACAGTCCCAGGTGTGCTGCAGAAGAACAAAAGGCTGCCTGCCTCATGCGGTGAATGTTGTGGAGGTCTGTAATGGATGGCTGCATGCAGAGTGATGTGTTGAGATGATCAGTTTAGATGCAGGGTGGTTATGTTGCAGGCAGCAGGGGAGCTTCATATTATTTTTTGGCTGGACTGAAGAGGGCCAGCCCTACAAACATAAAAGTCTGTCACTGAGCGATGGAGTTACACGATTGGTCGGCCGAGTGTTGAAGTTTCCTCATTGGCTGTAGCTCCTCATTGCTTTTTGACAGTTACCTCTAGTCTTGTAAGGCAAGAGCCTGGAAGACGTTCAAATAGGCAGTAAAATAAAAACCCATGATTGGCATCGTCAAGGTAACGTGATATGTCGCCGCAAAGTGCTATCCCATTTGTATTTAGACCATTTCAAGCCCTTTGCAGCCTCAACTTTTTATCAGGTGTCGTCAGTCAAGTCCCTGAGGGTTCAGGGCTTAAGCCCTTAGGGGGGTCATTGGGATTGGGCCTGGCTCTAGAGAGAGCCATTTGCGTTTTTTACGTTACCTGAAGGCCACCTTAGTTCTCCAACACACTTCTGAAACTGCGGTAACGTGAGCCGCAGAGTGCAAGACCATACCAGCTGGCGTCTGACTTCTGTTGCTCCTAAAGTAGCGTTATTATGATAAGGATGACCTCTGAGTGAGGTGAACGGCGTTACCACGGTTTTGCACTCGGCGGCTCACGTTACCGCAGTCTTGGAAAGGGAGGAGTGAATGGAGGGGTACTCAGTTGGTTGCAGTCCTTTGTTTACCTTATTCAGGGGGACGTCTCAACGCAGCGCATCCCCTAATGTCCTCGCCAGACCTGGTGGGCCCGTACCGCTGGATTTAACATAGACATGACCACTGACTATTTGTGTAACAATTTAGCCACAAATTCACAGACTGATCATACACGGTCCAGACATATACTCGGTTTTGACATCTTACCTGATCCAAGTGAGCAACTCTAGTGTTGATGCAGCACAGATTGTTATAAAAAGCTCTCTGTCAACCACCCAGAGGCTGAACAGACACGCTGCAGAGCCACAACTAGGACTCGACATCGGCTTATTGTCACCTTGAATGAATGGCAGCAGGTGCCGGCTGCTCCCCAGACCCCCAAGTCTGACCTGCAGGCTATTATCTGCTGCATTACAATGTGACTCCGTAATGTCAGCCAACAAAAGAGCTCAAACTCACTCCCTTGCCTCTAGCTTTTCCACCGCAACCTGCTTTACCGCCCCCTCTTTACACGGTCATGCGGCGTGTTTCGCTTTACCTCCAGCCTAATGACCAGCTGTCCCCGTAGATTTCAGGAGCATCCATCATCCTCAGAGAAGTAGAGCAGGAAAAGAGGCATGAAAAATGAAGCAGACAGATGGAGCCCTCAGTTAGTCATACACTTTGATGCTGAGGACAGTGAGGCTTCTAAAGTAACCTGCATGGCAGTCCGATGTTGTGCAATCGATGTTGATTTAAGCACTGTGGAGTGAGTGGACTTCAGGGCACCGTCTCTCAAAAAATCAAGTTTTCAGAACAAGACAGAATCGAGTCAATCTGTTTTAGAGATAATTTGACAGCGTTTTTCATTTCCTTAATGTTGGTTTTATCTCTTCAAATAGTTTTACATGATAATCTGATGCCCTGAACTACCACAGACCAGCAGCTTATCCTCAAAGTCCCCCCTGAGCTACCCGGCAGCTTTACCTCAGCTTCTCATCTGGACGAGTGTATTTTACTTCTTACCGCGCTCCTTGATCAATCCAGCAGGATTTAAAGGCTTTGCTGCTATCTGTGATTGTGTTTGCCCTTGTCTGTGCGAAGGTCGCCAACACCTCTGACTCACAGAAGACTGTGCAGAGCTCTCAAAATGTGTTAGGTCAGCTCCTGCTGATGCCGAAGAGCAAATCCATTCACATTTTTATGATGCTGTTTTGAGACGCGGCCCAGAGACCGGCGAGGTTCGTAACAACCGGCGGAGCCGAGGCATTCAGACAAACCATTAGAACAGTTCAGTAAGTCAGACGGCTTGTAAATATTTATTTACAGTCAGGAGCTGCAGTGCATCTGATTTCTCTGACCTTCGACTCTCTCTTGTTTATTTTGTTCAATTCTGTCACTTTGGGTCTTTCTCATTTCCCCGATTTTGTGCCTCCTCGCTCCTCGCTCCTCTGGCTTGTGACCCGAAAATCAATCTCAGCGCTCCATCTTGAAGGACGTCCCAATTTCTAAAATGCATCTTGAGGAGAGAGGAGGCTTGCAGGAGGAGCTATGAGAGAGTGTGCACGGGGGTATTCTTTGCGGATGTCTTTTTGGCACCCCCCAGATAAAACAGGCGTGACACATTCTTGGAGAGAGGAGTGGTGGGAGTGGTCAAATGTCAATCATATAGGTCTCAACAAATAGCTGTATGACTTAAAGGTTCTTTTTGTGTGTTTTTGATTGCACTGTTTTCATAGTCAGCTTATGAAATTTATTTTTCAAGTTGAAATATGGAGCTTTTGCACATTGTTGCCCTCTGGTGGTGAGGTGGAAGATTGTTTGGAAGCTTGTTTGAATGAGCCACTTTTACTTTTAATACTTCAAGTACATTTTCCTGATTATACTTGCATACTTTTACTTAAGTACCTAGTAAAAGAGTATTTTCACATTGTAGTATCAGTATTTTTTACTTATTTTTATTTATGTAAAGGATCTGAATGCTTCCTCCACCACTGGAAGACTCGGGTCATGTTTACTCTGGTTATCAGGCTAATTCTGCCTGGGCTTTTGCTGATCTTGGTGTTTGCAAATGTAGACATGGTGTGAAACCATTCCCAGGGCGGCAAATACCGAGGCCTTGTCACGGCCGTCAGCGTGTGATACCGCCGCACAAGGCACCCTTTAGCACCAGTATGAGACTGACCGGGCTGTCCATTAACTATAATGTAAACCCATCCACGGCAACAGCTCAGGGAAAGTGCGCTGGGAGAGTGGTTACGTAGTTTGAAGAGCAAAGAGACACGACGGCTTTCATCCAGGAGACCGGTGTCCCATGCGTTAAGTTTCACTTTCACGTTACAATCTGCTGTTCGTTCGTGTCCCGTGTTCACAATATTCAGTGTCATTTTCACTGTGCAAATGTAGTAGTTTTAAGCCCGACCATGTAGTTTTTTCCTAAAAACAAAGTGGTTTTGTTGCCTAAACCTATAGTAAAGGGGTGTGATAAAGCGGCGGCATGTGACGAGTTGGGAGTGAGAATGTGTTTGTGAAACATACACTTCCAGTTATGTGGACAGACTTTATTGGACAGGAGCTAAACGACAAACTGATCCATATTTCTTAAAAGCAGAGTGTGGAGAATTGCTTCGACATACGGACGGAGAATAAATATTTTCGTACCAGATTTAATTAAGCCTGTGACTCAGAAAATACGTGGAATAAAAATGAAGTTTAAATTGACATTTGCACCAGAGAATGCCTTTAAGCTTGTTAGTCCAGCACAGGAGTTTAACTTCTGAAGTCCCTCCAAACTAATCAACTGGGATGACTCACGTTCACCTGATCTGTTGGTGTCTTAATCATGAATACTGAGCAGCAGCAGCAGCAGCAGCACTGTAAGCTGCTTTGGATGAGACCGTCTGCCACATTCTGCAGCAGATGTAAATGTGAAAATACTTAATATCTGAATTTATATTGAACACTTCCAGATAGCTGAATCTTAGCTTAGCTAGATAGCTTATCAAGTGTTTCTTATTTACAAAATCTTTGTGATTTAACATAAAAGATGGAATTGCTCTATATGTGGTAGGAGTATACAAAGAAGTAGTATAGAAGTATTAACAGTAAAGTATGTTTTGATTAAGTATTGATGAATATATTGATAAACTGTGACATGTTATTCAATGTAGGTGGTATAATATGCCTTAAACTGTACCATGAAGCACTTCAAAGTATAGAAAATGCATAACATGTCACAAGTATGTTGAGTAAAGTAAGTGAGTGAGTAAAGTATAAAATATTCTAACCAGGAAATATAAAGTGTCAAGTGTCAGCACCTCAGAGCCGTGCTGACAGTAGGTTCAGCTGTTGAATAAAGACACTTTGGCACTTTAGTTTCCATCTTGTGTTATCTTCAACTGCAGCAGAGGTCGTGCCTGCAAACGTGCTCATAGCTTCTAAATTTCGATCTCTCAGCAGGTTTTAATCCCAAACAATCACTTCACCAGCTCATTTTGCTGAGTAACGGGCAATACTTTCACAAAGAGAGAGAGAACAAGACTTCAGCTGGAATTCAGGATTTTATTTTTTAAATCAGTTTACACAACCTCGTCGCATACTGAAGCTTTGTCGGACCCCTCGGCATCACTTTTTTGGTCGCAGTTAACATGTAATTAATGTTGTTAATTATACAACAACTCTTGCTTAGGTTCAGGCAACAAAACCACTTAGTTAGGTTTAGGAAAAAACAACATGGTTGAGCTTAAAATTACTACGTTTTTACAGTGAAAATGTGACTTGACGCTGTGAACACGGGACACAAACGAACAGCAACAGTATGCGACGAACCGGGCTTTCAACTAACTCTAATGTAAACCCACCTGTGGCATTATTTGACGGCTGGAGAAAGTGACGTAGTATTGATAGCGTGAGAGTCTGCTCAGGGCAAGACTTTCAACCAGGAGACCGCTGTTGGTGTCCCGTGGGAAACTAAAAGTAACGTTGACTTATTTGTCACTTCACTCTTTATTGTCGGTATCGTCAGTCCCGTGAGTCACGTGAGTCGCTAATCAGTGACGTTAACGTCAACCACAACCGTTTCCTAACCCTAAAACTAAGTGGTTGTGTTGCCTGAACCCTAACTTCCTGTGAGAAAGGAAGTTTATTTTGAAAGGACACTATGCATGCAACGAGCGTATATTGGAACGCCCTCCTTGGTCCGTCGAAAAGTAACGTAAGAGGGGTACCCTGTGCGTTGGTCTCCGATGCCGAGTGGCGGTATTTGACGTTTTTTTTAATCTTTTAATGATTTTGAAAAGGTTATGCATGCTTTTATCACCACACGTCTTGATTATTGTAATGCACTTTACATTGCTGTTAGCCAAGCGTCTTTGTCTCGCCTGCAGCTTGTTCAGAACGCGGCAGCTCGTCTTTTAACTGGCACACGTAAACATGAGCACATCTCCCCTATTCTGGCTTCACTTCATTGGCTCCCTTTGTGTTTTAGGATTGATTTTAAGATTTTATTATTAATATATAAATCGTTAAATGGGCATGCTCCAACTTATCTCTCAGACCTTTTAAAACCACATCTTTTATCAAGGACACTCAGATCCACTGAGCAGTTGCTTCTGACTGTCACGAGGTCTAGGTTGAAGCTCAGGGGTGACCGAGCCTTTTCAGTTGCAGCTCCAAAGCACTGGAACACTTTGCCTCCATAATTGTACTGCACTTTGGTCAACTTTTGTTCTTTTTAAATGTGCTCTATAAATAAATTTGGATTGGATTGATGAGTTGGGAGTGAGAATGTGTTGGCCCTTTGTGTCCCTTTCGCTCTTTAAACTACCACAGCTCTTTCCCTGTGCGTTTACTGTTACTGCGGATGGGTTTACATTGTAGTTAATGGAAAGCCCGGCCCAGGCGACGTGGTGGTTTACACTCACATGTTCCTTATTCACAGCAGAAATGTACAAAGTGGAGTTGTTGGTCAGAACGTGTTTAGTTTTGAATTTAATTTCATGTTTGGGGTGGTGAAGCGAGTGGACCGTCTTTGGCCACTCGCGCAACAGCTACATGCAGTTTCTACAGTGTGACTGGTAACTTCCTCAGTCGACCATATCGGTTCCTCGAGTGACGATGGGAAGGCAGCTGCTTCCTCTGACCCTGCCATCAGGGCACCCACCTGTTCACATATTGTGTGTAGACAGAAGAATTTCATTTATGAGATCACTTTGATCTTCTCAACTCCGATCATTCACCAACATGCAAGCAAGATTGGTGTATTTATTATCACCAGCAGTTTGCTGCCATTCAAATGTCCTGCTTTTCAGAACAAGAAGCATAAATGCATTAAATTGCTGACAACATTATGCCAGAGTTAAATACCTGTTTTTGACTTACTAGCACAGCAGATTGTGATGATGATGATGATGATGATGCATTATCCTGAGTGAACTGGGAATGGAAAGCATTGAGGTAGTAGCTACATGAGTCTCAATAGCTCTTGACTTAAATTGTCCATCTATTAGTTTGCAATGATGAAAAACAGGAAGGCAGTGGTGGAAGAAGTATTCAGCAATACCGAAGTGTAAATAAGTAGCACAAATAAATAAGTAGCACACAAGTGTCAGTGTTATACTGTTATGTATTATTGATTTGTGAATACTGAAGCATTAAATTAGGCTATAAGTAGCATTTTAATGTTGCAGCTGGTCGAGATGGAGAAAATTCGTACTACTTTGTTATGCTGCTTGGTAGTTTAATAATTAATAATACATCCTATTCCATAAAGTGGTCATATATTTTGTATGTAAAAGCTTAAAGCCCCTGCACACCCATTAGTCCACTCACACAGGCGTTTTTCACGTATGTTGCCTAGTTAGACCTCTTGTCAGGACAGTGTGCACATGAACTGTACTTAATTGTGCATCTGGTGATTTTGTTGTACTTTTTGGGCGGTAAACTCCACCATGTTATCATTATTATGAGTACAGTGTTTGATGAAATAGCTTCCCTGTGTGGCCGTAATTATTACTTTTATCAGTAACAAGTAGGCTATAGAGTAAGGGATTACAATTCAGTATTTACATTACAGTTATTATACCCAGTAACACTCTGTTACTTTGACAATTTCAGGGTCGTCTTGTCCACTGTCTGTCTTAACGGGAGTTTGATGGACGGGAGCGGCACACAACGGTTATTCTCTACTAAAAGAAGACAAATGCGACTTCAGGTAGGTAACTCCTATGTTGGTTCATTTATATATTGTGTTTTACTTAGCTGGCTTGTTAGCCATTAGCAATACTACATTCAGGTATCAGCTGGTTTTGTTCAGAGTTGTAGAGAGTGTGAATCCTGCTGCTGTTTCAATGTGAGGATGGGACTGATGTCTCTGTAAGCCAGCTGTTAATAGTCGGTAACTATGGTAACCTCCACAACTGTCAACTGACTGCTCATTAAAACACAATATCTGATGTCAGAATATAATTAATTCTGCAGTTGAGTGATTAGTAAAGTAATGTAGGCTACTGTAGTTCATGACTTTTTCAATGAGTCATTATTTACAGCTGTTAAATAAATGGAGTGAAGTAAAACATTACAGTATTTGCCTCTGTGGTGGAAAGTACATACATTTACTCAAGAAAGTTAATGTAGGCCTACTAGGCTACTTAACAAATTTTAGTATATTATTTCCATTTCATGTGACTTTATAGGCTACTTCTACTCCATTACATATTCAGAGGAAAATATTGTAGGCTACTTCACGTTATCTGACGGCTTTAGGTACTAGTTGCTTTAAAAACGAATAAACTCAGAAAAAAAAGTTTGGAAATTTGTGTTTGATCAATTATTTCTCTGTTGTTACAATGCTAATTGGCATTGTATTTTACATCGTCGGAAAGCCTGTTTATTTACCTTTACAATGATGTCCAACTTGTAAGGATCGTGCATTTGTGGGATGAGCAGCACAGCTGATTATGTGGGTAGCGCCCAAGTAAAATTTGCCAAAATGCTCTGCCAATACTAAACAGTGTATTCTCCTGTTGGTGCTGACTCTTGTTTTGAGTTGTTTGGTGGATTGGATGATTGAACTCTCCATCAGTAACAAGGAACAAACAAGACATATTGGCTATTTTACACTTTATTCATTTAATACACCATCAGGAGCCTCAGTAGTGGTGGAAGATCAAGTCAATACCAACAGGAGTATACACTGTTTAGCATCGGCAGACGATTTTGGCAAATTTTACTTGGGCGCTACCCACATAATCAGCTGTGCTGCTCATCCCACAAATGCATGATCCTTACAAGTTGTACATTATTGTGAAGGTACATAAACAGGCTTTCCAACGATGTAAAATACAATGCCAATGAGCATTGTAACAACAGAGAAATAATCCACCAAACACAAATTTCCAAACTTTTTTTCCTGAGTTTATATAAAACATATGAAGAACTTAAAATACGATGCATTGTATAAGACTAAACTACCCAACGGTATATTAGATAATTTGACAATTATTTAAAAAGAAATGACTAGCAACTGTTTTGATAACTATCAATTGTTAGTAGCCTTAGAAGAAATAATTTTTCATTCAAAAAAACATTTCATTGTTTCAACTTCTCAAATGTGAGGATTTGCTGCTCTTTCTTGTCTTAAACTGCAGTAAACTGAATAATTATGAGGTTTGGACTGTTGGTTGGAAAAAACTAATTTTTAAGATGTCACTTTGAGTTCTGTTTAATTGTGATGGGAATTTCTCTCTTTTTTCGTATGTTTTACAAACCAGATAATTAATGGATCGATCAAGAAAATAATCAGAAGATGAATCCATATGGAAAATAATCATTAGTTTGAGCCATCTATATAATAGTAATAGTAAAAATGAGCTGCAACTCAAGCAGCTATACGAATAAAGCGCTGTAAATATTGGCTACTGAGTTAATTCCCACTGTTGGAGAATGTAAATACTGTATACTGTTGGTAACTGTGAATGCTGAGCACACAAAGGCAGTGAGAGACAGCAGAGTGTGAGGGCAGCTACAATATAAAAAGAATTAGATGTGATATTGGGGACCAACACAAGGAAAAGCTTTTGTGATTACGGGATTACGAGACAACATTGGAGGAACATGTTTCATTCAGAGGTGTGAAAAGTAACGTTGATCCCTGTCGTCTCTGCTCAGTTTGACAGTGAGCATCTAGTGCGGGGACCAGCTGGTTCTTTGATGTGATTTATTTTTTTTTGGATGTCTTACATATTTTACATCACACCAGAGTGTTTTTAGGCCAGCGATATTCTCCTAAATCCCCCACTTTCCTGTTCCCTCTGATTACTGTCTGTGACAGCAAAGAGACTTAAGCGCTCCAATTACCAGCTGTCCAATTAACCCGTATCTGTCTGCTGTTTCTTCTTGTTGTTGTTGTGGTGAAACTGTGTCTCTTACATGAGTAGAGTTTGTGTCGGTGATGCTGGTTGCAGAATGTAGGACAGTAAATAAAAGGATGGGGGTGCTGTGATGGGGAAGAGGCTGAAGGATCCACTGCAGAGGATTTTACCAGAGCTTCAGATTTTCTGGCTTATGAAAACAGTATTTATTTTGCGGTTATATAACCTGATGTATCTTGCAGAAATTACACATTCTTGTTGTAGCTCTCTCTGCATCTCCTCGACACCGAGGTTGTCTCGGAACGTTGTTCTCTGTGGTTTCGCTGTCTGCTACCGTTTTGTTTGTCATTATGTTTTTCCCCGCAGCTCTGTGTAGTCCTGCACTTTTTGAGAATGTGCCAAGCACAGCTGAGTGACAGTAGTGATAACATGCAGTGAATGTTAAGCTTCCTCTTAGTCACAGGGAGACCTCTCACACACACACACACACACACACACACACACACACACACACACACACACACACACATACACACACAGACAGACAGCGAGTGAGTCAAATCCTAAACCTGCATCTTTGATGTGCCCACTGGCACTAATGAGATTTGTCATCTTTTCCAACAGAATGACTGCAGTCATTGTTCGGTGTTCGCGTGTATCCCCACATGCAGACACACACACACACACACACACACACACACACACACACACACGCTGATAAGAATTAAAGGTGCATGCTCCCTAGCTGCAGCCTTAGTGTCTGCAGCTTGTTTGACTTCCAATCAGTGATTCAGCTCATTTCAAACATGAATTTCCCTCGTGGCTGCAGAGCAAACAGTGACTATGTTTACATGCACACTAATATTCCAAACATGACAATATTCTGAATTTAATACGGGTCATGTAAACAGCATATTCCATTTTGGGATTTACATATCATTACTACATACATAATGTATATATATATATACATATACTTCTAATGCATTAATGCAACTTGCATTTTTAGGTCGTAGAGGGCTCAGTTTTAAAGCTAGAGTGAAGATACTGGCATCATAAGACAGAAAATCTAGAAAAATTGTAGAAAACCTAATGAATCCATTGGTGCCAACCATGTCATACTAGCTTGCCACGAAGGAGGCTAAATAACGCTCCAAACTTAGGCTGCATTATGGTGAGGAAAAACTGGCATGGCCATTTTCAAAGGGGTCCCTTGACCTCTGACCTCAAGATATGTGAATGAAAATGGGTTCTATGGGTACCCACGAGTCTCCCCTTTACAGACATGCCCACTTTATGATAATCACATGCAGTTTGGGGGCAAGTCATAGTCAAGTCAGCACACTGACACACTGACAGCTGTTGTTGCCTGTTGGGCTTGTTATGATTTGAGCATATTTTTTATGCTAAATGCAGTACCTGTGAGGGTTTCTGGACAATATTTGTCATTGTTTTGTGTCATTAATTGATTTCCAATAATAAATATGTACATATATTTGCTCACTCTCATCTTGATAAGAGTATTAAATACCCTTTAAGGTACATTTTGAACAGATAAAAAAATTGCAATTAATCGCAATTAACTATGGATAATCATGAGATTAATCCCGATTAAATATTTTAATCGATTGACAGCTCTAGTTTTTTTGAAAGTTTTCCACTGGTGCTGGAGTTGTTGGACTCTTTCATTTCTTCAACCACCTTCTTGAAAAGGTTGGAGTTGCGATATTTGCATATATCCAAAAACCTGTTGATATTCAAGTCTTTCATAATGTTTAAAAGTAGGTGCGTCTCCTTCTTTTCTTTCGGTCATGCAAAAACCCCAATTGAGATGCATATTCTGAATGTGCTGTTTATATGTCCAAATAATGCTCCTAAAACCTGAATAATATCGGCATATCCCATGTGTCTTAATCGGAAAATGCTCCATTCGGAAAAGGCCTAATTCAGAATATCCAAAAGGACTATGCTGTTTACATTACCCGTATCAAATTCCCAATATTGTCATATTCATAATAATAGTGTGCATGTAAATGCTGTCAGTGACACAGGACAAAGACCGCCTTGATTTTGAGTTGAATAGATGAATACAGGGTGAAATGGAGACAAAAAGGTACAGGTACGAGCAGCACGCTGTGTGTTATCGATTTAAGTGGTATATTAATGTTTCCCTCAGACCTCCTCAGGCTCCTGTCGGTGTTGATGATATCTGTGATTGGTGAGTCAACAGGAAATTAAACCTCAGAGGTAACACCTCATAGCCTCACCAGCACTTCAAGGCTGAGACAACTCGAAGGGGCCACAGAAAATAACATTTCCACACCGGCGTGCTCTTTTTTTGTGACATATTTCTTAAGAAACCCTACTGTCTGGAGACCCCAGCGTTTAATAGGTTTTCATTTCTCCTCACCTTGGCTGTCTGGCTGCTGGTTATTGGCCACAGTGAGTTTATACCTCCGATCCTTCAGAAGGTTTTTCAGCTGTGTGATTGATTTGACTGTGAAAGACTATGAAGGGCAATAGCCTGTTTGGCCTCTTCATTGCCCGCGCACTGATGGAGCTTTAGAAAAGAACCTCGGTGTTATTTGAATTTGAAATGAGAACAGAAGTGAGGCACGACGCACAAAAAGACTAAAGCATCCAGAGTGAGCAGAGACTTGTCAGGGGTGAGTGTGCGCTTTTTAAAAACTGGCTCGCAGAGAGAGAGAGAGAGGGAGATATGCAGCGATTGAGAGTGGCGTCAGAGTAGCTTTGTAGCATTAGTAGCAGGAACAGAACCTGGCAACTGTAGATGTGCTACTTGGCTCCAGCCTCCTTACATAACATAAAAAGCAGGAGGAGAGTAGCCAGAGGCCTGCGAGCACGGCTGATGAACTGCCGGGCACGGAGCGCTCCTCTGATACCTGGAGGCACCAAAGCGCAGGCCACTTGACAGGTCTAAAAATAGGCAGGAGACGAGAACAATGTGGTGACAGAGAGAGCGAGTGGGAGTACAACGGAAACACCTTTTTTTGGTCTTTATTGCCATCTCTGTGAAGTGTACTCGGGGGCCAAAGAAGAGCCTTTTGTGTGGCTTTGATAGTAGCTGGAAATAATTTCCTGTTGACTCATGAAGCTGAGTTTAGTTTGTCGCAGCGCCCCGCTGTGATGCCTTCTATTTGCACCTTTAGTGGTTGCATAACTTTTGATTTATAGGGGTGGACTTCCCGTCTTTTTCCACTCTGTAATCCCCCTAAACTCTTCCCCCTCGCTTCCTGACATTTCGTACTGATGTTTGTGTGTGCATTGCAGCGCTGAGCTTAACTCTGCCTGCCACCCATCCTAATCTGCTCTCCTGGCCTCAGAGCTAACAAGCTTAAAGAAAAAACAGAGCAGTGGTCAGCAAGAAAAATCAGCCTGGCTGTCACGGATATTTTCACCCTGCAGTTGACCATCGGTGCTGAAACGTGTGCGTGGGATGCAAATGAGGAGGTGCATGTGTGTCTAACCCAGTGGGCTACCTCTGGGGTCTGAGAGGTGAAGCCAATGCAGAAGTAAATAGGGATGTTAATAATTAACTATTTAACCGACCTTTTACCGATTAATGCTATCGGTTAAACGACTAAAAAACATATACAAAATCAAATAAAAAAGCTGAGCAAAACTCAGAAGTGTGGCTTGTCACTTAAGGGAGAATAGCTTGTCCACCTTAAGGTCTGAGGCGACGTTGCAGGATACCGACAAATTCACCGACAAATGATCCCGGCACACACTGCGCTGCTACATTCACAGCTATAACAGCACCGACAACCCCACACTCATCGCTGCCACACAATCACGGTCTTTCGGACACTCGCTAACGTTACACCGGGCTGACAGACCGTATGTGTGTGACAACGGCAAGCACGAAACCACCAGCAACGCTACAGCTGCGAACGTAGCACATGCACACACACGGTCTGTCGGACACTCGCTAACTTTACTCTGACCACCTCGCAGCTAAACTAAATGATGCGGTGGAGACTTTTACTGGAAAAGTGGCTGCATGTATCCTCGACAATACACGCAGCGTCGTAGCTGCTACAGTAACTCTCCCGGTCGGGTGAACTGGGGACTCAGTTGTCTGTTTTGCACATGCACTGCAGCTGGCACGGGGAATAATCGGTTAACGAGGGTCGATTATCGGTCAGGAAATTCAAAATTGGCATCCCTAGCCTAAAACTTGCATTCTTACTAACAGCCAACAGGGTGCGACTCCTCTGGTTGCAAAAAGTAGTCTGATTGTATAGAAGTTTATGAGAAAATGAGCCTACTTCTCACTTGATTTATTACCTCAGTAAACATTGTAAACATGAGTTTATGGTCTCAATCGCTAGTTTCAAGTCTTTTCAATACAGCATGATGTTCATTTGGTAATTTATGGTCCCATTTAGAGTCAAATAGACCATAAAGCAGGGGATGCTTTAGGGCTTGGCTACCATGTGATTGACAGGTTGCTTCCACAGCGTTTTCCCGTCTGGGAGTTGACCCTCTTGTGTCATTTCTGGTTGCAAATACCAGGACGGCGACAGCCAAATACCAAGACGGCGACGGACAAAATGCCGAACTGGTGGCTTCAAAACGGCAGTCCACAAACCAATGGGTGACCTCACAGTGACCTCTTATATGCAGTCTTTGGTTCAAGAATACTTTTCCTATTGCACAAGACATTCTGCATATAAATATAGCTACATATATCAGCTGCAGCAGTACATTGTGTTATAAGTTATAAGCAGAACATCAGAGGCCAAAGAGAGAACATGATCTCTCCGCTCTCTATAAGTAATTTAAAAAATCCAATTTCTGAAATGTACACTTACTGATAACTTCTTTTTTTTTTTTTCACTTCAGCAAAGCCAGAGCATGGAAAATATCTCCTTTTGTGTTCATCTAATTGGTTTTTATTGTATCTTTTTCGTGGTTCATTCGCTTGTAGCATGTGCAGTGATTAGGATTCCTCTTCTTGTCTGAGCCGTTAAAACCGGCTGGAAACCACAGCAAAGAGAAACATAACCCCAGAGCTTTCTAATCCACCCACTATCCTCTGCTCTGACTCCATCTGCATACGATGTGGGAGGCTATTGTGTGAACTGCCTGATCTGATGCCACATTAAATATGGACAACGCACACACACACCTCACACACATAACCACTTATCATTTAATAAAGGTACCAGAAGTATAATCAAATGAAAAGGAGCAGGGAGAGATTTCTACATGTTTTTGCGCAATTTACAATCTGTTTTGTACTGCCGGCAGTTCATTGTTCTCTGGGTAGATCTGCAGTAAAATGTTTCCTAACGAAATAAAAAGCTTTTGTTGTTATTGCACATGTGCAACAAATATGGCTAGAGGCTGAAGATAGCACTTTGGGGATGTTGATGTAGTGTAATATAGTTTGGGGACAATAATTCTGCTAGCTTTTAATTTGATGCAGCATGCTTTTCTCAATGAGCTTACATAAATGTGGTAGAAAGCTCAGCGGAGTCTTTATGAGCAATTGTTGCCTCCAGCTGCGTGCAAAAACTCTGCGTTAATGTCTGATTTTGTATGTGCATTTATATATCACGCTTGACCTCACCGATTCAAGTATGAGCCACAAAAATGCCAGAAAGTTGTGACAAAAATACGGCTTTACTCTCCAGCTCCCCCCCCCCCCTCACTAACACTAAGCACTCTGATGATTTCTAACTTACTGCTCAATATCACTATGACCAAGCTCCCATAATCCCCTCTGACACGTTCCACAGGCTGCATATTTTAACATCAGAGTTGAAGTTATTTTTGTCTGGGCTAAGAGGTTGCAGAGTGTGACATCACATCACATCTGCAGCTGAGATTCTCTGAAAGAGGAAAACACAGATTCACGAGCAATGAAGGAATGCATTATGATCCGCATTTAGCTTGTGAGTTTTCACCGCCATGCATTAAGAAATCCATATATTTTCGTTGGCTTATCCGGCCTCCTGCTGGTGTTAAGCAGTTTAAAAGTATCTCACTCTTAGGGTGTTTTTTTGTAGTAAAGGTGGAAATGAGCTGCAGCAGAGCGAGGCTCAGTAATCCTGCCCTCTGCGCCTTCCAGCCACACACTCCTTATTTACTCCTGACAGCTTCAAATTGAAACTGTGATCACATTTTCCACACTGTTCCTCTGCCACGCTCACTTTTAGAGGCGACCAGCCTTTACACACTGAAGGTTTTTTTTCCCCCTCTTGTTTCTCTCCCTGTCTCTCCCTCCTGATATCTCTCTTTCTCCCGTCTCGCCGCATGCCAGGCTGGCTTCCTTCCTTCAGGGATTCATCAATAGCTGACCGACCCTGACATCGTTTTTGTTTTCCGTGAGTCCTCCAGCCTCTCTCTCTCTGTCTCTCTCTCTGGATTGAACAGTCCATTTGTTAAGACTGAAGATAAAAAAAAAGACAGATTGGATTTGAGATTGGATTAGGAGAACAGAGAAGGGGAAGAGGTGGATTAATCAAGGCCAGTGTGTTTCTCTGGGTGACAGCTACAGACAGTTCTGTCATTACCGTCTGATAAGATGGGAGCAAAGGCTCCTGCCTGGCGAGTAAATATAGGCTGTTTGTCTGAACTCTCTCTCTCTTCTTGTTTGTACTTCAGCGATAGTAGATTTATCTGAGGATTGCCTCCAGGAAGAAGCACATACAGAGTCATTGTATGAGAGTCGGCTAAAACCTGCAGGAACTCTCTCTCAGTTCAACCTTTTAGATTTAATTCAGTTAGTTTTACTGGCATGGTTGCACATAATTCAACTTGTAGACTCCAGTGGTACACAGTAAGAGTGGATAATACATTAAATCCATAGACTGGAACAGATGGCTCTGTCTGAGCACACACACACACACTTAAAGGGCAAAGACATCTAAATCCCCAAATGAGCTAAAAAGTAATCAATAGCTCCCTCCCTCTTGTTTACTCACTGAATAACCGTCTCGATACACTCCAAACACACACATTCAAGCTTAAACTCACACATACAAAATGTCACTGGTGTCTATTCACATCCTCCCTGTTAAATGGATGACTGAGGGCCCACCTATAGCCTGCAGCCAGAGCGTATACATACACAGCGTAGCCGTGACAGCCAGGCACTTTGTTTGAGTCCTGGCTCTGTGCCCAGACTCGCTCTACCGTGATGTTGTGGGCAGCACATCGAGCGCTTGGCTGGACTTCACATTGCTCGTTAGCCGCCCCAGTGCCACACAGGCCAGCAAGCAGAGAGGAACATGGGAACCCATGCCCGGGCCCAAATGGACTGCAGGACTCCTCTTCTGCTCGTGTGCTCCCATATCGTTATTGCTCACTAGGGATGTCACAAGAACTGATACTTAGGTACCAAGTTGATGACAAAATTCTGAAAACGTGACTTCTCTGCAATACCGCAGGTACCATAGGTACCGTAGGTACGGGGGATCAGGGCTCGAGACTAACCTCACCCCGTCGTCCCAGGGACAATAGAAATTTTCCCTGATAATGCTACGTTGTGAACAACCAATCCATGTTGAAATCGGCAGGAGGAGAGTTAGTTAACGTTGGCTGTTAGCAGCCGGTGGGCAGCACAGTGCTGCTTGGCTAAATAACGGAGCCAAAGAACACACTTTATATTGCCAAGAAAAGAAAGTCAATTGTTCGTTCCATTGTAATGTCAGCGCCCAGCAGCAGATCTACGCTTCCGCCATTTTCGACTGAAAGCGACTACCATATGCCAGTAAAACGTCTGCCTAAAAAGTGCCGAACAAAAGTAAAACAAAATTATTTATATTCTATTGTCATATTCTACCGAAATGGCCTGTGGTGAACAATAACATTTTATGTATATAATAACCATTTTCAGTACAAAATGGCAGCAGCAGCTGTTGTCAAAAAACATCGGAGTTTCGTCTCTTTGCTTCTATACTCTTTGACGGCAACAGAGGCTGCATTGAGTTACATTATGATGCATTCAGGCTCTATTCAGTAAATGGGTACTGGGCAAAGGTGAATTATAATATGATGTGTTCAAATATAATTTTGTTTTTGGTGATAATCATCAGGAATTAATAATAAATTCGCAAAAACCAGTGCGCAAACATTAATAAAGGAGTGTAGGTTGAAGTGCTTTGGATTTATTGTTTTGTTTTTGTTTTTTACCTTGGTATTGAATTGGGTATCGAGAATCGTGGAATTTCACTGATATTGGTATCTATTACTAAATTTCTTATTAAATTAAATTAAATTAAATTAAATTAAATTAAAATAAAACAAAAAGACATGTTTCTAAAAGATTAGATGGGGAACGATCAGTATCATCAGTATCTCTCGATAGCAGGTAGAATGAACGCATAGTCTTTTGTTTTGATAGGACCCTTTTTCCACCAAACTAGTGCGTATATGCAGGCTTTTTAAACACGGGAAAACCTGCTAAAATAGGTGATCGACTCCATTGCCCATTGCCAGTAGACAAGTAACCTTTCTGTTTTTCTTTCTTCTGGTATTTCACATTTGACGTCACGAACACGCGCCTGAAAACAGGACTAGCAAAGAGTGAAGATATTACGGTGGCTACTTCTTTTTTTGTATCTGTTACTTATTCAGTCTCTCTTTCAAACTCTCAAACCAGAGTTGGTGATTGTTGGAACATTGGAAAGACTAACAACAACAGTTCTGATGAGTTTTATTTTGTTTTCTGTCGAGTAAAGAAAGAAGTGTTTTTTGCAACAATCAGCGACGTAAAATGACTGTTTCTGTCAATGGAGTCTGGTGGCACATGTAACGGCTGTTTCTTTTCACATCTAACTCTGTGAATTAAGGGTTTATTTCGACCAAACTAAAGTTGGTGATGTTGGAACAGTGGAAAGATTAACAAAGACGCTTTCGATGAGTTTAATTTTGTTTCTGTCGAGTTTGAATGAAGTGTGTTTCGATGATCTGCGAGGTAAAATTGCTGTTGTCTGACTGGAGTCTGGTGGCTTTGAGGAGAGTATAATAATTGTAGGTTTTGTACATTAATACATTATAATAATTGTCGAAATCCCTGTTGATTTTATTCAGTATATCTTCACCTCAACGTGCGCATCTTGCCGGAAAAGGGGCGAAAATTAGCGTGCCCACCCGGATGTCATGTTTCCATCACTGCAGATAAATACCCGTGACTGCTGCAGAGTCATTTGTCCCGGGAATGAATGCTGATTGTAACCTTTCCCACTAAAGACAAAAGCCAGATGTTAGTGGGTGTTGGTGTATTTCTTGTCCAGTGGGAAACGGCTCTTTAGAGTGTGTATGTTACTGTAGAGGTGTAAATCTCAGTGGAAGTCATGTACATCTTGTGTGTCAGCGAGAGCAGATGGTACAAATATAACACAATAACACAGAGATGAATATGCATTAGCAGAGGCCAGGCATCTCAATTTCACTTCAGTTAAAAGAAATGTGAGGTTATCAAGCCAGATGTATCCGAGGCAAAATGAGCATGTGGAAAAAGATGACTTGATTTGCAATTAGTGATAAAGTCCCCATGAAATGAAAAATACATTTTACCAGTTTTAATCCTGTGTTAATTGTTCATTTATCTCTTGTTACATGAATCAATCAATCAATCAAACAAACTTTATTTATATAGCACCTTTCAAACAAGACAAATGCAGTTCAAAGTGCTGTACAGACGATTGACAAAAATATAGTGTTAAAAATGTATTTAGAGACTAATGCACACCAAAACAACAAATATAAAATTTGAATAAGAAAGCAATAAGAGATGGGTATTTAAGATAATAAAAGATAAATAAAATACAAGGAAATAAAAATAACAATAAAAATAAATAAATACAAATTATGAAACTACACAAAATAAGCAGATTGTATTAAAATAATAGAATTTTAATAAAATAAAATAGAATAAAGGAGATAATAATGATCAGCAATAAAAAAAGTTGATTAAATAAAATAGAGTAAAATAAACACTATAATGATGATGATAAATAAAATAAGTATTAAAAATATAAAAAACATAACATTTTAACACTAGACAAGGCAGCTTTATTTGTATTGCACATTTCAGCAACAGGGCAATTCAGAGTGCTTTACACAAACATTCAAGAACATTGCGACAAAGTGCAAAAGAACATTAAGACATAATTAAAACAGTCATAAAAACGTTAAAGCAGCAGCAAACAAGAAAGTTTTAAGCTTTGATTTAAAAGAACTAAGAGAACTAAGAATTCATTAATTTTTAGCGGCCCAATCAAATCCAAATTATTTGATTTAAATCCCTCTTGTAACTGTACACCGCTCAAAAATTCTACTTCACTGTGAGATACGTCACAATACAGCATATAGAGACGCTCTAACTTCCCTTTCATGGGGACTTTAAAGGCTGTTTTCTTTGCCAACTTCAACTTTTAACATTCAATAACTGTCAGCAGTGAGAAACAGAGACTGCACTGCTGAAATGTCAAGCTTGTTGCTTTAATAATGACACAGGCTCGTGTTGCCAAAATAACCATTGTGTCATGCTCACGCCGCAAATGTGCATGTCAAATAAAGAAAGAAGCAATTAAAGGCGACTCCCGGTGACAATACCTCGTTTAAACTTCATAAGCATTTTGTTGTAATTTCCCCCGTGTATAAGCAAAATACCATCCTGTCTCTATATGGCCGTGCTTTGTGGATCCAAGAGTGAGATTAAGATGAACGCTCTACCCCTTTTTGATTTGATATGATCCATGACTTCATGTAGCTTGGAAATGAACATCCAGCTGTGCATTGTCTGTGAGATGTGTGTAAAGTCAGCGTGATGCAGTTTCCTCTGCAGATAATGCATCTTATTTGTTCACGGTCTTTCATAGCGATGCAATAATCCGAGCCATTTTTAAATGCCACGGCCGTCTGCTCAGACTTGTTTGTGTGAGAGAGATAGAGAAAGAAAGAGACACAAGGATGATGATGAAAACTGGACTGGACAAATAGTTTTTGACGTGACATTGTATAATTAAATATAATTTGGTTTGCTCTTCACTCGGGCTGTTTATTTATTCTGTTGCATACATGATCTTAACATTCCTGCAGCTTACTGTATGTTGCTTCCTCCTCCTCTTCCTCCTCCTCCTCTTCCTCCTTCGCCTCGCTCTCTTTATTTCTGCCAACCTCAGCTTCAATGAGGCACGAATCCGTGACTGATTCTCACCTGCACCTTCATTTGCTGCCTCAGCTTGTTAGGGGCTAAAAGCCTTATATGATGGATAATCTCAGCTGTTGTGTATTATCCTTGAGTTGCGGTCATGTTTTTTTTTGTGTACTATATCATTTTGGTTTCCCACAACAGTACAACCTTTCTATAGGTTATTGCTCACAATAATCAATAGATCCATAGGATACAAATGAAAATAGAACAAAAATAGAAAAAGAAATGTTTCCAAGAATAAAAAGATTAGCTGGGGAACGTATCATCATTATCTCTGGAGGGCAGGTAGGATGGACGCAGCAACGGGGTCCTCATTCCGCGTGTCATAAGTAAGCATTTTAGCCTTTTTGCGTGTCATTCGTACACCACACAGATGTCTGCAGTTAGATTTAGGCAACAGAATCACTTAGTTAGGTTAAGGGAAAAACATTATGGGTGGGCTTCAAATAAGAAAGTAAACTAAGTCAAATACATACGGAAACAATGTAACACAACTACGGAAAATACGTCACACACGTCACTAAAAAAACACGTGAAAATCGTCACATGACAAACGTCGCTGACGTAAATTTCAAAATAAAATGCCAGTCTCAAACAAGTTTGGTTAAAAGTTCGGTGTGTGTTGGATCCATCCACTTCTCCTCCCGCCTACCATAGGCGGTCTTTCTTGCTTTTTATACTACGTCACAAGCTCTTACTGTAGCATTTATAGAGTGCTGCAGGGATGACGTATTTTTGTATGCCAACCAGGAAGTTAGCATCGCCCTGATTCCCTCGACAAAAAGCCAATGGGATTTTTCCATTGGGTTTTGGATTATTGCAGAAAATAAGTTCTGTGGTAAACAAATGTTTATGTTACTTACACGTTTTGTTCAGCAAGATAATCTCCACAAATGAACACCACTTATATGATTTTTGGAGTGTGAATGCAATCGTCAGAAGTAAAAAGCTAACGTTAGTCTATAAACTACATCACCGTTACATGAGCGCGAGTATAAACAACGAGGCTGTAAAGGCGGACGAGTCGGCCACTACCGCCTCTTTTAAGACACTTCAAGGCTTCAAAATTCACAAGTGGAGTATTTACTGACGTATTTTATGTCGTAGAACAAAACTTACAGACGAGGGAACCAGAAGTGCTAAAATTCAAACTCATTTCCGTGTTTTAGGACTCATTCCTGTAGCATATATGCATTTCCATTGCAGTCAATACAGGATACATGGTGTACAAATGACACGCTGGAATCAAGAAAGGCGTTCTTATTGCATGTTAAGTGCTTTGCACATTATCGCAGCATTCATAAGCCTTTTCATGCGAGCAGGCTGATTTTTTCCTCTTCAGTGTGATGACTAATTTCCAGCTCAGCGTCTCCCTCTTTAAACTAACACTTCAGTATACCTCTCCCTCACCCTCTCTTACATACATATACCATCCCTACATTTTGTTTAAAATTAAACATTCATTTAACTTAACTACGACTGTGTGATAAATAATTGCTGTGATCTAATTAGCTAACCCAGCAGGGGAATTTACTCTCATCTACAGGGTTTGGTTAAGTCCCGAAGCCTCGACTTAATTAATGAATTCATACGCTTCCTCATATACTATGAACAGCATTCACACCTGCTACTTTCTTATCGCCACGAGGCAACAATCAATTATTTAACATTTCATTGAAGCTGCCTGCGTGGCTCTGGATCTGTCAAGCTCAGCTCGCCGTCCCGCTGTCAGCTACACAGACTTGTGCACTTATGCAGGAAGAAATTAAATACTATATTTGTACGTCTGTGTTTAATCAGAGATCTGTCACAAATGTGTCCTCGTGTCACTCTTGGTTCCTCTCTCCCTGCTGTCGCTGTGGGTGTCTATATGCCCCGTGTGTCCCTGACATTGGCAGGAAGCTGCTGGGGTTATTCATGTGACGCAGTGATGTGTGCAGACTTGGAGAGATATTCCACTTCCCTTTTGGGAGGCGTTGACCCTCAACACTAGAGGCCGGAGACCGTCTCTCAAGTGCAGCGCCGACCTCTCACTGTAACACGGCTGACATTGACCCAGAAACACGCAGCTTGCAGTCAGATTTATTCCACTATTTTGTGTGTGTGTGTTGTAGTGAAGAAGAGTGTGGGCAGTTTCATCCTTAAGGGGTTGAACATTTTTTATTTCCCATCCCTGCAGGCTGAACTGTAGCGAGCGATGTGATGGACAGAAAATGTGAAAGTGGGTTAGACAGATATATCTGCTCTCTCAGTGTGTTACTAAATCTATTATTAAAATAGACTTATTACTAATTGAATTTTGGCTGTTCGTGGTTGCCCAACTTCAATAAAATGGAGCAACAGAAAAGAGAAGAGAGAAGTTAATTTGCATGGCTTTCAGTTGGGAATGAAGTTTCATGTAAGGAAATAAGGGCTGTATAACAGGGTTTTCCTACTGTGCTTTTCTTTAAGGTGAAAAGAAACCAACTAGAGTTGATTATTTATGGTGTTTTAGTTTTGGAAGTACAGTCTAAAATCAGGTATTTGAAAAAAGTATTGTATTGAACTGGTTTTGGAAAACAGTTAGAGTAGCCCTACGCTTATATTGTACTGTTATATCAGTTATGAAGATGTTCCATTCAAGTTTCCATTGATCGTCTTTTACATCATAAGAACTTTTTTAATAAAGAAAAGATGGTCTTCACTAAATTGCAGAAAATCATAATCGCCTGGAAGCCAAATTGGTCCATTCACAGTGACCACATGGAAGTAACTGTTCTTCAGAGGTGCAGTTTTTATATAATCCTAAATCGACTCAGTAATATTTAAGACAAGTACAACTAGTTGAAGACATTCTTCTACTTTTTTTTTTTATCCTAGTTTTATTATAAACAATGTAAATGTAAATTAATTTGAATTTGTTTTATATATTTTTCCGTCTAAAACCCATTGTGCATATCTTGTTCTTGTTCGGGTCAAATTGATCACTATTAGCGGATGATTATTATAACCAAATTTTTGTTGTTGTGCATCATTTCTCATGCAGATTACCTTCTAATTAACATTTGTATATTTATTACATGAAGTTATGAAATGGACCGCTTTGCTATTTACTGGCTCGTTGAAGATTCTTCTGCCTTTTCCCTCACCGAGGATGAGGCTTTGCCTTTTTTTGGCCGGCTCTGCAGCACGAGCCCCTTTGCCGGTAGGTGGAGGGAGACGGGCGCCGGTCTGCATGTGTGCTGCAGAGCCGGTTGAGGATCGGCAAAGTTTCACTCTGGGGGCATTGCGTGACCAGGCATTATCAATCCACTTAATGAGGGCGAATAAACCACAGGTGCTTTCCATGGGCACATTAATTTTTTATTCAGAGAAATTCCTTTTCCCGTCATGATTTCAATGTGCACGCAGCATCAGCCTCAGGTATCCAGCTGTAAAGCAGATGGTCCGTGAAGCAAAGTATCAAAGGAGTAAAGTAAAAATAAAAATAAAAATTCAACCGTTAGTCTAACATAGTTTTAAAATATTTTTCCATACGTTGTCATGTATGAAAAGACCCAAAATGAACACTGTAAGTGGATTACTTGATTACATAAGCAAATTATTCCCAAGCTTTATGATCCATATAAGCTGTAACCGTGATCACTATAAGAGGTTTCCACTGTGCCATGCACTACATACCCAATATGTGTACTATCGTAGCATGTACGCACTGAGCAGTAATTTATGTCTTCACTTCCTGAGAGCCTCCCTGCCAATTGGAGACGCGTAACCATGGTAACCCATGCCAACCTCATGTGACCAAACCAAAGTCTGAACTAATTTAAATATATATATTACACCTAGTAAAGTGAAATCTTATACTTACACTTAAATTGAAGCGTTATTGACGTTACAGAGCTGTCCGTCAACGTCTGTTATGAACGTTGTCGTCACTACCGCATTGCATTGTGGGATATTTATGCCGACGTAGTGTCCAGCGTTAGTATACTGCAATATTTCGCTAGACATAGTATGCAATTTGCCTATAGTAAGGTTTCGGACATACTGAAATATTTCACATACTGTTTTAGTGTATTAAAGAGCATGTTAGTATATTGTCCTGGCAACCTACCAGGAAGCATCCCTCCTCCCTCTCTTACATGTGAGGAAGGGTCGCTTCAGGGCCAGTATGGACATTACAAATGATTGCAGTTTTTTACCTTGGCCTCTGATCTTTCTTCTCCTTCTTGTAAATTACCACCACCAACTAGTACCAAATATTTACTACTTCCCTCAGAGATCCACTCATCAAAACTCTGCTTTACATGTAAAGCACCACTTGGGGTCAAAACACCAGGGGGTGCCTTTTAAGATGATGTTCAGACTCCACAGCACAGAAAGCAAGAAGAAGCCTTTTTAATCATCACTGTTATTCCCAGTGGAAAGTTAAAGCTGCGTACCTTTCTAGTTTCTCGCTGCGCTGATTTGCAAAAGCGGTCTGACATAACGTGAGAAGTCAGAAGCTGCTCGAGGCCCATGGCCACTGCAGTCTCTGGTTCCTGCTGATGTAAACACCGCTCTAAGAAAAGAAAGTGTGTAATTGCACACAACACAGTCTCTTTATTTACTCGAGCAAATCTGGTCTCCTGCCCACATCCAAAAGAAATTTTGGTGTGTGTTTGTTTTTAGTCTCCAGAGTTCCTCCAAGCCGTCTCCTCTCTTCCTCCTTGCTGCTTCCCTCTGAGTCCCAGCGGGTGCTGCTAGCCTCCCCTTTTGGTCTTTTATTCACTTCATCCTTCCCTCGCTCCCCACAGATCAGTCTTCAGGCGGGAGGCAGACGTCCCCTCTTTGCCTCCTCCTCCCTCTACTCTCTGCTCACACATTTCTCCTCTCCCTTTGGGTCTTTGGGCTCCCTGTAGACCTCCATCCCTCCATCCTTTCCTCTTACAGTCACCACTAATCCAGTCCCCTGCCTTCTCTATATCACTTTGTTTTTCTTCCTGCTTCGGCGGAGCTCCGGTGAGTCACCAACCTTTGTCCAAGCCGGCGGGTGTGGGACTGTCCAGCCTACGCTCATAATAATAATAATGTCACGCAAACACTGAAGCACCAGCATATTACTCATCCTGCCTCTGCCTGGCCACAGCATGGAAATCCTTACTTCAAGTCATCACATCATATTAAGAAGAAAAGTATTTAAATAAGCCTGTCCACACATATCATTTACACAGAGCCATGTAACGGAGGAGACATTACAGTGAGCAGGACATTGAGTCACAGGCTGTAAAGTTAAATTTAGCAGAGACCTTAATGAATCATTTGTTTATAGCCACAATATTTAATTGCATCATGTTTCTAGCTTAAAATTTCTTTCACGTCTCATTTGGTTTTGGCTTGTATTCTGATGATTCCTGCATAGTAGAGATGTCACGGCGAGGAAATTTCCCCACCGGTTAATGAACTTGTGACAACACCGGTGTTGCGATTACACCGGACATTTTACAAGAAAAGGCACTCAACATATGCAGAGCGCTTACTTTGATCTTTAACGCTGGCTGGCTGTGTGTCTGGCCTCTACAGTTGAGCTTTTGCACTGCGCACACCGGCTGTGAACACTCCGTCCTCCACACGCCAATTGCCTCAATAATGCTCTAGGCGAAATTTCGGATTTGGAGATAGGGTTCAAACCCCCTAGAATCCTAACCCTACCACCGTAAACCGCAACACACGTCATACATCACAATGGGTTTAACACAAAAATAGAGATTTTTATTTTCATAAATAACTGTATTTATTATAATATAAATAAAAAATTGGTCTCTAATATTGTTGGCTTAAAAGTAAGGTCACCACAGTGAGAGTTACAGGGGTGAAAAGTATATTTCTTTCTTTATTTCTTTCTTTTTTCATTGGGTGTCAAACTCATTTTAGTTCCACGTATTGGCCCATGTATAGTCCAATTAGATCATAAGTGGGCCGGACCAGTACAGTAAAACCATTGCATAGTAACCTATAGATAATTCAGTGTAAATAAGTACAAGTGCATTCTGAAATTGTTCACAATTAATGACAAATCCATTTACGTAAGAGATCATGAACAACCGGAGATGTCTCGCTGATCTCTCTGCTAAGATGAAAAACAGTTTCCTCAATCCTTCCAATGATTCATTTATCTTCTCTGTTCTTAGTTTTCCTGGCAAGTTCTTGAACTTTCCGTCATGATGAGTCTTACAGTAGTTCCTTGAGCACTGAAAGGTGCTGTGAACACGCCAAGCAAACCGGCTTCCCATTTATCTCTGTGAAGAAATAAGAACTGGTCCATTTTTCTTAGAAAATCCAACACTCTGATTCCACTTTTCTCCTTTTTGACATTTTCCACCGGCTGCTCCTGTATGAACTTGACAGTGTTGTCACGTAGCGTAGCCTGTACGTAAGCATGTAGGATCTATAATAGCGTATCGAGCATATCCTACTACTCTTATTAGGCCAGCGTAACCCCCAAATAGGAATAGCAGTAAGGAATTATTGACTTCTCTGCAATTCTTACACTTTGCAAAGTCATCCAGCGGGCCAGATTTGACCGTTTGGCGGGCCGGTTCTGGCCCCCGGGTCGTATGTTTTACAACCCTGCTTTGTAGCATTGAGTATAAATCCGAAATATCACCAAACAGGTGCTTTTGCTTTTCGCTTTGACTCAAAATCCTCCGCCATCATCTTGTCTGTCAACACTCTTGTCTTGTGTGTGTTTTTCTATAAAAAAAAAAGCGAAATGACTAATTGGTGTATGCCCGAACACCGCGTAACACCGGTAACACCGATTACCGCAGCAAGCCTACTGCGTAATGCGTTTCACATGCAGCATTGTCACTTAATGTCTGTCCTCGTGAAGCATGTCCTCCTAATCGCACCGCAGATAGCACAGAGGAGAAACCAGCAGCTCACCACACCAGCAGAGACAGGTGCTTTTTGTGCCTACTTTGTGTACATCCGTGCTCGTGGTGTGAAGAATGTACTTGCTGCCTGAATATGTCGGCGCCGTTAGTGAAGTACATGTGCCACCTCTGAGCTCGCCTCACCCGCAGGGAGTCCGAGGCAGGGAGACGAGCTGAGCAGCAAAGATTACTCACGCAGCCTTTTTCACGGCTGCAGTGAAGATTTAACACTGTGCTCGCATGCCTACTCACACACACACACGCGCACACACGCACACGCACACGCACACGCACACGCACACGCACACGCGCACACACACACACACACACACACACACACACACACACACACACACACAGCTTGTGGAAGTAGTGCGATTGCTCTTTTCGTCGGCGGTTCACAGCTGCAGCGGTCTGGCCGGTTCAACGGCAGCCAAAGGCCAGATGGGCTCAGCACGGCACTCAGTGTAAGGCTGCAGGACACACTCCTGAACACACACTGGTGTGCATGCAAAGCAGGTATGACACACATGGATGCACAAAAATGTGATGCCTCATGCACACCCATTTCTAATCTAATTTTATTCCTGTATCTTAATTTTTTATAGTTTTAACATTTGGTTTTGACAAGTGCAAATAAACGTTGTAACACACGGTCTCGTCATAACGTCATGTGACAACGTCGTCAATAAAAATAAGCCGACCTTTGGTTTCACACGGGACACGAACGCCGGTCCCCTGGGTGAAAGTCCTGTGCTTCTTTGACCCATCACCCCTTCCTCTCTCCCCACCCACCCAGAGCGGATTTTCTCGCAGCTTTACAGTAATAATTTATACAATTCCAAGACTGTTTAGGGACCTCATGCAGAAATTCAAATACGCCATTTTAGAATAGGTGAAAATAACACATTTATACTGCGAGGGGATTAGCATAAAGTGGGCATGTCTATAAGGGGAGACTCGTGGGTACCCATAGCACCCATTTTCATTAACATATATTATTCTTTTTTTTAAATTATATTCGTCATACATTCTGGTACATACATGAAATTTGACCTCTAAATTTAACCCATCCTTAGGAGCAGTGGGCTGCTGTGAAGCGTCTGGGGAGCAGTTTGGGGTTCAAGGACCCTCCCTCAAGGACACTTAAAAAGGATTAAAGGAGGACCCGCTCTACCCACTGACCTACAGCCGCCCATATATATATATATTGAGGTCAGAGGTTAAGGGACCCCTCTGAAAATGGTCATGCCAGTTTTTCTACCCAAAATATAGCGTAACTTTGGAGCATTATTTAGCCTGCATAGCGCAAGTCATAATGCAAGTATGACATGGTTAATACCAATGGATTCCTTTTTAGTTTCATATGAAGTAAGCCAGTATCTTCACTCAAAATCGATACAGCGTTTTGGAGAATCGATACAGTATCGCAAAACATAATATCGCGATACTCATGTGTATCGATATTTTCTTACATCCCCTACCTAATAAACATCAGCACGTTAGTATTGTCATTTTACAGCCTCACAAACCTGCTGGTATGGCTGTAGACCTTTTTATTGTGAGATAAACAAGACATCTTCAGGCTTGTAAACAATTTGATAAGGGAACAGCACATTTTGCTTAGAGCTGCTTGCACCTCATATATAAAACACTGTTACTGAGAGTAGACATAGCTTCACTTTGAAAGGTCACAGGCCACCAAACTAAACACTCACGTCTTGATGTTTTCTACCATTTACAAAAAAACAAACAATTCTATTAACATAATGACATTCATATATTCATATGCTGTTGTTTTTCCGCCCCCCAAATACTCTCAAACTCACCCACTCGCTCTCCGAATTCTGTCAGAATTACTTTTCAGGAAATGTAAAGTAGGCGTGTGCCACATCCCACTGCTGTGCTTCTCTTTGTCCTCCATTCACTTAAAATCTTTCCTCCCTATGTTTTGTTTTGAGTGAGTGGGCGTGCATTAATGGTCAAAACTGCTTTAATTTGCTCAAGGCCATTAGCTTGTTGTTTGTCTGTATGAGTGGGTGAGTCTTAGTGATTTAACACTGGCAGAGGGGTGAGGGGTTTGGTAAGTCTTTTCTAATGACCTTCAGTCAAAGGGTAGGGGTTAAGCTTAGAGCTACAATGCTGTAGTAGATAACTGTTTTGTGAAGCTCATAATGTTTTTCTGTTTAGACCGTGTTGATAGTGTTAAAGTGTTGATGGTCATTTTTGAGGCTGTGATGTTGTTAAAATGTCTTTCACTCGGTGTTGATAAGGCTCTACCGGTGACCACTGTAGTTTTCATTCTATTAAGACTCACTTTTAAAGGCCATTGCCAGTTATTTATTAAAGCTGACACACACTGTACTGCTGATTGGTATTCAACTTAATGTGACTCACTTTGGTAGCTGCCGTTGTTATTGTGATTTACTGTAGTCGCTGCTTGAAGTGCTGCTGCACCAGTTGCAAACGCTGCAAGATTAATGATGTGAAGGGGAAGATATTTCACTAACACTACAAAGCATTTTTTATTGGGACAGTATTTCTGCCTGTTCAGTTAATATTACCATCCATTCATAATGTCTACAGAGCAGACATCAACACCAAATCAGATGATCTAGTAAAATTAAATATATTGGTATCCTATATAACATACAGTAATAGAAATTTGAGCTACTCTCTGTTGTCCACTCAGTTTCATTTTTGATCAGTTAGTGGAGGAGTTGAGAGTTTGTGTAGGTAGAAGAAATGTTATACCTACTACAAACACAAATCCTTTATAAATGTATTTATCAAGACGGCAATTACATACATTCATTTTAGAAATATTCACAGCAAATATAAAGTATCAAAAGTAATACTACTTACTCTAAAAAAGTGTTTTTTTGTTTTGTTTTTTTACAATATTGCCATCCAGGTTCCAATTAGTAATTACTGCAGGCTGTTCTCCTCCACTGTTTGTATTTATACCTACGAAAAGTATCGCAGTGTAATTCATTTATGAGCCCGGAAGTGCAGGGCTGCCGCTGACTCTAAGTTCACACTACGAGAGACAAAAGCAACAAAACGGCCAGCTACATTGTCACCGAGTCGCTGTTGAAGTGTTGCTGTTGAAGTGTTGCTCTTACGGCATTTTTTGAGAAGGGTGAAACAGGGTGAAACAAGAACATACGATGGTTGATGCTTCACCGCTTCATTGGAGCGCTAAAAAAAGTTGACCAGCCTGTTGACAGGAAGTCAAGCGACCTAGTATAAAGAGCGACAGAGTCCGCGTACGGAGGCAGTCGGGGTGGATGGATGGGTCAACAAACACATGCCGCTGTTCATGTCCAATGTGAAACCAAATGTCAACGTTGACTTATTTTACCTTGCTTTTGTAACGTAAGTTACATACTTCACTAACGGCACATATGTTATGTAACAAATGCAGTTATTTTACTTAACAAACATACTTATTTTAACCCAAAATTAAATAAATAAAAGAGGTTGATCGCCGTCATGTCCCTTCAGTCTTCCCCCGTCCAACACAGTGGCCGGATATTGCTTATCCAGACTTCTCTGCAGATTTGATTGAATCCCGTTAGGCTAAGTGTCGTCTGTAAATAACCAATGTGTTAATAGCCAACTGTTTGATCTATAGGCTGAGATTTAGTTGGAGACGACAGTCTGATGCTGCTACAACGTTAATTTATGACTGTATTACTGCAGCAGCCTCACACTCAAGCTAACGTTAGATAGCCATGCTAGTCACTGTCACCAGCATCATTTAGTGATTCACCACACTGACAGTGAATATTCACGTATCGTATGTGCCTCAGATCTCAGTGTGAAAGCCTTGGTTAACCCGCTACACAACAGCTTTTCACCATTTCCTCTCCTGTGACAGCAAGTTTCTTTCCCCCAAAAGGGAACACAGTCTCTGTGATGACGCCATGCTGGTCTGGTCTATAGCTTGGAGCCATAAAGCCCCTCTACTCTTTGGTTTAGTGTTATTACTATCACCGGTTTGTTTAAAGTAGAAGTTTGGAGACATGTCTCGACTTCTTCTCTTTACTCTGTTAGCGTCTATGAGGGACATGGATTGGGGCGTGGTGGTCATGATAGCCTACTCTGGATGACCTGTTACTGAACTGATGTTTGTCAAGCGACCTTTATCAGGTAGAATTCATAATGTCAAGGAGCATACTAATACTGTATGTGCTGCTGCTTGACATGTGAATTTTACCAGACGAAGGTCTGAGGACTGAAACTTTATTGATAAAATTAGTACAGGTGATCAACAGTGTGCAGGGTGTTTTTGTTTCTTCACAATATTTCCCTCTGAAATGCTGTGGACTAAACACAAAGTATGTACCATCACTACAAAGCTGTACTTAATGACCGTACTTACATAAATGTACTAAATTGCTTTATATCTCTGCCTGAGTACCACAGTGTTTGGATCTCAGGACCATGACTGACTTTTTCTTTTCTTTTTTTGTAACTCAGCCCCTCACACCCACACAGAAAGCGAGGGTAAGCAGTACCTTCAATTTGACAAATGACTATGGAGCCCTAGAGTTGATGTACAGCCTTTTCAACCTGCACAGCAGGCAGGTACATTGCCTTCATGTTTTATGTATAACGTATTTATCAACATCCACCCCCTCAATTCTTCTGCAGAAATCTTTGAAAATATTAAGCCAGAAAAACCCCAGGAACCCAGAGCGGACTTGGTTTCACTGCCTCCCTCAGGTCTGAAGCACGGCGGGAGGCATGGTGATTATTACTGTGCTGTATTATTATAAAGCTGCCTCAGAGCTACTCAGCCAAGTATTGTATCCTCCACCTCACAGCAAAGCTTGTACCTGGAAATGGTTGAGGGGGAAATGACATTCATGAAGGTCGTTGTACTACAGGCTGTTGCAGCACAACAGTTTGGCTTTGAAAATGCAATAACCACTGGCAATACACAGATCCTGTAGTAAAAATTCCCCCCTGTATTTTCTCTGTTTTTAATTTTTCACTTGGAGAGTGACACCGTAGCGTTCAGAGACCACACATGCACAGAGACTGCAGCACAGGAACGCTCCATTGTGGCTTTTTGAGGACAGCAGATAGGATGAAACATGGCACAGCCTCCATTTTCACCTGGATATGACACTCCTGCACTGCCGGGGGCTCCGATTTATGCTCTCTTAAAAAGCTGCAGTAAAATGTAAAAGATGTGTGAGGATGTCCTCCCGTCCTTGTCGCCATCTGAGTCTTTTCATTAAAGACACTCCGAGCACTTTAGTTAAGAATGAATGGTGTGGGGGGGGAAAGTGCCCAGTCTGCTTGAAACGGTAAATAAATCTCTACATCTTTTTACTTCACACCTACTTGATATGGTAATGTGATCTTATTGACTGTTCTTGTAGGCTGAAGTGTATTTTGTGTGGTCGATAATAACATCATTATACTGAATGTTTTCTTCTTGTATAAGAAAATATTTTTGGCTAACAGTGTCTTGGAAAAATAATTCTACATTAATGTTGTAGCGGTTCCAACAATAAATATCCTTAGAAAGAAGCGCATATGACCTGGAGGTTACAAAACAACTTCTTGGAAAAGTTTGACTGTCCACAGGATTCGTCCTTTCCACGCTTCTCATTCATTGTTTATGTAAGCAGCCGTGCAATGCATTCTGGTAGCGTTGCATTTCGAGAGATGTATCGTCACGTTCACTGCTCCTCATTTGCATAAAGTTTGATGACTAGGCTACTTTATGCAAGTCAGGGGCGTGCGGCGCGACTTGCCGCCTCTGGAAACTCCCCAAAAACTTCTAAACTAACCGTTGTCGATCTAAAATGAAAACATATTCAGACACTGCATGGCTTATTTCTCGCCTACAATGTTTTCAGAAACACATTTCGGCGAACTATTTTCAAAATTTGCGAGAAAAAAAGTTTCCAAACGAGCCTCCATGTTGGTTCCGGTTCGAAAGCTGGGAGCAGCAGCCCATGGAGGGAAAACGGTTATCCAATCAGGTGCCAAGTGGCAGCCCATCAAGCGTCCAATGCTGGGAAGCGAGGCGATGTACAGTACATCAGTAAGATTTCCTTAGTCGATTTGTCATTTTTTATGCTTTTTTCAAGCTGAATGACTTATTTCCTCAAAACTTGACAAATCTCTGGTAAAAACAAGATTTAAGGTGGTGCTTTTGTGTGATTCTTTGTGGAGAAACTCAGTTTTACAGATCTGTCGATTAAATCAACTAATCCATTTGTCGACAAAGTCGTATGAGTGTTAGTCGAGAAGAACATTTTCTTTGCTTGAGAGCAGCCCTAGACTAAACATGTTGCCTTTTAATAGACAAATTGTTTTGGCTTCAGTCCCATATACTGTAGTAGGGCAAGAGCTTCTTTCTACACTCCACCATAAAATGAAATACAATCCACCCCTCAACGGCCTATAACGGTTTCAACCAACTGGCACAGCTCACCACCACCCTCTCTCCACTTTCACTGCAGTAGGAGCAGCTGTTGCTCAGCTGGTAGACTGGAGTTGGTGGTTGGCTGTGGAGTTGGTGGTTCGATCTGCGGCTCCTCTTTTGTGTCCTGGAGCAAGACACTGAACCCCAAAGTGTGTGGGTAGGACATAGATTCAAAAAAGCTCAAATGAATGTAATATAATGTTGATATCACTGAGTTGATGTATCGAGACTTCTTTTCTCTGATGGTTGTCTAAAGTCATTGAATTGGTCCAGGCAGGTTGAGGAGAAAGTGGGTTCGACACTTCCCTTCAGCTCTGTGGAACGTTTAACGTCTTTCAGCTCATTGTTTTTGTTTTTACGGCCCACAACTTTACTATTTTGGTTCACTCTGTTTTCAGTTGGGGGAAAAATACCAACTGCTCGGCACCACACAGCAGACAGACAATGTGAGCGACTAGCTGGTGAAGAAAATAGGGCCTTCAGCAGTGAAATAACCAGATATTTCCCCCAGGAGTTCATAGAGACCAAAGCAGAGCTAAATAGAGTGTTCCACTGAAACACAACTTGACATGAATGCTAATGTTTCTCTGTGTCTGTCATATGTATAGATACGAAACAGTTTGCTACCATTCATCACATCAACTTTATAAAGTGTTAATATGTCAGCGTTGGGTTTTTGACATTTCCTTTAACCCCGCCTCCCGATCTCTCGGTCTCTGCTCGCTCACGTGAACGGCAGTTCATTATGCCGAGGAAAGTACCTTTTAGGAACTAATGATTTAAAAAAAAATCATCAAATCAAATAATAATCATGATTATTAAAAAATGTAATACTCCGCTGATTTACAGACATCTCGTTCCCTTTTCTATGGAAAAACGTATTTTTGGGTCCAATGTCTTGTCAAGAAGGTAACCCGCAAATTGCAAAAATTAGCAAAAATGTGCAAAAACTCTTGCAAGACACGCCCGACAACCTATCCTAACCATAACCATTCAAGGTCAATGCCTAACCTTAACCATCTTGTGAGAGTTTCGCAATTTGCGTGTTACCTTCTAGACCCTATGAAAATTGTCTCCAAAGCCCGGTGCTTCCTGGGTCGTGTCTAGACGGTTACCCTAGATTTGCAAAAACAAACTTGCAAAAACTGTCACGAGACTCGCTGCTCGATGACTCATCCTAACCTTAACCATTCGAGGTCAACGCCTAACCTCAACCGTCTTGCGAGAGTTTCGCTAATTGAGGGATACGATCTAGACAAAACCACTGAACCCCAAGTTGCTCTCTGGGCACCTTACAGCAGCCCACGGCTCCGAGATGCTGAGGATAGGTTAAATACAGAGGTCCAATTAAAGTTTTTTTATATGAAATCAAAATGTTTTGAGAAAATATTAAAAAAAACAAATTGAGATTAAATCTGCTTTTAGGAAATACAACTAAATAAATAGTGAGAAATAAAATTGTTTCATAATAATAATTCTGTTTAAATAATATTGAATTATTACAAAATCTGTTGGTACATTTATATATTTCTCTGCATTTATTCAGATATTTATTTTATAATTTATTTAAATGCATTTAACTGTCCCATACAGTGTGTCCCTGCAGAGTATTGTGAGTATGGCCACCACCTGAAAGCTAAAGTGAGCTGAATTTTTAAGTAGAGAACTCATCTTCCTTTTTTCCCCCACAGGACGTGAATGCAGCACCAAACAGCCCGAGTACGAGAGAGAGATAGAGGGAGAGAGGGAGAGAGGGAGAGAGAGGGAGGCAACAGCGCAGATGAGCCCCAATGGAACAGCACAGCAGCCGGCTCCTCTTTCAAACCAACACACACACACTACGCTCCACATCCCACACACACACACACACACACACACAAATGCCAGGACACTCATACACATGCAATCCAATAACGAGAGCACCGTCAGTCCGAGCTGCCTGCCGCTGTCGGTGGCAGCCCTCACCGCTTCTCAGAGACACAAAGCTGGAAGCCCGTTGTGAGAGGAGCTCCTGCTGCCGTCCTAGCACAAAGGAGAGGAGAGCGGAGAGCCAGAGACTTCATTTGGGAGGAGGTGGTAGATAATTCAACAGCAGTGCCGGGAGGAGAAGAAACAGAGAGGAGGGAAGGTGAGTGAATGCGGTCCAGTCCAGCTGCTGTTGCTGCTGCTGCTGCTACTGCTGCTGGAGGAGGAAGAGGAAGAGGAAGAGGAGGAGGAGGAGGAGGAGGAGGAGGAGGAGGAGGAGGAGGAAGCTCAGTGTCTGGAGAGACTGGAGGAGCAACATTATCCTGCACAGATAGTCAGAGCAGACGGCCAGCAGTGATCAGAGCACCTCCAGGCTTGCAGATGTGGAAGGAGCGCTGTGCAAGTTCTAGTCCTGGGTGAGCCAACTTCACATACACACACACACACACACACACACACACACACACACACACACACAAACACACACACTCATCTGGTGGTCCACTTGATGTGCTGTCTGACACTTTGACACACCAAAGCGAGATCAGAGCGGAGAGATCATGCACATCTGGGTTAATCTTGTGTGCTCCTTTCCCATGCTGCTGCTGTCTCTTCCCTTTCATCCAGATCTCAGCGGTCAGTCGAGTCTCACTTAAACCGATGACCTGACGAGCGTAAGATTCAACCCTGTGATCATCGTGACACTAGTTTACCCCCTCAGCCTCCTCTCTCACACTGTCATGGTGCAGTCCCGGGTGATCGATTTGCTCTCTAACTCAAATGGACATCGGGTCTCATTATCTCACACCGCCTGTGCTTTTTCTATTGTCATCCTTGAGATTTTGCATCCGTGCGAGCACAGCCGCTCTGCGTGCATGCATGCATGCATGCATGCATGTGTGTGCGTGTGTCTTTCGTTACTCAATTAGCTTTTAATGATCTAAACGCGGGGCAGAAAGGGGAAGGCAGCCTTTGATCGATCCCTGCAGTCATCTCAGTGTGAGAGGCTCGGTGCCTGTCGTCGGCGTGACACATCTAAGCCTCTGCCTATGTTTGCTGAGCCCCTCTCCCTCTCTGCTCCGGCTTTCATTGTGCCTCTGTTCAGTTCTTAGTGCCGTTCTAGAAATAAGCTGTTTTTAGAAGGAAGGTTTGAATACAGTTTTTCTGCTTTAATCTCATTCTTTGTCTGTCAGGGACGATGGTTTGCCACTGTCCCGGCTATTCTTGCATACATTAGCCTACATAAATTACAAAAACATGTCACTAAAAGCTAATTATAGTTGAGATCGTACAGTTGTCTTTCTGTTTCTAAGGGCACTTTCATGAGCCATCTGTTTGGCTAGTCCGAATCAGAGTGAAATTGAAACTTTTGGTTTGTTTTCTATTTATTCTGGTTCAGTTTCACAGTGCACAAATTAAAGCAGACCAAAAAACAAAAAAATATTTGCTGCTTATTGGAGCAAATGTATCTTTTTCGTCTCGAGAGCTGCCACTTCTACGCAGGGAATCACAGACTTATTGAAATATTGCTGTCAACGTTTTTTTCCCACTTTGACTCGGCACTGATCGACTGTGCGAACGAATCCCCTCTCCTTCAGTTTACCGCTTAATGACTTTATAGGCTAAACGTCACTATTTTTGTGGACTTTATTTTAGCATATTCTGTATGTTCTCTTCAACCCAGATGTCAAGCAAACATCACGTCAGTCCTCTCCACTCATGTTAACCTGTAACAAGGCGAGGTGAAAGGAGAGGCCTCGATTAACAACTGTAAAGGGAAACTTATTTTCTTGTCCATCTCAACAAATGCCTGCACAGGCAGCCTGCGTTTGGGTTGGTTGGAAACGGGCCGCGACCGCCTCTCGCAAGCGGTCTCAGACTGGTTGTTTTTGTCCGCACCAGAGTGCGATTACAGCGTTCACAGCTGTCCGAAGGAACCGCACCAGAGTTTCATTAAAATGGACTAAAACGGTTTGTGAAAGCGCCGTTAGACAATTGAAAATAGAAATGCACTTGCTGTGCATTTGATGATGGCCACAACTGTAATGGTTTTTCTTAAAGCAATTTTGAGGGCACTAGGAGACAAACTAGTAGGGGTGTAAATCAAAAGTTTCATCATGATACGATATTATACCGATTCTTTGGACAACGATACGATATTTGCTGACATCCCAAAGTCTGTCATGATAGGATTTTGATTCAGTTCAATTCAGGGACCTGCGATCGATAGGAGACGATATCATATGACTATTTAACACAGTCGATAACATTTATATCAACTCACAAAAAGCAACTAAAATATGATTTGACTGTTTTCATTTCACTGTCAAGGAAATGGTGACACAGACGTGCCATGGGAATTTTAAAACAAAGGAGTATCTTAAAGATGATGATATGTGTCAATGTTTTCACTTTGCGTCAATGATATTGGATCAAGATGTCAATTCAATTCACGGTCAAAGCCTTAAACCCTTTGACTACCAGTTCTGGCAATACTTTTAGTGGGGCATGGAGATTTTTTACTAATGTCACTGCTCTCTTATTGTGCATCTTTTAATTTTTCATTGCCGGTACATTTCTGTAGCTTGCTTCTTGTGTGCAGTAACTGAGGCATCAGCTGGTTTGTTTACCGTCCAATTACCTTAACGGCCCACCTTAAGCGACCCTGAGCCGAAGTCGTGGCTAACTTCGGGGCTAACCCCTTCACTAAACAGACCGTGGCGAGCAAGACACGGGAACTTGGCTTGTGTCTTGTTGTGACGTTTATTCACCGACAGCCTAAACCGTACACACACCGCACTGCTATACTTACAGCTTAACGGTACTGTTAACGTCATACTCACTGGCGGAAATCCTGATCAGACATTTATCCTGTGAGATGATTAGGTAAAATGTTGGTGTATGCACCTCATGGGGGACTGGATGTTGATCTAGATTGTGGGCAGATGTTGCTCAGGAGGTAGAGCGGGTTGTCCTGTTTGTCCTGTTGTTTTTAAGCAACTGAATCCAAAATTGTTTGTGCTGGCCTACAGGGATGCCATTGGGATTAATGAAAAGCACATTGTAAAGTTCCAGTTTAATACCATTTTTGTCTCATCAAATTTAGATTAAACATTGTGTCTTTTGTCGTCTCCTGGATTCCCACCTGCTCGTCGAGAGCCACAGTAGCTGCTACTGTCTAAAAATCAACAGGAGAAAAGCAGCATTAAAGCGAATGCAATTATACAACAGCACTTAATGGCATCCGAGGTGCCACTTAGCCTGCCAATCTGACAGATGTATGTGTCAGTAATGAAATGTCTGCTGACAGGTCTATGTTGCCCAGAGTGCATTGTTGAATCAGGCCTGTTAGTCTTGTCCATTACTACTCCTACACTTACCTTCTCATTTTGATGCTTTTCTGCTGCACATAAAGCTGTCAGCCGTGCTCAATAGTGACATTACCTCAGCTTAACGCTGCCAATGCCCAGCCTCATTGTTTTCAACTCTGGAGTATTTACGAGGGTAGTAAAGCAGGGATGCATCCGCTGTCAGCAAGAAGAGGGCATCGCTGGTCTTACGGAGAAGGGAGAAGAGAAAGGAGCCCCTGTGAGTGGCTGTCAGATACCTGCAGGCACGCTGACATGTCAGCTGTCGCGGTTAAGATGTCCAGCTGGAACGATCATGGGCCTGTGTACGCTGGCCGTCCTCCCACTCGCAGACTGCTGTAATGCCATTATAGATGTTCAGATGAGGATGTAACCTTAATGCAGAGCTTAGAGAGAATTTGGGCATTACATGTATTTTATTTCCAAACATGATTGCTTCATTTGACATTTTTCGTGACGATAAAGGCTGGCTGACCTCGTTACCTTAGAGCAGCGGTCACCAACCTTTTTTCGTCAGACGAAGTGACTCAGGCCTTTTTTTCCTTTTCATCGACGGCCGGTCGTTATGTTTCGAAATGTGCTCATGGATATGGATTTTGTTTAACTATTCATGATAGAAAATGTGGATATAAAAGTGGGATTTGCAATATCTTTTTTTATAAACTCAAACTGTCAATGTTTAGGTTGGTTTAAGTTTGCATTCATATTACTACCACTTTTATCCTGTACTCTTAGCTAACTATCAACCATCTATCAAGGTCTTTTAACCATTTATCCATTACTTTTAGATAACTGTTTCTCTGCTCACTTGCTAACTAGTTTTCTCGTACTCTGAATTGCAACATGTGGTGTCCAAGTGTTATAGCTGACTCAAATAGGGCTGCAACTAACAATAATTTTGTTGATTATTTTGTTGATTATTTTCTCGATTAATAGATTAGTTGTTTGGTCAATAAAATGTCAGAAAATGGTGAAAAATGTAAATCAGTGTTTCCCAAAGCCAGAGATGACGTCCTCAAATGTCTTGATTTGTCCACAACTCAAAGTTATTCAGTTTACTGTCATAGAGGAGAAAAGAAAACAGAAAAATATTCACATTTAAGAAGCTGGAATCAGAGAATTTTTACCTTTTTTTTCTTAACAAATTACTAAAACCGATTTAATCAAGTATCAAAATAGATGCCAATTAATTTAATAGTTGACAACTAATCGATTTATTATTGCAGCTCTAGACTCATAACATGGATATATGCTTTTTAAATTACATCATAATTTCTATTTAATCAAATTAGTTGAGCTACTCCACAATCTTACCACGTAACCCCTGGCAACTGCAGAAGTAGAACCTGCGGGTGCAAGTATCCCTCGTTGGCAGTCACTGCCGTAGAGAACGATTAGCAGCGTGACATTAAAATCGGCCTGAGTCTGTAAAAGACATTTAGTATTACTTTGTGAAATTAGACTCAAGTATGTTTTTCCAGGGCTCAACGGAGGAGTCGACCATTCTGGAGAAAGTTTGTTGATATTAGAACTGAACACTCAATAAATACCCCCTCCAGATTAACCGTCCCTCTCACTCCCACTACCTTTGCCTTTATACATCTATGGCCTTCCCTCTGTCCTGTCTTGTGTACGAGCATGAACGCCTTCTGTTGCTGATTGGCTGGAATAGTGTTGTGTGGCTTATTGCGAGCCACTTTGTTTCCCATTTACAGAGCCAGAGCCGCGTATGAACCACAGACTGTATATAAGACGTGGACGTAGTCACCGTGACGTCACCCATTAGTTTGTGGGCTGCCGTTTTGAAGCCTGGAGTTTGGCATTTCGGCCGTCGCCATCTTGTTTTTTTGCAGTCACAAAGTGACACGAGAGGATGGAGCTAAGTACAGCCGAACGCTGAATTAGACATTTTTAGGCGACCAAAACGGTTATAATTAACTTTAATGAACTGAAAACACACCGTGAAAGGGTTAAAGCTCGAAAAACACGGACAACTCCCAGACCGGACAACGCCGTGGTAGCGACCTGTCAATCACAAGGTAGCCCCGCCCTAAAGCATCCCCTGCTTTATGGTCTATTTGACTCTAAATGGGACCATAATTTACTAAATGAACATCATGCTGTATTGAAAACTTGAAACTAGCGACTGAGACCATAAACTCATGTTTACAATGTTTATTGAGGTAATAAATCAAGTGAGAAGTAGGCTCATTTTCTCATAGACTTCTATACAATCAGACTTCTTTTAGTAACCAGAGGAGTCGCCCCCTGCTGGCTGTTAGAGAGAATGCAAGTTTAAGGCACTTCTTTCAGCGCACACACAGAACCGACAGCTAGCAGACTGTGACGAGATATCTATAGATATAGATAAATAGAGTTTGAATTCAGAATCATGCTGCAGTTCTCGGGGAAATAGGCTGAGGCTCTGGACAAATTATTTCGGCAGTGCAGTAATCAACTGCATTCTGCAGTTTTTCACTGTAGTGCCATTTATTTAAATGACTCTAATGGAGCCTCTAGTAACTACAGAATACTTCTGTTGTGTGAAACCGACAGGATCAAAGCCAAAGTAATACGTCAACCCAGTACAATATAGCAGACTAATAAAAGTGCTCTGATGGTGAGGAGTCCATTTATCTTCTGCTGAATGTTTTTGAAGGAAAAAAACCCTCTCAGAAAATATGTCTATAATTCAACACTATATGAGCTTGCATACATTTTTAGTTGCAAAACCTATTTATAGATTGTATGACAGAGTACACACCCTGCCATAGTGCTACAGTATCATCCAGCACAAGCACTTATCCAAGCTCTGTGACCATTTACATGAACCCGGATGGCTGTCTTACACTTTTCTAATGTACCTCTGAATGCTTTTCCCCAGTTCACTCCTTCTCTGTGTTCCGTTAGAAGTCTTCTCTAAACTAAATTGGCTCGTTTAAGCCGATGATGGGTCCTGTGTGATTTTACTGGACCGGCTCAGGATGACTGAGATGAGATAGGAGGCAGAGGGGTGAGAAAGAGCAGTTTCTGCTCTTTGGATGCTGCATATTTTATGTTTTTCGGAGGTCTCTGGATGAAAGAATGTGTGATGAGATGACCGTAGCATTACATAAGTACTAAAAGGGAGGCCAGGGAATCTCAGGAATGTAGGTAGGCAGTGGTTACGCACGTAAGAGGAGCTCAGAGTCTACACTACATCTTTTGCTTCTTGCATTTTCTTCTTTTTTTTTGCCCAGTTCTCCACAGGACTTCTTAAAAATGTGAAGCAACAGAGACAGTCCTGGTTATGTTCATTTACACTTAACACCAAGTAAAGCGTTTGGTGTGAGTGAGCTGATATTTGAAGTCCTGTAATGGAGAGCAAATTGTCTCCAACACTGAGGATGAAGTGTCGGGTATTTGGGGAGTTTGTATACTTGTCGCTCTCTCCGGCTCATTTCATTTTATGTATTTCTATTGCTGCTGGCAGCTTGAAGTGCTGCGGCCGTCCAGCCATAAAACAATATTCTCCAGTATGGATCGACCACCGTGACTGAGAGTGCTGGAGAAAATGGAGTTCGAGGCTTCTGCCTGTGCTGTGCCCTCATCGGGAAGGTAGCATCCTTACCAGTCCACGGATTACATACTGCGTTGTATTGTTAGTGCTGACACAAGATTGACTGATTTTGACTGAAGTGGGCTACAGTTTCTCATGAATAATCTCCTTCAATCCGGTCTGGGAGTTGTTTTCATTTTATAATTCAAACTTAAAACTGAAATAAAAAACATTAAAATACTGTGTTCTAAAAAACAACAACAAAAAAACATGTTCGTCGCATCGTGACTCAACAGACTCAGTAAACCTACGGGGAAAGTTCCTGCCCTGTCACAATCCTAACGAATCCCTGCAAGCCAGAGTAAGCAGATAACAAAGGGAGTAAAGGGCATTTGTACTGCAGTATGTTCATTACATGCTGCCCTATTAGCTCATGTAATCCCTGCAGCAGCCAGCATTATCTCCACTAACTCACCTGTACCACAACAACGCTTGATCCTTAACAAATTGGTCCTCAGTCAAAAGCGCTTCAGCTGCATCAGCGAACAGTACGATTCAATTAGATATAACCTTACCTGTCTTAAGTATAAACAATGAGCACTGAAAGGTTGTTTTCATCCTCTCAAAAATATCCTGAGAGCTATTTGTTTCTTTCTTCAGACAGTTTTGAGAAATGCTTTGCTGCTTCAAATGATCGTGAGAGCTGCTGAGCTTATTAAGACAGTTTGTTTTATTTCCCCTGAAACTATCACACCATTAGCTGCATTTATATTTTGTCAAAAAATATAGTCCATATTTTAAAAGAAATTAACTTGTGGATAAAAGTGTATATTTAGAGGAACTTTCAATCACTAAAAAAACTTTTATACTTGGTATAAACCAAGTGACAGATTCCAGGGATTTTATTGCTTACTATTAGGGCTGTCAATCAATTAAAATATGTATTATTTTATATATATATATATATATATTTCAGGATTAATTGCATGATTCCCCATTGTTTATCACAATTAATCGCAAATTGATCACACTTTTTTTAACCTTAAAGGGAGATTTGTCAAGTATTTAATACTCTTATCAGCATGGGAGTGGGCAAATATGCTTGCTTTATGCAAATATATGTATATATTTATTATTGGAAATCAATTAACAACACAAAACAATGAAAAATGTTGTCCAGAAACCCTCACAGGTACTGCATTTACCATAAAACAATATGCTCAAATCATAACATGGCAAACTGCAGCCCAACAGGCAACAACAGCTGTCAGTGTGTCAGTGTGCTGACTTGACTATGACTTGCCCCAAACTGCATGTGATTATCATAAAGTGGGCATGTCTGTAAAGAGGAGACTCGTGAGTACCCATAGAACCCATTTTCATTCACATATCTTGAGGTCAGAGGTCAAGGGACCACTTTGAAAATCACCATGCCAGTTTTTCCTAGCGTAAGTTTGGAGCATTATGTAGCCACTTTCATGCCAATCTAGTATGACATGTTTGGTACTAATGGATTCTTTAGGTTTTCTAGTTTCATGTGATGTCAGCATCTTCACTCTAGCTTTAAAACTGAGTCCGGTACAACCTCTGAAATATCGGTGGCCCGTCCGATTTTGAAGAGGTTAATTAAAAATCGCAAGTTGCGTTAATGCGTTAAAGAAATTAGTGGCGTTAAAACCGAATTTGCGTTGTTAACGCGTTAACTTTGACATCCCCAGTTTCTACTTGATATAAAATGATAGATTCTTGAGATATTATTACTTTCCATGCTTCCTCCCGGCTCTGTTATTAACCACAGTCGTAGCAGCTGAACCCCGGCAGACAAAGCTCGCTGTGAAGAACCAGCTGTGTCCTTTGGGTCGACTCAAGTTACACACATCTTTCATGCCATCTCTCCGTGGGCCCCGCACACCAGATAGCTCTTTAATCAGCTCTCTTCAATTATGTAATTATGAAGCAAGATTGGATTAACACACGACATGCAGTGTGTTTCTGTTGTAAGACAGACTCCAAGGTCTCCGCTATGACACACACACACACACTCACCGTGATTCATTTTTCTTTGCCTCGACCCTGAAACGTCACACGCCTTTTGTGACATTTAGACAAAAAACTGTGATTGGATTGAAATGTAATTAAATTCAGATGCCTGTAGCTGCACACACACACACACACACACACACACACACACATATACAGTATATGCACACACTCCTCACCTCACCAGCCTCTCCTAATTGATTTTGAAGTGCTTGACGATCAAAAGAAGTATTTCTTTTGTCATAATCCCCTCAGTCCTTAACCTACTAATGACTCCGACTCAAATGAGAACTTTTCGTGTTGTGGTCAGATGCACTTAACACCGTACGAGGGTAATAAGCACATGATTAATTAATCATTCCTCTAATGGGTCCTGTCGTCCTCTACGGTTAACAGCGTGTTGGATTCAGCTGACGCATTCATATATTCAGGCGTTTGTGGGGTGATGGTGCATTTAGATCAACATTAATGTGATTGCTTGTGCAAAATAACATCTGTTTTTTTGTTCATCTCAAATATTGTCTGCTCCTGTCACTCCTCCTCATTAAGAAATTGGTCTTTGAACCCAGTGACCCTATTTTAGATATCCCAGTGAGCCGTCTGTATAAGTGAAGATTAAACATTCATGCCTCTTTGCATCTTCATATCAGCCCATAACCCCTCAACGCTCCTCCTATCTCTCCGCTCTGTGAATCACGCTGTCAGAACTAAAGCCGACTTTTATCTTCCTTTTCAGCCGCTGAACATAAATCAGATAATCAGTTGATCGAATGATTTTCCTGAAGTGGAGATCAGTAGAACAGAGGGATGAGAGTGAGCTGCTCAGTGAGGCCGCTCTCTCTGTTTGACTTCACTTGATTTGCCCTCTCTGTTTGTTGCTTTGTGTGTTGCTTTTTTTTCCAAGCTTGCATGTGTGCTTGGTTGCTTCCTGGAAGAAGAGAGGCATGAAACTGGAGAGTAAAAGGTATTATAAGGGAAATACGCTTATTTGTTATCTGGAGTTAGGGGAGAAGATCATGTCTGTATGGTATGGTATATATTTAGCTACAGCAAGCAGCTGGCTAGCCTATGCCTAGTTCACACTACATGACTTTAGCCCTGATTTTCCGCTCTCAGACAGCTTTTTGAGCTCCCCCACAAAAGCCCCAGATCAGAGGCAAATCGGTGTTGAGCTGAGAGACTCGTAGACGCTCTCCGATGCCTCGCAGACACATTCCAGATAGCTAGCGTGCTAAATATCTGGACCATGGATGTATTAAGAGAACTGGATACAGCGTTGGAGGCGGGGCCCCGTTGCTCAGTGGCACATGAAGACAAAATGGCTCGACTTCCGCCTGGAAAAGTACCCGGATCTTGGGCACATGGAACATGCGCAGTAGCGTCCGCTCGGTCACATGACTCGGTCACGGGGGTCCCAACGTCACGGCGTCGTCACGGCTTGCGGTCCAGCCTCGGTCTGGGTCTCATTCACATGAACGCAGGAAGGGAAATAACTCTGGATTTAGCTATTAGTGCATTTTGCAAGTTTTAAAACCAAATGATTTACATAAGGGTTATTAGAGTGGTCGTACTGGGGAGTTTATTTACCTAAAAAAAATGATCCGCTGAGTTACAGACGTCTCTTCCCCAATGTAAGTCTATGGGAAAAAGTATTTTTGGGCTCAGTCGCATTACGTGACGGACACGGAAGTTGCAGTACTGCCATTTGGCCACTACGAAAGTTGGGATCAACGACTGGCGCTCTTCCTGAGGGCTTGATCTGGGCCTGTCGGGGAGTCTGGCCTCGAACTACAGCCAATGAGAGCGCGACACACAGGTTGAAGCGAAACCCAGTGGAGGAGCGGGAAGGAGGGGTTGCCTGTAACAATAGGAACTTAATGTTTGTGCTGCATTTGCAACACAGAGCAAAGATGTTGTTGCACCTAGAGGAATAAATAGAAAAAAAGAGCGTGGAAAAGGGCCATTTTGTAAACACGTACCAACGACAACATCAGCAATGTGTCTTGTGTATGGTATCACATTATTTACCGTGTATTTCTCGCATGTGTTTTCGTGACAAAATGTAGTTTGGAGCCCTCATTGGGGATTCCTCCCGGTGAAAGATTTTGTAGTGTGTGACCTCCTGTCTCCGGTCAGTCACGTAATGTGAAAACTACGACTTCAATACTCCCGATTGTAAGACGGCAAGTTGTGTAGTGCGAACAGTACTGCGATCTGCTGACTTTGAAAGTCGTGTAGTGTGAACTTGGCTTTAGCTTATTTTAGTACAAAGGCTGGAAACAGCTTGCCTGGCTCTGTCCAGAAGAAACAAAATCTGCCTACTAGCACCTCTGAAGCTCACCAACAAACACATTGTATCTTGTTTGTTTAATACGTGCAAAAAAACTTAGTGTGAAAAGGACAATTTGCTGTTTTACGGAGGGTTATGTGCTGGACTATTTCTTGCATTAGCCACACGTGTTCAGGCTACTGTTGCACACAAGCGTTTTCTTTGGTGGAACAAATTCTCTTCAACACCAGCTGACATGTAACTACCGACCTACTGCGAGCTAACTGCTACCTGCTTAATGCATGTGAGAGATCATTTATATCATCACTTGAGATTTTGAGTACCAGAGGTCAGAAATGTACTGTTGTACTTACTGTGTTCATTAGTGCTTTTCAGCTTGTAGCCTGAAGGTGTTAAGGCCATTTGCCAGCTGACAAAAGGTGTAACACATTACTTCATTATGGAGATGTTAATTTGAGCTGGGCTGCTATCTTCAAGTGACCTTTTAGTTTGACGAGAAACAGAAGTGTTTCCACTCTGGGTATTTGGTGAAAATGTTGAACTTGGCAGCTTGATGATGTTGGTGATGATTTAAATTAATGAACGTGCCTATTAATTAATACCAGTCCAGTGTGAATAGTGTATTTGGATTAGAGCTGCAACGATTAATTGATTAGTTGTCAACTATTAAATTAATAATCGATTAATCGGTTTGAGTATTTTCTTAAGAAACCACCTTCCACCTTCTTAAATGTGAATATTTTCTATAGTTTCTTCTCTCCTCTATGACGGTAAACTGAATATCTTTGAGTTGTGGACAAAACTAGACATTTGAGGACGTCATCTTGGGCTTTGGGAAACACTGATCATCATTTTTCACCATTTTCTGACATTTTATAGACCAAACAATCGATTAATAGAGAAAATAATCAACAGATTAATCGGCAATGAAAATAAAGGACCAGTGTGTAACAATTAGGGGGATCTATTAGCAGAAATGGAATATAATATTACTAAGTATGTTTTCTTTAGTGTATAATCACCTGAAAATAAGAATCAAGTTTTAATTACCTTAGAATGAGCCGTTTATATCTACATAGGGAGCGGGTCCTCTCTCCACGGAGTCCGCCATGTTGCATTGCCATGTTTCTGCAGTAGTCCAGAACGGACAAACCAGTCGATAACGTTACTCGCTCCCTCCTCCGCCACTCTCCCTCTCTTGCTTCATCACTCACTTCTCACATATACACGCGCTTTAAGCACTCTACTCTTACAACAACTGGCTCTAGAAAGGGCCATTCGAGTTTTCCCGTCGGCCACTGTAGCTCTCCACACTTGGCACACGGGAGAAGTTGTAATCTGCAACCTCACCGTTAGATACCGCCAGATCCTGCACACTGTTCCTTCAATCCTTAGTTGCAGCCCTAATCTGGGTGATATCCTGACAAGCTAATACAGGAAATCCAATGGCATATTTTTGGTTTCATATTGCAGGACCAAAATCATTTTATCATTTTATTGTGCAGGCATGTTTGTGCATGCAAGCATATGAGAAATGAGTCGGTCCCTTCATGCAGCCCAGAGAGGGGGCAACATATTTTAAGCCTCCCTTTTGAAAAGGATGTCAACGCCTGGAAGAAAATCTCTCCCATACTTTGTTTCTGCATCATTTGAACTAATAAATCTGCAGCTGCATGTGTGTTCGTGTGCAACCGTGACAGATGGATGTGATGAGATTGTGCTTAACGGACCTCTTCCTCCCTCGCCTTCTTCCTCTTTGTTTTCCCCTCTCTCTCTCTCTCTCTCTACTCATGAGCGTATGGATTCGGTTTGCTTGTCAGAGGTGTTTCATCAGAGGTACTCTGCTTTGCTAAGGATCTTTTCTTTGAACTGACTTCCAGCTGTGGCCAGTTTTTACTGTACTGTTGTGTGGGGGCATCGTAGAGGCTGTGCTCTGCTCGGAAAAATAGCTGGAACACTCTGCTCGGTCCATTTTTATCTGTGGAGGCGGATTGCATGCTGTTTCTGAGACGTATAGGGTTATGGTTGTCAGTATAGATCACAATCTGTGGATCTATGTGTCTATGAATATCTCTGTGCATATGAACATGAATGTGTCCCATCATATTCCCTCAGTTTGACTGGTGTACTTCCTGATCTGTGCCACACTTTGAGGTGATGAAAACAAGCAGCTCCTGGCCTTCAGGGTTATGAATTTCTCATGGGAGACAGTAGAGATGCAGTGAAACGGTGTTGCACGGGGCTGACGCTCTTCTCGTCTCCACCAGCCTGTCATTGGTTAGGGCTGATTTATTCATCTTTTTTTATTTTTTTATTAGAAAAACGTTGATCGTCCTACCTGCGTGACAGTCGGCCTGCAGCACGCCGTCAGAGCTTACCTCATCTCGTTCAAAGACAACCCCGCCTGCTTTCCTTTCCCTCTGTTCCATATAGTGTACACCCATAGCTTTTCTTTCAAAGAATTTTCTTTTCACCCTCCCACTGCCTCTCGCTTTTGTCTCCCGTCAAAAACGTCTCATCAGAACCACTTTCGGTGGATCTCTCGGTGTCGGGAAGGCGCCGGCTGCATGTCAGAGTAAACACTTTCAAAAGAGGCTGTGAATAATTTCTACGTCAGGATGTAGCTGCGGTTGTGTCTGTTTGCATGGACGAGGCTTTTTTTTTTTATTTTGGTGCGGTGCGGCAGTGTGTGTTTCTAACTCTATCCAGCATGCTGTTTCATCCCAGTACATCCGATGCTGAGTTCCTGTGTGATGTCAGAACAGATCTATGTTTAATGCGCAGGCAGGGCCCAATTACTCGGTGCCCATAGCTGTACCCAGAGACTTTAAAAGAGGCCCCTTTGCATGCCAGATGATGTCATAATCCGCCTCAGACTTGGTTGGTGAGATGGCATGGCACAGCGGTCCCCTTTTAAGGACACTGTTTGCTCATCCCCTACTCTGGTTTTGTGGACATTTGCTGTTTGCTTTGGGGGTAAACTCCCCCATGACGAGTTATTTGAGGCCCCTTTCTTTTTTATTTTATTTCAGAGAATTTGAGATTCTCTGTGAGAGAGAAGGAGCATCAACACCCCTCCTCTTTGGTGCCTCTTCATCCCTCTCTTCCTCCTGGAGGCCTTTAGGGAGAGCAGCTGAGTCACTCTCTCCTCCCTCTCTTCATCCTCAATCTGCTCTTGCTCCTCCTTCCTCCACCTTCCTTCTGTTTTCTCTCACTAAGCCTCCGTCACAGGAGCTGACAACCTGTGTCATTTGCCAAGGTTCACTTTTAACTCCCTGCAGAGCCTCAGCTGAGCGGGTGTATGTGTGTCAGTTTTTTTTGCATTTAGCAGGATTTGTGTGTGTATATTTGTGATTTTTTACTGTCAGCCTGCCTGTCCCCCTATTAGACGCTGCTATTAGTCAGAGTTGTAGCACGGACAGCAGCAGCTCACTCGCTGATGGAATCTCTCTCGAGTTGAGATTTACGCCAGAGAGATAAGAGAGTGCGGCTGTCAACCAGCAACCATCCGATGACACACACACACACGGTTACAGTCTATGTTCCTCTGAAGTGCCTCACTTTCGACAAATCCATTTCTGCGGCTCTCCTCCTTCCATGGCTCTGTCAGGATGTATAATCCCTCATCACCTTCCCTAAACCATCTTGCATCTTGCTTTCTGTTTTCATCTGTCATTCTTCTCTTGCTTCTATTTTCAATTTATTATTGCATAGCCTGCTGCTTTTCTTGTGTCTAATAAATGTTTGAAGGCATTCCCGTTCTCTTTCTTCTCATACTGTTGACTCCTTTGTTGTTGTTTTTTCCACGGTCAGCACCTTCATGCATGCTGCTCTTCTCTGCCACCTCTTCCCTTCTCTTCAAACTCTTGACTTCTTGCCTTCTTTTAACAAGAAGACTCGTTGTTGCATTAGCTAATCTCTCAGAAGACATGGCACAGATACGGGATCTTACTACCTCTTCTACTTCAGCTCGTAGCTATAAACAGGCAGCCCTGCATTATTTAACCGCCACAAAAAGAAAAATAGGATACATTTGTGATTTAACAAATGAATGATTATCTCCGCCGCCGTTTTCTGTGAACTGCAGAGCACTGAATGTGATATTGATGTTTGAAGATTAATCAACAATTAGCTGCTGTGATGTGCCACGTGACTCTTTCTGTGTCTCTGTGCCGTGAGAGCAGATTCAGTGCCAGCGTTGTTGCTGGAGATCCTTTAATTGCTTCCGAATTCTTCCTGTAATTAACACTCTTGGATAATTACGCCAGAATCCCAGACATCGCCATTCTCACATTATCGGGCTCAGTGCGGTGGGACGGAAAGCATGCACATGAGTAAGCAGACACACACACAGTATGCAAGATTCGATTATTTACTGCTCTCTTCCCTGAAATAAGTAAAGAGATTCCATTTGTTTCTCACAAACGTGGTCACATTTTAGCCGTGGCTTGTTTTCGACAGTCAGTCGCCCCTAATTCAGAGCTCGCCGTCTTGACTGCAGCGAGATTAAAGACGAGTGGAGGGGAGACGGGAAGTGGACCGGGCAGTGTGGCAGTTCCCAACGGCAACAGGATTAGAGGGTGGGACAGTGAAGTAGGCCATACAAACAAGGCTGAGCTGAAATATGGACAGCAGACCATAACATGGACAGAGTTGGATGGCCTAGTACATTTGATCAGCACGTCATTATGCTGTAATCCCGGGCCAGCCACGGTACTGGGCTGGCTGCATGTGTGTCACACAGGGATCGTTATTGGTCAGGGACACTTGTGGATATTGCTGTTTGCACCAAGACTTTGACCACAGATGTACCCTGTTTGATCAGAAAGTGTATTTTGGTGCAAGATTGCTTTGTGTCAAAAATGAAGAATCTAGATATACGCTTCCTTTTTTAACAACCAGGGCTGTCAATCGAGAAAATATTTAATCGCAAATTAATCGCAGATTTTTCATTTGTTCAACATGCACCTTAAAGGGAGATTTGTCAAGTATTTAATACTCTTATCAACATGGGAGTGGGCAAATATGTTTGCTTTATGCAAATGTATGTATATATTTATTATTGGAAATAAATTAACAACACAAAACAATGACAAATATTGTCCAGAAACCCTCACAGGTACTGCATTTAGCATAAAAAAAAATATACTCTAATCATAACATGGTAAACTGCAGCCCAACAGGCAACAACAGCTATCAGTGTGTCAGTGTGCTGACTTGACTATGACTTGCCCCAAACTGCATGTGATTATCATAAAATGGGCATGTCTGTTAAGGAGAGACTCGTGGTTATCCATAGAACCCATTTTTTGACTCATATCCTGAGGTCAGAGGTCAAGGGACACCTTTGAAAATGGCCATGACAGTTTTTCCTTGCCAAAATGTAACGCAAGTTTCAAGCGTTATTTAGCCTCTCTCTCGACAAGCTAGTATGACATGGTTGGTACCAATGGATTCGTTAGGTTTACTATTTTCATATGATGCCAGTATCTTCACTATCTAGCTTTAAAACTGAGCCCACTACAAGCTTAAAATTGCAAGTTGCGTTAATGTGTCAATGAAATTAGTGGCGTTAAACGAATGTGTGTTAACACATTATTATCGTGTTAACTTTGACAGCCCTATTAAAAACAGGTTGACAGTTTACATTTTATTTTAAGAACTTTGATTTATGTTGTTTGTATTCATTACAGAAATGCAAGAAAGACAGGAAAGAGACGTGTCTTCTCATGGTAGTGTGGGTGTTGCTCGAAGCTTTGTTGCCAGGTGTTGATTGCGGAAAAAGGTTTGTCTTTGAAGGAGCAAAATATTTCAGCTCATGAAGACCTGTGCTCTGCAAATTTAATGGCCTATCCTGAGGAGTGAGAAGGGAAAAAATATTTAAAACAACCTCTTAATTTTTGCTTTTTTTGCCATTTGAATTAGGATGTTCAGATGATCTTCAAAAATGTCCTGTAAGAGAGTACAAAAAAAAATTATCCAAATGAAAACTGATGTTGTGTTCACTTATTTTGAAGCCGATTTTAGTTTTCAGGAGATGATTGATGGATGTTGACGACCATCTCAGAGGCAGAGGGGATTAAACGAGACGAACTACATGAACTGACATGATACACACTAACTATACAGCACCACGGTTCCTCGCTTTTCAGTGGAAATGACGAGCCTGTGCTGCTCCGAGTCGGTGAAGACGGATGAAAATGAGAGGGCCGAAGGAGGGGTCAGGAATGCCAGCGAGCATCATGTTACAGTTAGAAAGGCACAGAAAGAAGCCAGCTTCATCTTTCTGCTCATGATGGGCTTTAATGACTTATTTCACATCAGCTCTTTCCGCCTGAATACTAACTGACACTAAATGTAATTAGCATATGTACGAGGAGCTGACAAAGCACATGTTGCAGTGAGCTCTAACAAGTACTCAGGAGGTAACATACTGTAAGTATGTCCTCACAGTATGTCTGCCCGCCTGGCTATAATCACAGAGGTCCTCTCACACCTTTCAATTCATCTTTTCCATCATATTCTTGTTTCAACACTCCCTAAAAAAGTCTCCACCTCTATCTCGGTTCTTAAAGGAGTAGTTCGACATGTTGGGAAATAGGCTTATTAACGATTTGCCGAGAGTTAGATGAGAAGCTCAGTACCACTTTCGTGTCTCTTAGCTTAGCTTAGCATAAGGACTGGAAAAAGGGAAACATTACAACAACGTAAGAGATAACCCCAAATTATGGGGTGAAGCCAAAATATCCTGGATACTGGCGCTGCCATCTTGTGATTTTGACGTCATTTCGAGCCAGTAGTGATCAGTGGGGGGGCTGGAGCTGCGTTATCGAGGTCCCGCCCACACACCCACCCGAGCCAATCACAAACCGAGCACGGCCGCAACTTGCTAGCGTGAGCCACCTAGCTGCAACAACTGACCATAATATCTCTGTAACTGCATTTATGATCAAACTGACACATGTTCTATTACACAGACTTGTGATGGTTATGGAAAGTTAAAGTTACATCTCCTCTCATACAATACTGGCGCCTCCGGCTCCACGACTATTTCACTCAGAGCAGCTGTCGATCACAGCTGTCGATCATGACGTCTCACCCTCTTTTTATAGCATCAAATAACTAATTAAAACCAAACTGATCAGAAAAATGAACACTTGAACAAACACCAGCGTGATCAGAACTACCTAAAATGACAGAAACCATGTTTGGGAAAATTTATTTGATGTGTACTTTGACTTTTTAGTTTAACCCATGTCCCGTCCACTAACATAGAGGAGGCGGGCTTTATGAGCTAAACTGCAGCCAGCCACCAGCGGGCGCTCGAGATGTTTTGGCTTCACTTTTGGGGAGCTGTCATGTCGTCCATCTTTATATACAGTCTGTGGTCCCAGCCAGGAAATAGTCCAGCACATAAACCTCCCCTAAAACCACAATGTGTCATTTTTACACTACACATTTTTTTATATATAAAACAAAGATATAGCATGTCAATTTGGGAGCTTTAGAGGTTAGAGGCTACTGCAAACTCTGTTACCTTTACATTAGAGCCAAGATTGTTGTTTCCCTTTGTTTGCAGTCTTTGTGCAAGGCCAAGCTAACCAGCTGCTGACTTTAGCTTCTTATTTACCGTACAGACATGTGGTATCAATTTTCACAGCTAAGCACATGTCCCAAAATGTCAAACTATTCCTTTAACCCCCCCGTTGGCATTTGTGCTGGTGTACCGTAGCTCACTCCGCCTCAGGGCTCCATCTTCCTCGGCTTTCACCTTCTTCACTTCCTCTGTTTCCCTGCTCACCTTCAGGTTACTCTGGTGTCATAACTCTGGGTGGCCGCTCTGTTGCAGGTCCCGCCAACGTCCCGACAACCAAAGTCACCTCCACAGTGTACAGTATGTGTTGACACTAGACAAGCTGTGCGTGTTTCAGCATTTCAGTGAACTTGGGTAGGTGACTTGTGAACATGTGCGTTGAAGGTGAAAAGCCTCTGCAGACTCAACTTTGAATGTTGTGTTAGAAGGTTTGTTTTATTTCCTGAACTTGTTTTAACTTTCATAACGTTGTCTGTTTCAGTCGAGTTGAGCTTAGTGAGGGTGGTCCGTGAGCTGTCATCTTGTCTGTCATCATCAGTCGTCTTGAATCGCTGTAGCTGTCCTCCAAAACTGTCAGCATTGATCTGCTAAAGGACTTCTTGTGTCCCATGAGTGAGTTACAGTTTCAGCTGCAGTTACGTTCATTCTTCAGATCCACTTTGAAATATGATGAATTTGTTTATTTGAATTTGTCACAGATGCAGCTACAACCACTGTGACATTTCTTGGATATTATAGAGTTAAACTCTGTCCTGCTGGTCCTATATATTTTAGGTTGCAGCGGGCTCAGTTATAAAGCTAGAGTGAAGATACTGACATCATATGAAACTAGAAAACCTAAGGAATTCATTGGTACCAACCTTGTTGGTTCACCTGTCGCGAAGGAGGTTAAATAACGCTCCAAACTTACACTAAACTTTGGAGTGGAATAACTGTCATACCTATTTTCAGAAGTTTGCCATGTTATGATTTGAGCATATTTTTTATGCTAAATGCAGTACCTGTGATGGTTTCTGGACAATATTTGTCATTGTTTTGTGTTGTTAATTGATTTCCAATAATAAATATATACATATATTTGCATAAAGCAAGCTTAATAATAATTTTGCTATTAATTTGCAATTAATAGCGATTAACTATAGACAATCATGCGATTATTCGCGATCAAATATTTTAATTGAATGACAGCCCTACAAATATTATAATGTGTGCAACAATATATTGTTAAAAGAATATAAATGATAGCATTGCTAATAATTAGTAAACATTAATTACCATTTAGTTTTTTGTGAACTGTAAAAGAACTATTAACTAAGTTTAATTAACTAACCAATTACCATTTATAAATGACGTTTCCACATAATTTCCACTGCCCCCCAAATGGCAAGCATTTTTTGTTGCAGGTTCAAGCGTTAGTAGTCATCCCTGTTTCTATTATTTGGTTTGATGAACGCACTTGCAAGAAGACTGAGTAGGCCAGTTTGAATCCCTTATGGTCGTGCAAGTGAAAGCTTAAATGGCTCCAACTGGAGGAAAAGTGGTGTCTCAGTTATAAAAGTCTTTGCTATCCTCTGACAGTCCATGTCAGACTGACAGTGGCCCAGTCAGCTAATCTCTAGAACAGTGTGGACGGACAGCTGTAGGATCTAATATGATGTGAAATACGCAGACCCCCAGCTATCTGCTCCATCTGTCTCCCCGCTTATAACAAGTGCCGGTCTCACCTGGGACCTTCAGCAGTACAGAGGCTGATCTGCCTGATTCCATCAGTGCCTTTCAAACATGTCTCTTCCTGGTTTATTACACGGACAGAACTTTCTCCACCTCACTGCTGTCGAGTGATGAATTATGAATAGATGCGCATGCAGCAGCAGCACCGCCGGCCAGGCCTGAGGATTACTTTCAATTTGCACACCGCTCGCTGGCTCGCTCCGCTAGTCAGACTTCTTTCTCGAGGGACCTCGAGGGCAGTATTAGATTGCCGCCTGAAACTCTAACCCCGCCAATCATGTAAAAAGTTTGACAAATGAATCTCAATGGATGCTCAATGCACTGTATATAGTTACACAATGAGCGCTCCTGTTGTTGCCCCTTGACTCCGATGTGAGTGGCATCGCTTCTCATGTGTAGATTTCTCAGTTCCCCTCTGAAAGGAAGAGGAAGGAGCGGTGCATGTGTGCCCCCCTCTCAGATACGCGTTGACTCCAGATAACCGGTTGTAATTGGCCCGGTTGACGAGCAGGCAGCAGGCAGTGAAAGGGGAAGCAGAAAGGACAGGGATCCTTTTAATGAAGCCAATGAGAAGGACATGGAGAGCCTGCGGGCTTCGAGAAGGATTAGAGCAGGCTCCAGCAGATTTAGGCTTATGATGCTTCCACAAGTCTCTTAACCTTGAGGGGCTGAAAAAGGACAAGAAAAGTGTTGGAGTCAGAATATAGAATGAGAGTTTACATCTTTTATAGTGTACGTGATATGCAATACTCTATTTATCTCCTCCTCTGTTATACCTTGATCTTTAGCTGCTCTCCATCCAGAGATGTTGGTAAACAAAAAGATTTTTCTAAAGGTCATTGTCCCCAAGACACTAACCTTTTAATACGCAACTCACACACATTCCCCTGCAGATTGAGGACAGTGTGTGTGTGGGTGCGTGTGTGCGTGCGTGTGTTTGAATTTGCATGCATGTCTGTTTCTGTATCTCTGTGCATTCATCTGTTTTCATGCGTAAATTGGAACACGTAAATCTGTGTTGTGTGTGGGATGATGTGAAGTGCGAGGGACTAAGAGCGTGTGATGAGTGATTCCGGCCTAATATGTCCCGTCTCTGCCTCTCTGGGACGTGGCGGGGAGTGCGAGAGTGACAGAGAGTCGAGCCAATTGGCATGGAAAGAGCCTGGGCTCAAGAAGTGATGGCTGGTGACATGGCAGACAAGGCCGGCCAGGCAGGAAATAGATGCCAGCAGAGACACTGATCACGCTCACCTCCACCTCTTGATGACTTTGTCTTTACTGGTCCTTGTCGCTGTGCCATATATCCAAGTGAAAAGTGCTTCTGTGATACCGATAAACAGCTGTAGTTGTGCATTTACGGGAGAAATGAGGTCACATGCAGGACTCCTTTGTGTTTATAGGACGTAAAGTTGGCTGCTAACACAGTAGCTGGACATTTGAGCTTGTGAGGACGACTCTTATTAGCCTCTGACCAGAGGTTGTATTCGTGCTTGGATGGAAAATCACTTCTTTAGGGCTCATTTTGTTTGAGACAAGAATTTGCTTCTTGATTTATTACTTCTGACTTACTTTTATATGGAATAACTGTGCTGAAAATACCCACATTTGTTTATTTCGCCATAAAAATTGATGCCAGATGATGAATTTGGATCTACTGTGTCGGAACTAATTGGGAAGGAGGGAAAACAACTAAAGTATTCTGTGTTGAATTGCTTCTCTATTTCACCACCAACATAATGGAAATAAAAGAGAGCATATACAGTAATAGGTTGAACAGGTGCCATGCATACCGAAGCAGTCAAGGCAGAGGAGTTGACAACCGCCATTTACTCTAAAGTTATGAGAGTCACAAAGCAATGGATGTACTTTCCAAGTCATTACATTTAGTATTTGATCACCGTGCTTTCAAGGACACAAATCTCGTAGCTAAATGGCCCCTGACGCCTTCAAACAGGATTGTGTTATTATATCAATTTATCAGTTACTGCCAGACACAATCAGGCCAGCGACCTAATAACAAATTCTATTTCATTTCCTTTCTTTTTTTTAAAAGCAGCCCCAAAAGATTTGGACAAGGACAAATGAACATTTTTGATCCGTTCACCGATCGCAAACAATCCGTCTGTTCTACCAATTCCCCCAATTATGTCCTCTCTGTCCTGGTGCTCTGTCACTTCTCATCCCTGCTGAAGTCGAGTAAGTAGCCGGAGAGGCTGCCTCGGGGAGGGGGTGGGTGGGGCTGCTGGTTGACTGACACACTCTGATCACGGAGGCTTAAAGACACGATGGACATTTAATACGCTTGCTGACAGTGGCAGCCTGTCCACAAGGAAAGCTGGCTGAAAAGACAGACGGGTCGTTCCACCGTGATACCCATATTGTCCTGTCCAAAAGCAAATGTTCCAGATGCCATTTATTTTTTTCAGTTTTGTGTCAAAATGGCATGGCTGCCATTTAAAAGAAGTGACACAAAATTACTAATAGTAAAAAAGGAAGCATAATGGCCTGTGGTTTAAAAAAAGAATAGTTGGACATTTTGGGAAATGTGCTTAGCCTGTTCGCTTGCTTGCCGAGAGTTAGGGGAGAAGATCGATGCCACTCTCATGTCTGTCCGTTAAATATAAAGCTAGAGCCCAGACGGTGTCCTGGTTTCAAGCTGGGTGTCCCAAGTCCCGACAAATATCTGTAAAACACTTAAATGTCCCGGTTTTCCACAGTCACAAACAAATTGTCCCGGTTTCACCACTTAAAATGAATAATAATATTATACTTGTTTTCAGCACTTACAGAGACATTTATCATATTCTGTCCCACTCGTTATTGCCTAACCCAATATAAAAACATAAACAATGCACTACATGTCTGAATTCAACACTAATTTGTTTGTATGTGTGTCAATCAATCAAAGTATCGTTGTCAAGGCTGTTGCTATGATGCTTAAGGCTGTTTCTGACAGGACCTGTCAGTAGGGTTAGTTGTCATGCCGAAGAGAAAGTTGGTCTTCTCTAAAGAGCTCCAGGAGCTCCAGAACTCCTGCTTCCTTCGTAAACAGTGTTGCCAGATTGGGCTGGTTTTCATCCAATTGGGCTACTTTTGATGAAGTTGGGCTGGGAAAAATAGCGTTGCTCAATCTGCCAGCCGTACAGTAGATGAAATTTTGGCTGCTTTTGTCAACATTTGGTGGGGTTTTGGAGATATTGTGAAAACAAGCTGTCATTTTATGGTCAAAAACAGAGATACAAAATCCAGTAAACTTTGTTGTGTCCACTCACTCTATTGACTCATTTAATTTGAGAAATATTTGATTGAAATGAGTGACGTCATCATCATTGACAATGACGTGGCACATTTGTGTATTTGGTTGTCTGACTGCCCTCTTTGTGGGATGCGATAACCTAATTATCTAACATTTTATCTTTAGTTATTTGATGCTGATACAGCAAATTATTTAAACAGCATTTTTATTGGAATGATTTTTTTTTTATCCATATAAGCTGCTAGCTGTTTCCTTTTGTTTCCAGTCTTTATGCTAAGCTAAGCTAACCGTCTCAAGGCTCCAGCTTCATATTATTTACCGTACTCACATGAGCGTGGTACTGAACTCTTGCCAAAAAGCGAATACACGTAAATATTTTCCAAACTGTTGAACTATAATACCATTTGTTTAGACTGGATCCATTCACAAAGATGTATTGCTGAACATTATTTTTAGACACACATTGAAAGAGAAATGACTGTTGGCTTAATGGAAAGCCTTCAATGCTAAAATATCAAATACTTAATCTGAATCATTAATTACTATAATTGGATTTTTTAATCATCATTAGTTTATTCACTGTGAGCTCTCGAGTCTCAGGAGGCCTTGAAATAAACAAGCACAGGATAAATAAGTCTGCCACCCATGTAATAGGCCTAAATTGATGGAGCACAGTAATGAATTACTGTAACAGAACGTTGCTAATGAAAGTGTGTTAGGTTGTGTGTCGATACGATAACACCGCTCAGGGTCCTATAAGCCTCGACGGGCATCACTGAGTGTGTGTATATGCGACTGTACGAAGGCGTGTCACCCTGCATTACAGTGACGGCCTGTGGCCCCTCGAAAGAGTGGCGTCGAACTTAATGTTCTTTTGAGCCACGGATCCCTTTGTGTTAACTCAAACTGACGCTGCGCTGCTTGGAGGGTTCAGATTGTGTGGGAGTGTTTGTGTAGGATCCTCAATATTTGTTTTAACCTTCAGCTGTGAACATGCCTCGGTGCAGATTGATAAAAAAGAAACCAGGTCAGACCCTGACATGATAATGACTTGCATCATAGCCCCACCTGTCCTCTCGCGTTACTCCTATGAGATGATTTCAATGAAGAAGTCTTGATAAAAACAAGGCAGTATTATAATGTGTAGTTATATATTGAAATTTTTTATTTAGAATATGTGGACAAAATCAAAAAGACAAAAAAGTCACTTTTGTGTGGAAGTGTTATAATTCCCTTTCGATTGTTCCCATTTTCGCCTCAGCCATGTGCCGTGTGAGTATTTCTTAGTTTATTGATCTCGTATATTTCCCAGAACGGGAACCTGTCTCAAAGATGCATTGCATTCTGGTCTATTGTGGTTACAGTTATTGATGAAACTGGTATTCTCTGTAGTGAATGTGCCTCTGTTGGATCGATAACTGTCAATACTGGATAGTGGGTCAACACCTTGTCCTATTAACCTGAGATGTACTGGTGCAATTTGATTAAGGACTATTCTAATGGAATGAGGTTTATTATTGATCCGAGTGTCTTGGAACCGATATCAAACTTAGCAGATCTGATTCAGTCTTAACTCAAGCTGTTGCTAAATACAATTGTGAGAATACTTTTTTCAGGTGGTGGCGAAGCAATTATCCATGAGTGTTATACAACCTTTGCAAACAAGCAGATTCATACTCATATATGCAGTATAATAAACATAATCCGGGTCTAAAGATGGAGCAGCTTGGAGAAACGGCAGACATTTCTGTTCAAAATGTACCCTCAAGGGAGATTTGTCAAGTATTTAATACTCTTATCAACATGGGAGTGGGCAAATATGCTGCTTTATACAAATGTATGTATATATTAAATTTTGGAAATCAATTAACGACACAAAACAATGAAACATTTTGTCCAGAAACCCTCACAGGTACTGCATTTAGCAGGCAACAGGCAACAACAGCTGTCAGCGTGTCAGTGTGTTGACTTGACTATGACTTGCCCCAAACTGCATGTGATTATCATAAAGTGGGCATGTCTGTAAAGGGGAGACTCGTGGGTACCAATAGAACCTATTTTCATTCACATATCTTGAGGTCAGAGGTCAAGGGACCCCTTTGAAAATTGCCATGCCAGTTTTTCCTCGCCAAAGTTTAGTGTAAGTTTACAGCGTTATTTAGCCTCCTTCGTGACAAGCTAATATGACATGGTGTACCATCACTCTACTTCACTCTAGCTTTGAAACTGAGCCCACTACAACCTCCAAAAGATTGAATGCGCTAAAGAAATTAGTGGCGTTAAAACGAATTTGCATTAATGTGTTATTATCGCGTTAGCTTTGACAGCTCTACTTTATTTGAAAAGTTTTACTTTGTTTAGAATCAAAGAAACATTACAGACTCTCCTGGCAAGTTGCATAATAATTTGATTGTGAACACAAGAACAATTCATCTCAGAGTTCCCCCTGATGACCAGACGATCTGATTAGATTTTGGAGCACCTTGCTACATAAAACATTATTTTAATGGGAACGAAACAAAACCTCGGACAGAGGGTGAATACAGGTTTATTCAGACACACAGTATGAGAAAAAACATGAAGTAAGGCATGTAAACATGTTCTAGTAGAAACCCAAAATACAAGAATGAACCTGAAAATGAGCATATGTCCCTTTTTTAGTTATCAAAAGAAGGGAATAACATGACATAACATTCATAACGACATTGCCCTCGTTATAGACATTCACATTAATTTGTGTGATTAATGACCTCATTAGCATAGATTTTATTTTTAGAACATCTTGCAGATTATTGTGAGATATTTGTCAGCTCACATTCCTCTTGTTTAATGATGTTTGTTTTTAAAAAGGACATATTGCAAGCTGTCAGGAGGTTATTATGTCTAAAAAGATTGAGGACGTGCAACACAAAGGTCTGTGTGGTAGCTTGATTAATTGGACTGAGAGACGCAGGCTGTGTCGCATGAATCCTTTATTTTTTTACACCTTAGTTGAAACTAAAATGTAGCACAAAAGTTTAGTTTATACATAACAAATGGAGAACGAGTAACTGTATCATATGACTGAGGTGTTCAGTCTGCCATCAGTCATGTAGGGCCATGATGGTTATCAGTGCTGTCAGTGGTATGAGGGTATCATGTGTTTGCCGCACTATGTCTTTGGGTCTGGGGCTATTGCCGCTCCACGTAAGGTCAAAGTCTCCATATCAGTGGGACATGACCATGCAGCATAGCGTTTTCAATTATTTAGCTTCTGTTCATAGAAGCCTTTACGTCCATAAGCCCTGAAACAGTTCTCTCTTATTAAAGATGCATGGCACATGGCGGGACACATTCTTAATCACTTCTTTGTGTCCTTTGGTTTCACTGCTCATGCTTTGCATAGGAGGACAGAAGTGCAATTTAAGAATCTCACTGTAATCCATTATTATTATGAAAATCCTTTTTGGGACCTTTTTAAAATAGTGTTTCAAATGAATCTGCATGCGGTGCTATACGTGGTACTGGAAATGTTCGACATATCTGATCAGTTAAAGTGGCAGTAGGCAGAATGTTTTTGGCATCATTGGGCAAAAGTTCCATAATAACCTTTCAGCATATTGTGATACAAGTGCTCTGAAAGAAAACTAGACTTCTGCACCTCATCATGGTTCTGTTTTCCAGCCAATTAGACTGTTGTCAGGCTATTAAATAGGCGTTATCAGTCACTATTAGCCCCATAGATGTGGGTCAGTAGAGGCCTACTACGATTTGTTTGCTAAACCTAAAGAAGTTGTAGTTTTGTTGCCTAAACCTAAAGAAGCCTTTTTGTTTGTGTTCAAAACATGACGTTTCATTCAGTTTTACATAGGCGTAGTAGGCCCCTAATGACCCACATCTATGCTGCTTATAGCGACTGATGACGCCAATTTAATGGCCTGATAACAGTTGAATCAGGTGGTCTCATGCACTACTGACAGGATTTAGTGACCGTTTTGTAAAAATAACTTTTTTTTAAATCATATTTGCTCCAACTTGCCTACTCCAGCTTTAACTGCAGCAGTTTTGTTATGCAGGGCCGAAGGACAAAACCACATTAAATAAGTGGACTGTTTCCACCTGATGCCCCTCATCCATCTTCTTCTGACTCACCTCAGTGTCCACAGCTGCTTGTCAAATACATACACATATATACTCATGTAATGCATACACATACGCGTGCCCAGCGCTCTACTCTCCACCCAGCAGCTGGGTGTCCTTGCCGGTGGTGGGTGGCATGGCCCTGCCAGTACTAACGATCCATCACCAGACTGCAAGGTGGATGTTTCAGGGTCATAAAAAAGGAACAAGCAACTCAGTATTTTCTCTCTCTGTCTGTGCTTTTCTCTCTCATCAGGTGAGCGTGAGTGTGTGTAATGGCCTGTGTGAGTATATGTGTGTTCCCTGGACCATGCACTGCCAGGGGCTTCAGGGTCTCCCTACACGGATTGATAGACACTGACATTGGCTTCCCTCGGTGTACATGAGTAATGTGTTTTCTCTGGTGGGAACACACACACACACACACACAGAGTGTTTGTGCTTACGTAAAGCCCGATGAGTGGGCATGGTTGAAATCAGTGTGAGCAGCCATTTGAGGAGCTTTTGTGGATGTTATGCCTCGGCCTGTGTGCCTTTTCTGGAGAGCGCTTGGCTACACCTACACACTCTCAAACATGCTCCTGCTCATTTGTCAGCTGTGTCCTACACCTGCAGCATGATTATCGGTATGGCAATCTCACCCTCTGTTCTGCTGCTGTTGATTCTTAAAGACCCTTTCTTGCTATAGATAACACATACAGGAGAGAGCTATATATACGCTTGTATTTGGAGGCTCTTATATAGATAGAGAGCTGTACAGGGATTAAGATGCTTGTGAACAATACTGTTACATCATGGTGAATTTTTAGCCTCTTTCCATGATGTTAAAGGATAGGTCTAATGATAGTCTATATGTTTCTTATTGTCAACAAATCCCATGAAAAGAACAATCTGCGTATCCAAATCCAGATATAGCTTATTTAATTGTGCCTTAGAGCTCCATTGTTGTCCAAGAACTAATAAAAACACAAAACTGTTGCACTGGGTGACAAAAACCAAGATGGTGACGGCCAAAATGCCAAACTCGAGGCTTCGAAACGGCAGTCCACAAACCAACGAGTGACGTCACGGTGACTACGTCCATTTCTTATATACAGTATTAATGGCGTCTGTGACCTCATGCGTCGTTTTTCCTCCTCTGTTTCATTTATATATGCAAGGAGAGTTCAATTGCACTTGCCAAGAAAACATCCGTTTGTCACGGCCAGACACGTTTTTTTGTTGTCGTTTTGGCATCGTGCAAAGTTGGAAATTTCAACTGGGAAAATTCTGACCTCCGACTTTGACTGTAGCGCAGCATTAGACACGCATAGCTCTGCATTTGAATACACATGCCCAGTCTACTTACTGCTGGGCTGCATTTAAATCCCTTGTCTCTACACTCACACATATACACACACTTTTCACCTTGTTAGAGAAGCTTTATGCATACATGAATAGGGTGTGTGCGTGTTTAATGTGTACGATTTGGCCGAGCATCAGCGGTGCCCTCTGTCTGCTCCCATCCTAATGTCCTCATGCTGAAACATGTGGGGGCCTCACGATCCATTATTTTGAATAGCTGAGAAGGACAGCGTTTGCATAAGGCCCATTAGCGTAATTTGCTGTCTTTCAAACCCCCTAATAGCTTCTGTTTAAACAAAAAAAGGCCAGAGAGGAGGAAAGGCTGGAGTGAGGGTAGTCTCAGAAATCTGTGATGTAGCGGTTTGTTCAGGGAGAGGTGGTGAGGGGAGGAGGGGGGCAGAGAGGTGGCAGAACATTTCACTGAACCCCCATGCCCCTGCAGCTCCACAGCCCACTTTACTGTCTAAATCTGGCTCTGTTGCTATCTAACCTTCACTTGGCTTCTTCTTTTTTTTTAGCTCAAAGGCCACACTCTAACTCTAACTCACCGGGTATGCGCAGTGTTTTGGATGCTAATTGAGCTGCGGTCAGAGAACGCACGAATACCAGGTCATCCACTCTGTACTTTACAGACTGTGAGCTCAGGACGACCCACGCTGACTGAAGCTGCAGAGAGGGCACACCTGGCAATCTGAGGAGACATGGACGGCCGTAATCGTTCGATGATTGCATACCACTTAAGCAATTAAACTCCAACTGTAATTAAGAAGACATCAACTCAATCAGTTAGCATCTTTAATTTTGTAGCACAGCGATCAGAAATAAACTAAAAACAGCTAGCGGCTTTGTGAGACTCTACTTCTACTACTAAATGCTAACATGCTCACAATGACAATGCTGACATGCTGATGTTGAGCAGATAAAACCACGGCTGTGGTCGAAAAAAGTCAAAGAATTACGTCCTAATGACTTTCCTAACCACTTGTTCTTGACCTCTATGGGAAACGTCATGAGGTCAAGAAAAGATGTGAAGAAGAAGGACAACCACGGTATTAAGAGAATCAGACTGCACTTTGGCCTACATTAGTCTCCGTAATTATGATACGAGAGCGGAGGTTAATGACGTGGGTCTGCCGCGTTGATAAAACTACAATGTTCCGAACATGGACTACAAAAAGCGCATCTTACACTTCGCCCCGTGCGTTCTTACCATCCTATTTCATGCAGGCTAAACAGCTCTTTTCGTGACAGGCTGCTTCACCCGTGGTGTGTGAAGGGGAGATACCTCAGGTCCTTCTTTTCTGCTGCTGTCACACTTTATTATCAACACTGCTCCAGTAGACCGTACATACCACAACTGACTGATTCACTCTATGTGCAATATCAATTAAACTGTTCAATATCAATATTTCCTATGTGCAATAATGTGACTTCAACCGTTCAGTTTGTCTACTTATTATAATATAGAGAAACAAAATGGTTGTCACTGTCCACTCATATTTATTAACATTCATTCAAAGCCTTTTGCTCCTTTGTGGAGCATAGGCCGTTGACCACAGTCCGCCAGAGTCTTTTGTCCTGGGCTTTCCTCTCCAGTTGTTTCCATGTCAGCCCGCTCTGTGTGATGTCCGTGTCAAGGTCCCTGCGCCAGGTGTTCTTGGGCCGGCCTCTCCTTCTTTTGCCTTGTGGGTTCCATCTAAGGGCCTGCCTGGTGATGCTGGTACCGGGTTTCCGGAGTGTATGGCCAATCCATCCCCATCTCCTTCTCCTGATCTCTTCTTCAACAGGTTTTTGACCTGTTCTTTGCCAAAGATCATTGTTACTGATGGTATCCGGCCAGTGGATGTTTAAGATGCGCCTCAGGCAGTTGTTTATGAATGTTTGTACTTTTGTTGTTGTGGTCTTTGTTGTCCTCCACATCTCTGAACCATAGAGGAGTATTGGTTTAATGTTGGAGTTGAAGAGTCTGAGCTTTGTCCGCCGGCTGATTTCTTTGGAGCTCCAGATGTTCTTTAGTTGTATGAATGAAGCCCTTGCCTTGCCGATTCTGGCTCTGACATCTGCATCCGTTCCGCCCTGTTTATTGATGACACTACCGAGGTATGTAAAGGCTTCTACTTCTTCCAGTGCTGTTCCCTCCAAGGTCACTGAGTCTTCGCTGGTTGTGTTGACCTTGAGGACTTTACTTTTTCCTTTATGGATGTTGAGGCCTATTTATTAACATGAATCCCAAATATTACTGTAATTGTTAAATCTATGCAAGATAGGCACGATGTTTTGTTTTCATGAACGGCCGAATGGTGCGTCGCTTTAAATGTTGCGGCCGCAAGGAATTGTGGGACGGCATTATCTCCTTTCCTTTCATAAAGGATGGTCCAGTGTATTCTTTGCTAAAAGAGGTAAGAAAGGAAGCATTGAAGCACCTTTCCTTAGCATTTGGAGAAGAACTTTTATGGCTGCTATTGAGATACTTCCGGGTCATTTCACTCCGTTAGGAACCTTCCTAAGCAAAAATTACTTTTCGACTGCAGCCCGCGTTCACCACCTCAGTTTAGCGTGTTAGCATGCTGACATTTGCAATTCAGCACTAAACACAAAGTACAGCTGAAAGTGATGGGATGTCATTAGTTTCGCAGGTAGTTGATCATAAAAAGCTAATTTAAACTTTGACCCGATGATGGCACTATGAAAAGTAAAGGTATCCCCAAAATGATTCCATTTCATCCTGGATGAAAAATTACTGTATAAAAAATTACAGCAATTCATCCAAAAGTTGCTGAGACAATTCACCTAGAACAAATGTCAACCTCATGGAGTTGCTAGAGGAAAAATCAGAAGTCATTAGGAGAGGAAGCATGAATGTCTGCACAAAATGTCACGGCAATCCATCCAAACGTTGTTGAGATATTTCAGTCTGAACCAAAGTGGTGGACCCAAAAAGATCAGTGATATCCACCATATTACAGCCATTGAAATCGTAAAATCAATTCTCAACTTAGTGTTTAATAGATTAAACGCTGAGTTGAATACAAAAATGGCTTATGTTAAAATAGGAAGTTTAATCTAGACGAGATGGGGCATTCAGAGACAAGTAAGATAGTGGCACTAACCACTAATCATCAGCAGTCTCTATTTACTGTACGACATCATGAAAAACGGGGCATCAACAACGGCTCCGCTCTTAAATGAAATTTTAATAACCTCATATTCCCAGTTGTTTCCATCAGCTCCCGACTAAAGACTGCTTACTGTTGATGCCATTGCAATCACGGCAGACGACTTCCATTACCCCGACGTGTACTGGATATTGTTATCTGACTGCTTTACGAGGCAGTGGTTTATTCATGTGCATCAGTGATTTGAATAAAATATGTATATTAAAGTTACTACAATGAACTTTTAACTGGTTATGAAACGGTCTCAATGTAATATTGATGCTTCTATATGACCTACATCAGCAAACGGGACCATCAGCGAGAAGATTGTCTGTTTTTATATCGTTATTGTTAATGCCTGTCATCGAGTCCGATTCCCTGCGACGTCAGACGGAACAATTTACCTCATGCAGGTTCATCAGAAAGGTCGCATCTAGATGGGTAACTTTGATTTGCGAAACTTTCGTGAGATGGTTGCATTTAGGCATTGACCTAAGAAGCTGCAGCGGGGCAGCAGGGTCCGTCTGCGGCTGCAGCGTCTGTCTGCGGCTGCAGGACCCGGAGCTCACCGCCCGCTTTGGCCGTATTAGTGGGCCCGCTGGAGGGAAGGGAGGCACAGGAGAACCAGAACCAGGACTGAGCGGGGCAGACTGTCAGGCCCTGCTGCAGTAAAATGAGAGGTTTTCTAAAGGGAGTCTGGCAGCTGCAGATCTTGTGCTCATAGAAACACTACTCCTTTTGTCCACAGGTGGCCACCAAAATCAACACAAAATGAAAGTTCTTTGTAGTAACTTTAAGCTGTTCTTCAATTAAATTTGAATACTCAAAGTTACTTAGGTGTTCACATCAATCATAGCCAACTTCTACACTAGAACATGTGAAATAATCTTTGACTATAGCAAAAGTAGAGGATTTCTGTACTGTGGCTTTTATTAAGCCAACATATCCTTAAGTATTTGAATGCTTCAGGCAACATGAATGTGTTCCTTGAACGTGTCACCTAAACTTTGTTTCACAATGCAAGCGTGAGCTGCAGTTTCAAGCATCTCAAGAGCCGACAACAACAGTATGAAAGCCATCTTCTTTGATCTGTGCTCGTACTCCGTCTTTCACTGTCATGACAGTTTGAGTCTCTTTCTGTAGTACCTAGTGGAGGATGTCCCACGTGGTGGCAGTGCGTAAAAGGCTGTTGTGATTTTACAGAGAGTATGTTTCACTTTTTCTTTGGTGATACCCTTCTGAGAAAGTGTCACTGTTACAGCTGTATGGAAACATACAGCTACAGATAAAACAGAAACGTTTTTACACTCGCTTGAGGGGTTTCTTTGCCTTTGTCGAGAAAGAGTTGATACAATAAACGGATTATAGAAACGCCTCCACCAAATAAATTCTGCATTCATATAACTGATCAACTGTTTCATCAATTTCTCTTTGGAATAATTTGCCTCAAAGTCTCTGCTGCATTGTTGTTAAATCAGCGTTAAAAAAGAAACTCAAATTGTATCGAAGACCGTAATATGTTTGCTACGGTGGTGTTTGTATGTTTGTTTTGTTTGGCATGCTATGAAAGCCTATAGCGCCAACTTCTGACGAAACTTAGCCGAGTTTATTGGAAACGTGCCTAATTTGCATTTCTTTTTTTTGCAACATTTCAAAAGTTCGCTTAAATTTCGCTTGACGATTGAATGGAAACACGTCTACAGTCTTTGCTCAAAAGCCTTTTTCACAGCAGACATTTTGACATATTGCAGTAGGAAAAGCACGGGTATAAATAATAAAATGAATGATGGCTGAATACCATTTAGCTGCTTCAGTTTAAGGGTCCTGATATTGTGCATGCTGGCTCACTGTCACGACTTAGTAGGACACTTGAATATAACGGAGCCATCTTTAATGTTATTAGTAACTCATTTTCTTACTATGAGAAGTCAAAATGTCTGCTGTGAAAAGGTCAATCAGCCTCTTAGCTCAATACGATCTGATTCTATACCTTTTAAGTATAACATCTGTTCAACTTTCATGCACTTGAAGGCGGCAGCAAACTACCTGATGATGCTGGCAGTGTCTCTTTAAGCCCTTTGGCCTTACAAAGTCATTACATATAAAACTGTACAGTCGACACCTGAGATGTCCAGCATAACACTCCAAACTGAAAGGTATAAATATTGAGCCATTTCCAGAATAGAACATTACTTCAGGCACTTTTTCTAATAGCAAGCACTGGATGACTAAATGTTGCCTGGTAACCAAATGATAAGATAAAGAAAACTGACCCCTTGCCTAATGCTGCTGGATGTGTGCACAGTATATACTGACAATGATTTCATATATAATTCATCTGTTCAACAATGACAGACAGTAGCCATCTGTCTCGTCACAGTTTTTTGGCAGCAGGTGACAGGAAACGGGACCTAAATGTAGACACCAAGAAGATGCAACAAGTTGAGTTAAGGCACAGAAAGGCATGAAAACAGCAACTAGGAAATATTAACTATCTGTGATATGAAAATACCAACGTAGATATTTACTGAAGATGAGCAGCAGTGGTGCAGGCTGGGAAACTTGCTGAAGGCGTCTAGTGGACAGGTGTGTTTCAGCCAGAGACTATGAAGAGAGTTTTGAAGGGGGTGGGGGATTGTGAAGGGAGATGGTGCAGGCGTCTCCATGACAACATTAGACACCTACAGTATTGTCCTTTCGAAGCTGATCCGAGCATTGCGGTTTATATCAGAAATGCATATTGATTCTGCTTGCCACACATAGCTGGTGCAGTTCGGCCTGGTGAACATCCTGTGACTTCACAGACGAGCTTTTACATAACTGAACTTTACTGCAATGTTCAGTAAAGTATAAATGTAATACGAGGACTGAGCGATGTGGTGTTCAGACTCTCTTTTCTCAGAGCAAACAGCTCCTTCCCGTCAGCAGCACCTCTGTCACCTGCATCAGCTGAAGGTCAGCAGGGAAGAGCACCGTTGTGCTGCGTAATCAAAGATAACAATGGTTATTTTTGACTTCAGCTTACTACCAGGCAACAGTAGCCTCTGTGTGGAGCTGCCGGTGCTCACAGGGGGGGATCATGCTGTATACAGTAGAGTGCACACAGCTCTATCCACCTTCTGTTGACCTGTGGGGCATTAGGTGGCCGGGGGCCTCTGGGCTCATTAGTGAGTGACTGCTACCAGATATGGGTTCGGAAAACCAAACACGTGACTGACATTTTTAAATATGGGGTGGCGGCGGTGGGCGGTAGGCGGTGGGTGGGGGTTGGAAGAGTAGGAGGAGGAGGAAGTTTGTGGTTACTGTTTCAGTCGCTGCCCACCTGCTGTTTATGGAAATAGCTTAACAACTTTCAGATGTCACTGCATCTTAAAGTACATGCAGTTTTATGACATTGTTTTCAAATATCACAGAGATAAATGCTGTAGAATATTTACAGCCTTGCACACCATTAAAGATTTAGATTCTTAGTTATTGTCTAATGAGAGCAGCCACTCACACACATGCAGTTTTAAAGGGTAACTTCAGTATTTTTCAACCTGGATCTTATTTTGCCATTTGTCTGTGTATAAGTGACTAATGGGGACAACAAGTTTAGAAATTGGACCAGTATTGAGGAAGAACACTGTAACCGGCAGCCGCGAAACAAGCTGCGAGGGCAGTGAGCAGCGTCAATGTAACGATAAGTTCACTAAAACTGCTTGTTTTTGCCACTGACAGGCTCAGATTGTTATTATCAGTGTCTGACATTATTATGGAAAGGACCCTAAAGATCATTTTTTCTTACC